>NW_020954953.1:22735229-23087502 GCF_900497805.2 Vombatus ursinus | reverse complement strand
CTCTCCCTTTCTCCTTCTCCTAGTATAATCCTCTCTCACCCCTTAATTTTATTCTCCAGATATGACCCCTTCATTTTCAACTCACCCCGTGCCCTCCATCTATCTATCTATCTGTCTATCTATCTATATTTATATATATGTACATATAATTTTTTCCCTCCAACTACCCTAATATTGACAAAGGTCTCATGAGTTACAAATATCATCTTTCCATGCAGGAATGTAAACAGGTCAACCTTAATAAGTCTCTTATGATTTTCTCTTTCCTGTTTACCTCTTCATGTTCCACTTGAGTTTTGCATTTGAAAATCAAATTTTCTATTCAGCTCTGGTCTTTTCATCAAGAATGCTTGAAAGTCCTCTAGTTCACTGAATGACCAGTTTTTCCCCTGAAGGATTATACTCAGTTTTGCTGGGTAGGTGATTCTTGGTTGTAATCCTATCTCCTTTGCCCTCCAGAATATTATATCCATGCCCTGCAGTCCCTTAATGTAGAAGCAGCTAAATCTTGTGTTATCCTGATTGTGTTTCCACAATACTTGAATTGTTTCTTTCTGGCTGCTTGTAATATTTTCTCCTTGACCTGGGAACTCTGGAATTTGGCTACAGTATTCCTAGGAGTTTTCCTTTGGGGATCTCTTTCAGGTGGTGATCGGTGGATTCTTTCAATTTCTATTTTGCCCTCTGGTTCTAAAATATCAGGGCAGTTTTCCTGGATAATTCCTTGAAAGATGATATCTAGGCTCTTTTTTTGATCATGGCTTTCAGATAGTCCAATAATTTTTAAATTCTCTCTCCTGGATCTATTTTCCAGGTCAGTTGTTTTTCCAATGAGATATTTCACATTGTTTTCTAATTTTTCATTCTTTTGGATCTGTTTTACAGTGTCTTGATTTCTCATAAAGTCACTAGCTTCCAATTGCTCTATTCTAATTTTTAAGGAAGTATTTTCTTCAGTAATCTTTTGGACTTCCTTTTTCATTTGGCCAATTTTGTTTTTTAGGGTATTCTTCTCCTTATTGGCTTTTTGGACCTCTTTTGCCATTTGGGTTAGGCTATTTTTTAAGGTCTTATTTTATTCAGTATTTTTTTGGGTCTCCTTTAGCAAGCTGTTGACTTGTTTTTCATGATTTTCTTGCATCACTCTCAGTTTTTCCTCTACTTCTTTTACTTGCTTCTCAAAATCCCTTTTGAACTCTTCCAAGGCCTGGGACCGATTCATATTTTTCTTGGAGGCTTTGGATGTAGGAGCTTTGTCTTTGTTGTCTTCTTCTGGTTGTATGTTTTGATCTCCTTTGTCACCAAAGTAAGATAATATAGTCTGACTCTTTTTGCGTTGCTTACTCATGATCCTGGCCAATTACTTGAGTTTTAAACCTTTGTTAAGGTAAAAGCCTGTTTCCAATGTGGAGAATGTACTGTCCCAAGCCTCAGGGGTTTGTACAGCTGTTTTCAGAGATACTTCTAGGGACCTGAAAATATTCAGTTCTTCCAAGGTGCTATGATAAGGGGCGAGGTGTTTCCTCTCCACTGCTACAACAAGCTCTACCACGCCAGCATTCCTCCTCACCCCAGGACCGCACTCAGATCCAAGCACAGGCAGAGCAAGAGATTCCTGCCTCAGCCCTGGCAAAGAGATCCTTGCAATCCCCCTCTGATCAGCCACTTGATTCCCCCTCAGTCTGTGGGCCAGAAGCTCAGAAGGCAGCCGCTGCCCCAGAGGCCACACTCAGGACTTGTGGCTGAGATCTAGCTCCTTCTCTCACCGCAGTCACAGACTTTTCCCACTGACCTTCTAAGTTGTCTTCGGCGTTCATGGGTTGAGAAGTCTGGAAACCACCACAGCTGCCTGAGATTCAGTCCTCTGAGGCCTGCTCCAGGGTCGCTGCGGCCTGCGCGCCCACGCTGAACTGTGCTCCTCTCCCCGCCCGGCGCGATAGACCTTTCTGATCAACCATCCAGGCTGTCTTTGGCTGGAAATTTGTTTCACTCTGTCTTTTTGTGGGTTCTGCTGCTTTAGAATTTGTTTAGAACCATTTTTTATAGATATTTGGAAGGGTTTGGGGGGAGAGCTCAAACAAGTCACCACTTTCCCTCCGCCATCTTGGCTCTGCCTACCAGACAGGTTGATTTTAGAAGAATATTCATGAAATATTTGCATGAAATAATGCAGTGAAATGAGCGAAAGCAAGAGAAAGTTGTATACAGAAAGAGCAATATTGTTTGAAGAGTAACCCTGAATGACTAAGCTATTCTGAGTAATGTGATCATTCAAATCAACTATAAAGGGCTTATAAAAGAAAATGCTATCCACCTCCAGAGAAAGAACTGATATATGGAAGTATGTATTATATGGTTCCATATATATATCTATATCAGATTTTGGCCTTCTCTAATGGGAGAAAGGAATTGTTTGGGAGGAAGGGAGACAACTCAGAATGCAGAATGTGACCTATATATATTATATATATACATATAATTAATTTTAAAAAAGACTGTACACATGTTAAGTTTTGGGGACTTAGGGGTGCTGGGACCCCAAAATCACAACATGCGGGTCTTGCCCTAATGAATTTGACCCAAGCCTTCTTCCAGCCAAAGACAAGGTTTAGTAGAACATCTGTCATATTGGGCAGTCTCTTAAGGAATCTAAGCATTTGTATCGCTAATGCAAGTGGTCTAGATCTTAAGAATCTGAGCAGTGGCTAGATTTTAAGAATCTGAGCATTTTAATAGAGACAAGATGGACCTTATATACAGAAAGACTGTGGGAGGGATCTAGGAGTGGCCAAGTAGTTTGGGGTGGCTGGAGGAGGGGTCTAAGGAAGATCTGGATGGGAGTGACCAGTAAGCTGGGGTGAACAGAACACCAGGGACCTGGACCACCCCAGGTGGCCAAGGGAGAATGGAGTCTATATAGGAGTAAGGGTGAGAAGTGGCCAGGAGCAATTGGGAGGTAACAGAGCAGAATTGGGAGATTAGGCGTAGTTGCAGTGAAGGACCAGTTGATAGGATTACAGCCTCAGATGAACACCAGAGATTTGGCCAGGTGGAAAAGTCCAGGGTTTTTCTTTTTGGGGGTCCAGATCCCAAAGACATGGTCTTTTCCTTTTAGGGGTTCAGATCCCATCCCCATCACACACAAGTTGTGCTACAGGCTGGCCATGAGGAGTCAGGAGAGAGAATGGGGCTAGCTGGGCAGAGTAGGATCCCAAAGGGAAAGGGAAGGGAACACGTATTTATTAAGTGCCTACTATGTAACAGGCACTATGCTAAATGCTCTACAAATATTATCTCATTTGACTCTCAAATTAACCCTGTGAGTAGGTACCATTATTAGCCCCATTTTACAGCTGAAGAAATTGAGGCAGACAGAGGTTAAGTGACTTGCCCAGAGCCACAGAGCTAGACGTGTCTGAGGTCAGATTTGAACTCAGGTCCTCCTGACTCCAGGCCCAGCTCTCAAATCAACTGTGCTACCCACCTGCCATAGGAAGTAGAAGAGGAGTAGAGGAGTCTCACAGGCTGGAAGGATCTTCTAGTGACTGTCTATTGTTCCTACTACGCTCCTAACATGAAGCAAAAGGTAGGAGGGGATTGAAGACAAACAAGTGTTCTTTCTATCCAACAAACTTTCTTCCAACTCTGATCCAGACCCCAAAGATTAGACAAGCTCGGAAAGAGTAAGATAATTGTTATAGGATTAAAATATGGGTTCTCCCCCTCCATGCACACATCTCTGAAATCTACACAACTTCTAATTAATTTATTTAATTAAAATTAATTAAAATCAGTTGTTCTATGGCCCCTTTGGGTCCCAACGCATGTGGGTGTGTTTGCACAAACATGAACAGAGCAGTGTTGAAGGCTCCTCATGAACACATTGGAATGTTACATGAATTGACCTCCTCAGGTCACCTTGTAAAAATAGCATTGAAAGCTGGCAAGTAGTTGGTAGAGGAAAATAAGCCACAAAGCCTTTGAAGAACACAGAGAACAACTTAGATGAAAACACTAAGACTGAGGTTTCTTATCTTTCCTCCCTTCTCTCTCAAACAACATTCAATAAATAGTATTTACAACAATTCTCTTTCCTTCTCCCTGAGTATCTCGTCAAAGAAGACACTGCCAGTAATCTGGCTTGCTTCTCTGCTTTCCAGCAAGATTAAATAAGCATCAGGGTTCAATCTGGACTTGGATCCAAACAAGAGTTGATATGAAAATTGGGTAAAGGTTTGGAGTTACACAACAGTGCCATGAGGAGTTAAGGATTTTGCCCATGGATTTACATTATAAGTTTAACACAATCTGAGATGCCTAGGGCCAAGAAATGCCAGACTATTTGGTCATGGAACATTGTGAGACCTTAAAAAGAGACATGGTCACTTCTGATTAAGATGGTAGCATGAAAGGTCATAGAAGAGCCCAGCTCTCCCACAGACACTCCAGCAAAGTTCTAAAAATTCATCAGGAGTAAGAATGAAAAAAAAAAAAAGAGGCTTAACAAAAATTTCTTCTATTCAACCCAGAACTATACAAGAAGCCTGTAGTCATTTTAAGCAGAGACAAGGCAGAGGAATAAGAAACTGGGACCTAAAGCCAATGGGATTTCAACCCTGACCTGTCAGAGCTTCAAGGAACAGAGCGAACATCCATCATTCACTGCACAGAGAGACACGGACAGACAGTGTTCACTCATCTTAGGCTTTCTAGGAAGCCTAGCCACTCATACTACACCCACAACAAAATAGAAAGTCAGTACAGTGGCTGGCAGCCTTCACTGGAGCTATAGCAAGAGAAAGGATGAGTACCTAGACAGCCCACACAGCCTGGGAGTCACCAAGAGGCCGGAGCCATTGCTTAGAGATGTAGTACCCAACCAACCTGCTTATGAGTGGGTGCGAAGATGGAGCGAGACAAGGTCAATGCACAGGAGCCTTGTAAGAGGCCTGATACCAGGGTAATCTATGACATTTGATTGGAGTCAGTTAGGACCCCAGTCAGGAGGGTTTGTACAAGAAGAAGGCAGCTTGGTGGTGCAGTGGATAGAGTTCACACCTGGTCTCATGTACTTGCAACTATGTGATCCTGGACAAATCACTTAATATCTGTCTTTCTCAATTCCCTGATCTGTAAAATGGTGATAATAATAGCACCTACTTTCCAGGGTTGTTGTGAGGATAAAATGTGGTAATATTTGCCAATCTTAAAGTGCTATATACATACTAGGAATAGGAAGGTCAAAAATCCATGTCAAATCACCAGGAGAAAGACCCAGAAGCCAAGAATTCCAACAGAGATCAGAGCCTAATTCTAATCATTTGGTAGAAAACCTCAGAAGTATCGACACTACAGAACCAATCACGGCCTGCTTACCTTCTCTAAAAGAGAGAGAACAGAGTACATTGTTGTTGTTGAGCCATTTTAGTTGCGTCCAGCTCTTTGTGACCCCATTTGGGGTTTTCTTGGCAGAGATACTAGGGAGGTTTGCCATTTCCTTTTCCAGCTCATTTACATTACAAATGAGGAGGCTGAGGGAAACAGGATTAAGTGACTTGCCCAGGGTTACACAATTAGTAAGTGTCAGAGGCCAGACTTGAATTCAGAAACAGGAGTCTCCCTGATTCCAGGCCCAGCACTCTATCTACTGTGCCACCTAGCACAAAGTCTTAATCCATAAATTGAAGGCTGGAAATCTGAGTAAACAAAGAAATGAAGAAATATGGTAAGTTAATAGAAAACCCATGGGGCAGGGGAGTAGTGGGGTTAAACCTAGAAGATGAGTGACTCCACAAATAAAATGAAAACTTCAGACAAAAGAATGGTTTGGTCTTCACAAAGACTACAAGCATAGCAAGAAACAATGAAGCAAAAGATAAAAAGGGAAATTAGAGCTCTTGAGGAAAAAAATTAGAAAAATACATACCTTAGAACAGAAGTTGGGAAACCTTACCCAAGTAGCAGACTCCCTGAAAAAAAAAAATACAATGGAACAAACACAATACAATCATTCCATGAAATAACAATAAATATTTAAACAAAGTAAAAAAATTTTAATAGAGAGGAAAATGAAAAGCACCTTCTATCAAAAATAACTGACTTAGGAAACAGATCTGGGAGAGAGAATTTAAGAATCATCAGATTTACTGAAAACTATGAAGAAACAAAAAAATCTAGGTTTTATATTTCAAGAAATCATAAAAGAAAACTGACCAGATTAACTAGGAGACAACAAGGTAAAAACTGAAAGAATATATCAATCACTTCCTGAAAGAACCTCCAAGTTGAAAACACCTAGGAATGTTATAGTCAATTTCTAAAGCTTCCAAGTCAAAGAAAAAATACAACTAGAATTAAAGAGTTCTGAATCACAGTCAGAACCACACACAAAATCAACTTGCAACTACTATAAAGGGAATAAAAACTTGGAATGTGATATTCAAAAAGTCAAAAGAAAAAGGCTTACAACCAAGAATATCTTACACTACAAAGACTAAGTATAATCCTATACAGTAAAAGAAAATTTACCTTTAATAAAATAAAGGATTTTGAAACATTTTGATGAAAACACCAGAATTGGGTAGAATCTTTGAAACACAAACAGAAATGAGAAAAAGATGGAAAGGTGGTTACATTTAAATAATTAGAAAGGGCTAAATGATGAAAAAGTATTTTCATTTTAATGAGAAAGAAGAGACAAATGTCCCTATAGAACCCCATTGTCTTCCAGAGTCAACACAGAGAACAAAGTAAAAGACATATAAGTCTTAGTGGTGAATTTGTTTCATAGCATGGGCTTTTGATCCAATGATACCTCCACTGGGCATATACCCCCAGAGAAATCAAATAAAGAGGAAAAGGACCTGTAAGCACAAAATATTTATACCTATTATTTTTACTATAAAAAAAGAATTGGAAATAAAAGGGAATAACCATCAATTAGGGAATAGCTGAACAAATTATAGTTTATCAGTGTAATGGAATAATATTATAAAATAAGAAATGACAAAAAGGGATGATTTCAGAGAAACCTGGAAAGACTTATATGAACTGATGCAGAGTAAAGGGAATAGAACTAGAAGATGAACTTCTATTATAAGTATAACATTGTGAATATAACAATCTCTGGCAAGGCACTGGCTGGGGTTTGTAGTTCTTTTCAGTCCGGGAAGAGTGGACGCTAACTGGAGATCAATGATCAGATGGAAGAGGAGAGGTCTTTTAGGCACTGTACAATGGAGAGTTTTGAGGAACTTGAAAGAAAATGGGGGAGGAGGGGCAGCTAGGTGTCTCAGTGGATAGAACTCTGGAGTCAGGAGGATCTGAGTTCAAATCCGGCCTCAGATACTTGACACATACTAGCTGGGTGACCCTGGGCAAGTCACTTAACCCTGACTGTCTCTCTCACACACACACACACACAGAGCAAAAAACAAACAAAAAAAAAGAGGGGGAAATGGAGGGTGGTTGGTTGTCCCATGGCAGCACCAGGATTGTGGCAGCTGCCGTACTAGAAGTTCCCTCTTCAGGACCATAAGAAGTAATTTATTTCTAAATGCACAAGCAAAGAAGTATGTGAATGTTTCTTCATTATGAGCATTCACTCTGGTGGCAAGAACTCTGAGAGGGGGGAAGAAAACCAACCAACAGCCACAAACAATGAGCAATCCCTGCCTTTCCTCTGGTTACTTCTGCTTAATTATATTTTTTCAAGAATTCATTTGCTGTATTTACAAATATTGTTTCTCATGAGCACCTAAGGTTGGCCCTGTCCTTGCGTCTCCTGGTACCCCTTTGTTTGTGACGTGAAAGTGCAACGTGAGTCACAGGAGAGAGTGACCCTTCCTAGTGCAGGATTGGGCTCAAGCTCCCTCCCCCTTCTCCTCCTCCGTCTCCCCCTCCCCGCCCCAGCCCATTCTTAGAGACTGTTTGCTCTCTGAATGGGGGCATAAGCACAAGTCATTTTATCCCTACAATTACAAAGGCAGAATTTATATAAACGGGGGCCAAATTTTATGGATTTTTCAGATGCAGACAATATGGTATTTGTTTTGCTTACCTATACATATTTGCTATGAGGCTTTCCTTCTATTATTTTTTTTCCCATTGGAGAAAGCAGGTGAGAGGAAGAAGGGGACTAGGGTTAGAGTTGCCCCCAAAAAGGAAGAAAACAAAAGGAAATAAATGATACACAGTCATTGAAGTATCTTTTTAAAATGCACAGAAGAGAATAGAAAGACGGCTAAAAGGAACGCAGACAAACAAGACAACTTTGAAAGTTGCATAGTGAATTTATAATATGTTCAAAATCAAAAGTGAGCTACATATAAAAGTAATTTTACATGCTCTATCTCCTGTTTACATTGCATGTAGAAAAATTCTGTTCTGCATTGTACGTGGAAATATAGTGATGCTAAATTCAGATTCAAAAAAAAAAAAGAAGAAATGAATGTAAATATTGAAAGGAAAATGACAGCACTCCCAAATTCCAAGACAACCTTTTTCCAAACACGCACAATGCGTCAATAGGGAGGACACTTGAAAGAATTAACAAGTGGTTCCAGAGAGATTCACTTTCCCTGAGGTGGAGAAATGGGAAGAGGGTAATAATAGTCAATATTATTAAAGAGTACAAGAAACAGCAACAGCGGACTGTTGAATGTGCCTATTTGCAATTTATTTACAGTCACTATGTTTAGCTGTCTACATACAGAATACTTGAAACTAAAGACACATTTACCACTCATCATTAATTCATCAGCTACAGTAGGAGTTCTTAACATGGAATCTGTGAACTTTTAAAAAATACATTTTGATAACTGTAATTTCAATATAATTGCTTTCCTTTGTAATCACATGTATTTTATATTATGCATTTTAAAACATTCCCAGTCAATGTCCATAGGTTTTGCCAGTCTGCTAAACAAACAAACAAACAAAAGGATGAAGTCCTTTTTTAGAGAAAAGCCCCTCCACCTGAAGAAAGAAATATCAAGGGAGACATCAATCTGAGTTCTTCATGAAATGGGGAGCAGCAAAATCCAGGAACTTGGATTTTAACCACTGTTTAACCACATTTTCACACTGTTAACTGCTTGTCTATCTGAAGTCTGACTTGTCTCCATACAGGAATCATTGCTTAAAATGGGAAATTATTCATTTTCACTGATCTCTTTACTCCAGAAACAAAGGGATAGAGAGGGAGAGGAGAGGAGAAGAGAGGAGAGGAGAGGAGAGGAGAAAAAAAAAAGGAAACGGAGCAGCTGCCTTATCTTCATCCCTTTTTGAGTTCAGGCCTTCAAACTTTTAATCAGAATTACAGCTGATCACATCCTTGTGTAAATATTTATTTTATATCATGAATGAACCCAAATAAATGGTTGATAAATACTTCCTATGTTTAAGTTATCAGATTATTTGGATGAATAACCACCTGGATCAGATTAGCAAACTAGTAATGCTTTTGTGTTTGTAAGCATGCCTCTCAACTAACCTCAAAGTTTCCTTAGGCTGAGATTTAAACCAGGTATCTTGTTTCCTGGTTTTGCCTTCTTTCTACTTCACCGTACTTCTAGCTATTGCTGACCTGCATATATGGCAAGAAAATGAAGTCTTTCACCCTATGTTCAGATAAAATGGGGGGGGCAGCTAAGTGGCACAGTGGATAGAGCTCAGGCTTTGGAGTCAGGAGGACCTGAGTTCAAATCTGGCCTCAGATACTTGACACTTACTAGCTGTGTGACCCTGGGCAAGTCACTTAACCCCAATTGCCTCACCAAAAAGCAAAAAAAAATAAAAAATCTGGTGGGCTACACTCTGGGATAGAGAATGGTTCAATACTGGGATAAAAGTATTGAAATACTGACTAAGGTAATCACTGTAAGCAACCTGGTGACTTATCTTTGCCTTCTCTAATCATTTACTATGATTGGTCTCCAGTGTTTTTTACCACCATCTCTGCTTGGCAGAGTGTATCCTTACAAGATATATCTTCTATATGGTAGACAGAAAGCTGAACTCAGGGTCTAGAAGACGTATTCAAATTCTATGTCTAATATATATTGGCTCCGTTGTTGTTCAGTTTCGTCCAACTCTCTTTGCCAGGGGCAGGAAAAACTCTAGTACAAAGGTCACAGGAAAAACGACTAGGAGTGGAAAAGTCCCTAGCTCTTTAAGCAGCTAGCCCAAGCAACAGATCTAGTCCCACTCAAACTCTGCGTCATAAATCTCCTCCTCTCTTCCCACCAAAGGTTCACTCTTCCCACCAAGTTCTGACTTGGCATACTAAAGGTCAAGGAAAGAGGAGGAAGGTCACATCTGACATATATATTGTGGGAAGGGAGATGGGAAGAAAGATATCCCCACCCTTTCTCTGGAACTGTGTGGAGGAGATTAATATAGATTCCATTTCTATTGCTAAGTACTTTTCCCTTTCCAGTTATTTTCCTTTTACACTTCTGCTTTTCCCTGAGGGTGATTAAGGCAATGCCCTCATACATACTCACTCTGGAATTCATTCTTCCTTCATCAAAGTCTATGATCATTTGTATATAGTGACAGGGTAATAATACTGTACCCTCTTGAAGGTTCCCTAGAGATATCTTGCCCTGACATCGCAGGAGCTATTTCCCCAATAGTCGTTTTAACTCCTGGACTAGCTATGGTTTACATTAAACTACTAGAGGACAAGAAATTAATTAATTCAATTGATGACTATATACTTAACAAGTAGGCAGGCTACCAACAGGAGAAATGAGGCACATATGAACTTTGTAATACTAGGTAAACATACAATAAGAGATCTACAAGAGGCTATTGTAATTCAGAAGAGGCAAAAATCATTTCTGCCTGGAGAAATCAGGGAAAACTTCCTAGATGAGACAGCATTCAAACTGAGCCTTGAAGGTAATTGGGAATTACACAGAATTGTCACTAGGTTTTGGTGTCTGGGGAAGAAAAGAGTGGAATCATTCCAAGTGGAGGGAAGAGCATGAGGAAAAGCTGAGAAGTGGATATGATTGAGGGCCAGTGCAAGGAATATCCCGGGGTCCAATTTGACAGAAAGAGAGTAGTATGAAATGATATCTTTTCTCCTTGGCTAAATGGTTCCCTCCATGGTACTGATCTCAACAGGATTATTCAAGGGGAACAGCATGGTGTAGTGGATAGCCAGGAAGACCTGGGTTTCAGTCTCATCTCTGACAGATACATACTGACTATTTGACCATGGGTAAGTTGACTTCACCTTTCAGTGCCAAGACTATCAATTGCAAAGAATGGGATAATCTGCATAAGTTTCCTTACCCAGAAGTTCCCTACACTAATTAAATCAAAGAACCATTGCCTATCCTATCACTGTCCTGAGGGTCTGAAACATCTCATGGAATTTAGCACAGAGATCTTAGAACATGACCCTGGTAAGACGATCCCATTGGTCAGTTCCCCTGAGATGTTGCTTTGTGTATCAGAATGTTCCCCTGCTGCTGAGCATCCTTTTCATTCCTCTCTAAATGAGAAATAAACCATTCAAAATGAGATTTTGACCTGTGCTGATCCTGTCGAAGGGATTTTCAAATTTTCACACTGCGCTGACTTAAAGTGAAAAAGAAGAATGATTCATTAAATTTCTGTAGTCTTGTGACTTGAGAAGTAGGTAATATCTATAAAGTATTTTTAAAAATTAATTTGAGTGACTTTTTAAAAAAGTATCATTTCAATATGCACAGGAGAATGCAGAGACAAAAAGGATTATGTGTGAAACTCACTTTCTTTGAAATGCTGCTTGATTTTTTTAAAAAAATTATATTAAACTGAACCCAGTCATACTAGTGTTATCCTGCTTATCTGTGCCCCCTTTTGAACTTCCTTCTGTTTTCTTCTATGTATAGGGTGACTCAAAAGTCTTAGCACAGTTTTAAGCTTTGATAGCTTTAAAAAGTCATTCAGGAATGTTCTATTTTAAAATGTGGAGTGTCCCAAAAGTCTTAGTGCAGTTTAAAGCTGAAACTACCTAATTTAAAACTGCACTAAGACTTTGGGGGACACTATTTTTTTTCAATGTTTCAGAGTTTTCTTGCAAAAAAGTGAAGCTGGGAGCTTCACTCTGCAAAGGAGCTAATAATCTTAATTATATAGTGGTCCAGGTTTGAATCCGGAAAACAAAATGAGTTAGAAGTTTGGTCAGAGAAAGGAATCTTTTCTCTCCAGTGAGAAGAGTAGAGCAAAAGAGCTGAGAGTATTAAGGCCCCATTCAGGTCAGATCAAGCTGAAGGACAGTGTTCAAGTCTAGGTAAGATGATAATTGTAAAGTGCTTAGCCTGACACATAGTAAACACTATAGAAATGATATTGAAGATGATGGTGGGCCACATTTTAAGAAAGATACCGAAAAGCTAGAAAGCATAAAGAAAAGATCAAGCAGGAAGGCAAAGGGCTTTGAATTTATGCTATGCAAGAAATGTTTGAATGAATTGAGGTTATTTAAGATAAGAGGGCACCTAGTTGGAACAGCGGATAGAGTTCCAGGCCTAGAGTCAGGAAGACTCATCTTCCCTAATATGGCCTCAGATACTTACTAGCTGTGTGACCCTGAGCAAGTCACTTCACCCTGTTTGCCTCAGTTTCCTCATCTGTAAAATGAGCTGGAGAAGGAAATAGCAAACCACTCTAGTATCTTCGCCAAGAAAACCCCAAATAGGGTCACAAAGAGATGGATATGACTGAATAGTGATTGAACAATTAAAAGGCCTAGATAAGAGAAGACTAGGGGGGAACGATGGGATCAAAATGCTTTACAAATATCATCTTATTTAATCCTAAGAAATCCCCATTTTGCAGATGAGCAAACTGAGGCAGAGAGAGATTAAGTAACTAGCCCAGGATCACTCTCTTACTCCCTTTATCCAGTCAGTTGCTAAATACTATTATTTCTACTGTGACATTTTTCATATATGCCTCCTCCTCTCCTGTGACACTGCCATCACCTTGAGCAGGCCTTTATCACCTCATGCCTAGATTACTACATTTGCCTGCTAGTAGGTCTGTCTGTCTCTCTTAAGTCTCTTCTGACTCCAGGCCATCCTATAATCACTGTCGGATGTATCTTCCTAACAATATCATACATACCCCACTCAGTAAAGTCCGATGGCTCCCTATTAGCTCAACGATTAAATATAAAATCTTCTGTTTAGCTTTTAAAGCCCTTTATAATCTGGCCTATTCCTAACTTTCCCTGCCTTCTTATACTTTACTACCCACCACCTCCCCTGATATCCAGCGACACTGGCCTCCTCGCCGGTCTCACAGAAATACCTCATCTGCCAACTCTGGGCATTTTCACAAACCTCCATGCCTGGTACTCTCTCCCTCCTCATCCCTGCCTCCTGGATTCCCCAGCTTCCTTCAGATCTCAGCTTAAGTCCCACCTTCTGCAAAAAATCTTTCTCAATCATCCCTAGTCTTAGTGCCTTCCCTCTGAGATGACCTTCAACAATATGTGTATAAATAGATAGCTATAGATCTATAGCTATGTGTATAAATATATATAGATACAGATGTGTGTGCATATGTATTTATGTGTGTGTGTGTATTTGTGGGTGCATATATATGATTTGGAGCAGCCAGGTGGTGCATTGGATAGAACACTGGGCTTCGGGGGGCACCTAGGTGGTACAATAGATAGAGCTCCCCCCTTGGAGTCAGGAGGACCTGAGTTCAAATATGGCCTCAGATACTTGACATTTACTCTATCTGTGTGACCATGGGCAAGTCACTTAACCCCAATAGCCTCACCAAAAAGCAAAAAACAAACAAACAAACAAACAAACAAACAAAAACCACTAAACTTGGAACAGGAAGCTCTGAGTTCAAATCCAGCCTCAGACACTTACTAGCTGTGTGACCCTAAGCAAATCACTTAACCCCTATTTGCCTCAGTTCCTCATCTGTAAAAGAGGTTCACACTGGAGAAGAAAAAGACAAACTGCTTCAGTATCTTTGCCAAGAAAACCCCATGACAAAAGTCCCTGGGGTCACACAGAGTCAGACATGACTGAACAAAAACAACGATCTCTTATTTGCACATAGTTGATTACATGTTGCTTCTCCCCATTAGACAAATGAGCTCCTGGAGTGTAGGGACTGTTGTTACCTCTGGTTATACTCCCAGCACTTAGCACTGACTTACAGTAAGTACTTAACAAATGCTTGTTGAATTGTTGACTTTACAACAACCTCACGATGTCAATAGGACAAATATAATTATTTCTGTTTTACAGAGAACAAATGGACTCAAAGAGGTTTTACATTATTCAAGATCCCACACACCCACTTAAATCACTGAGCCAGAATTCAAAACCAAGTCCAATGTTTTTTCTTACAACATGATGACATTATGGAATAAGTGGATAGTGACAAAATAGTGGCTGTGAGTATAGATGGCTTTTTCAAGAAGTTTGACGGTAAAAAGGATAGATGATTCTCATTCTAGCAGCTAACAGAGTAGAAAGCTTTTTTAGGATAAAAAATTATAAAATTGTAAATTGCATTTGTATATAGAGAAGAAGTCAAAGAAGAGGGAGAGATTGAGATGTGTGAGAGAAAAATATTCATCAGAATAATATATGAGAGGGGATGGAATTAAGAGCATGCTTATCCTCAATAAGGAAGAAGGATACTTTTCCATTAGAAAAAGGAGTAAAGAGAGAGTAGATGAAAGATTTAGAAAAAAAATGAGATGAAATTAAGAGAAATTGTGGGGCCTTGAGTTGGGTGGCCTTAATCATTGCATTAAAATGAGAATCAAGGCCATATCCTGAGAATGGGGAGGGTGGGAGAAGAGGGCTGGGAGGTTAAAGGGAATGGGAAAAGCATGTAACAGCTGCAGTAGGGGATGGAAAAGGATGCCAACACCAAAAAAAGAAAAATATTTCCATCAGCATTGAGGGCATAGTTGAGGGCATAGGTTAAGTAGCCCTAATCTACAGTGGACTTAATCAACAGGGTTTTTAGAATTTTTCCAGCAATTACTTCACAGCCCAAGCAGGGGAGCAGAAAGAGTGGATGGTACACAGGGTTGAGTCATACATACATGTCCTTTGCACTTTAAAAAGTCCCATAACAAAATTGATCTCTTTTGCTTTACTATATCATTCCATAATTAAAATGTAAGCCCTTTGAGAGTAAGGATTATTGCATTCTTCGTGTTTGAGAAGCAGCCTGGAGTAGTGGGTAGAGTGGTGGACTTGGAGTCAGAAAGATCTGGTTTCAGATGCTTACCAGCTTCATGAGCCTGCCCATGTCTGAATCTCCCGTATGCCATAGTTTTCTCATCAATAAAATGAAAGAGTTGAACTTCATGGTCTCCAAGATCCCTTCTGACTCTTTATCTCTAAATCTATGAACATTGGGTGTGGAGTTAGAGGCCGTGGATTAAATTATTGCCTCCAACATTGGCTACCTGTGGGGCCCCTGGGCAAGTCATTTAAAATCCAGGACTTGAGTTTATTTGTAGAATGAAAGGGTAAGTCTAGATGGTCTTTTAGGACTTTTCCAGCTCTTGAGTTTTGAACCTATGATCCTTTGACCGGTGTAAAATTATACAGACCAAAGTAAAGAGAACAACTGATATAGAGATCTAAGTCTTCTCATAGAAAATAACATTGAAAAATAGATCAGTGGTATCTCAAAAAGATAAAGAACAAAAAGGAAAAGAACCTACACATAGAAGAATATGTATAGCAGCTATTTTTTGGTGGCAAAGAATTGGAAATTGAGGAGATGCCCATCAATTGGGTAATGGCTAAAGAAGTTGTGATATAGGAATGTGATGGAATACTACTGTGCTGTAAGAAATGATGAGCTAATCACTAATGTGAAAATATGTTTAATATGAATGTAAATGTATAGCCTATATCAGATTGTGCACCATCTTAGGGAGGGTGGTGGGGAGGAAGGGGGAGAAAAATTTTAACTCAAAAGCATATAGAAGTATTAATGATAAATCAAAATAAATTAATAAAAAAAAAAAAGAAACGATGAGCTAAGTGCTCTCAGAAAAACCTGGAAATACTTACACAAACTGATGCAAACCAAAGTGAGCAGAACCAGGAGAACATTGTACACAGTAACAGCAATATCATTTGATGATCAACTGTGGATCACTTAGCTATTCTCAGCAATACAGTGAGCTAAGACAATCCCAAAGGACTCATGATGAAAAATGCTATCTACCTCCAGAGAATGAACTGATGGAGCCTGAATAAAGATCAAAGCATACTTTTTTAAACTTTATTTTTCTTGAGTTTTTTGGGGGGCATATGCTTTCTTTCACAACATGACTAATATGGAAATATATTTTGCATGATTACACATGTCAAATTGCTTGCCTTCTCAATATGGGATAGGGAGAGGTAGGAAGGGAGAGAATTTGGAACTCGAAATTTTTAAAGATGAATGCTAAAAATTATTTTTACATGTAACTGGGAAAAAATAAAATATTAATAAATAAAAGAAAGAAAAATAGATCAATGCAGTGATCAATTAATGCCAGAGGACTGACAGTAATGTATATCTTCCTCCTCTTGGAAAGAAGGTGATCTAACATAGGTGTAGAATGTGGTATACATGATCAGTTATGGCCACTGTGTTTGTTTTGTTTAGTATTTCTTTGTTCTATTATGCTCATGGGGAGTGGGGAGGAGAGGGATTGCAAAATGATAGTGATGTTAAAGGAAGCATTTTTGTTGTTGTTCAGTCATTATTCAGTCATGTCCTACTCTTCATGACTTCATTTAGGGTTTTCTTGGCAAAGATACTGGGGTGGTTTGCCATTTCCTTCTCCAGCTCATTTTATACAAGAGGAAACTGAGGCAAACAGGGTTACTTGCCTACAATCATACAGCTTGTAACTGTCTGAGGCCAGATTTGAATTCAGGAAGATGAGTTTTCTTGACTGCAGGCCCTGCATTCTATTCACTGAAACACCTAGCTGTCCTAGAAAGCATTAAGAAATGGTAATATTTATAACATTATTATGTTATAACAATATGATATATCATTAATATAATAAATATCATATATCCTAAATAGTAACACTTATATGGATTTAAAAATCATTTACCAGGCATTTACCTAAAAAGCAAAGTTTATTAAAAAGTTGAAACTTTTTTTAGTTGATATCTTTTGTTTCTATATCACATTCCTCCCTTATCCAGAGAGCCTTTCCTTGTGGAAAAAAAAAAGAAAGAAAAGAAAAGAAAAAGCTCAGGAAAATAAATCAGCATATTAGCTGTATCTGACATCAAATGGAACATTCCACGCCCAGTGTCTCCTACCTTTCCAATGAATGTAGGTGTATTTTCTCATCTCTTCTCTGGAACCAAGATTGATCATTACAATTACACAGCCTTTAGTTTCACTTTATTATTCTTTGCGTGTGTGTGTGTGTGTGTGTGTGTGTGTGTGTGTGTGTGTAGTTTACAGGTTCTACTTGCTTCATTCCTATCAGTGTACATGTCTTCCCATATTCCTCTGAATTCCTCATGTTCCCACTCCAGTTTGTTCAGCCATTTTCCAACTGGTGGCCACTGACTTTAAAGGCAGTCAGATGGGCCAGAGGGTAAAGAGATGGATCTGGAGTTAGGAAGACCTGAGTTCAAATCTGACCTCAGATTCTTTCTGGCTATGTGACTCTGAACTAATCATTTCACCTCTCTCTTTGCCTCAGTTTCCTCATCTATAAAATGAGGATAATAATATCTACTCCTAGCGTTGTCGTGAAGATAGAACAAGATGATATTTGTAAAGCACTTTATAAACTTTAAAGCACACTATTATTATTTCCAGTTCTAAAAGTTAAAAGTTACATTTTTAGTCCATTTTTTCATAGAATCATAAGTCCTCAGAGTAAGGAGACTTCAGAAGTCATCTAGACCAATGGGGAATCTACTACTTCCAGGGGGGCAGTCCATTCCATTTCTCAAATAACTCTAATTATTAGGAAAATTTTCTTTTTATCAAACCTAAGTTTAGTTCTTTACAAATTCTATTCATTGCCCCTAGTTCTACCCTCTGGGACAAAGCAGTATAAATCTAATTTCTCCTTTCTATTAAGAATATGTTCTATGTCCTCTTTCCCCCACTCCCAATCTTCTCTTCTCCAGGCTAATCACTCCCAGCTCCTTTAACTAATTCTCATATGACACTGTTTCTGGTCTTCTCACCAATGCAATTACTTTCCTCTAGACCTACGCCAGTTCCTCAATAAAACATTAAAGACTTTATAAAACAAATAGGAAAGTGCATTCTATAAGTCTGAAGGAACAGTGACAAAATGGAGCCCCATGCGTATACATTTTTTGATACAATTGTAAACTTGGGAAATAAAGATAAGAGGTTTCAACTCACCAGTACACTGAATGAGTATCGTTGTTCTAGTATGGAGGGTGCACTCAGTACAAACAATAAGAAGCACAAAAATAAAACTCTCTCCAAATTGCTTTGAAATTGAATGACAACTTTGTCCAAAGACCATGTGTTAGCATTTGCTCTGTAGTCTGGCCGAAAGGTGCTCTCCAGAACTAAAGATAATATTCCAGTATCTGAAAGTGGGGAGAGTACAGTGAAATGGTCACCTCCCTAGTTCTGCACGCTATAACTCTAAGAACAAAGGCTAAACTGATCTTCTATGAAAATATTGGCTCTTTGGGATGTCTTGCCACATTGTCCTCTGATATGGAGCTTCTATTGCGCTAAATCTCCCAAATCTTTTCCTGTGAATTGCTGTCTAGATATGCCACCTTCATCCTGGACTTGTGCAGTAAATTTTTAAATCTAATTGTAGGATTTTACATTTATACCTATTAAATTTTACCTTAATTATGACCAATCAAGAGCTAAAAAATCCTGACTCTCTGATTCATTGTTTTTGCTATCCCTCCCAGCTTTGTGCCATCAACAAATTGAATAAGTTGTCATGCCTTCATACAAGTCATCTAATAAAAACACTGAAGAAATGCCAAAGTAATAGAATTTATCTAAATATCAGAGAGAACAGATAGACTCCATGCCGGATACACAGATCTCAAAAGTACTCCACTAGAAACATCCTTTCAGAGAGATATAGATCCATTAACTCTTTGGGTTTGGTCACTGAACTAATTCAAAATACAACTGCTTGTTCAGGGGTGGGGAACCTGTGGCCTTGAGGCCACATGTTGCCTTCTAGGTCCTTGGGTGTAGCCTTTTGATAAGTACAAGTTTTACAGAACAAATCCTGTAATTAAGGTGATTTGTTCTGTGAAGTTTGGATTTAGTCAAAGGGCTGCACTTGAGGACTCAGAGGGCCACAAGCAGCCTCAAGGCCACAGGTTCCCCACCCCTGATTCTAGCCCATATCTTTCCAGTTACAAAGATACCACAAGAGACTTTTTCAAACACCTTGCTAAAATCTAGGCACATAGTATTGGTGTTCTCCTGATCTATCTGTAAAGAAACCCTCCAAAACAGCTCTTTTTGTGGTGGCAAAGAACTGGAAATTAAAGGGATGTCCATCAATTGGGGAATGGCTGAACAAGTTGTGGTACATGATTGTGATGGAATACTATTGTGCTATAAGAAATGATGAGCAGGATGCTTTCAGAAAAACCTGGAAAGAGTTACATGAACTGATGCTGAGTGAAGTGAGCAGAACCAGGAGATCATTGTACACAGTAACAGCAACATTTTAAGATGTTCAATTATGAGACACTTAGCTCTTCTCAGTAATACAATGATCCAAGACAATTCCAAAAGACTCATGATGGAAAAGGCTAACCACATCCAGAGAAATACTTATGGAGTCTGAATGCGGATTGAAGCATACAATTTTCACTTTTTTTGTTTGTTTTTGTGTTTTTTTCCTTTTGCTCTGTTTCTTCTTTTACATCATGGCTAATGTAGAAATATGTTTTACATTATTGTACATGTATAACCTATATCAAATTACTTGCTTTCTTGGGGAGGGAGGTGAAGAGGGAAGGAAGGAGAAAAATTTGGAACTCAAAAGCTTTTTTAAAAAGTGAATGTTGAAAATTGTCTTTACTTGTAATTGGAAAAAATAAAATACCATTAAAAATTTTAAAAAAGAAAGAAAAAGAAACCCTCTTAAAAAAGGAAATGAGGTTAACTTGGTGTAAGCTGTTTTTGACAAAGTCATACTGGCTCTCAGTAATCATAGCTTCCCTTTCTTTCTTTTTATATTTTATTTATTTTATTCTGAACTTAAGAAATAAAATAAGCATGTCCATAACAAAGTAGACTAGAAAAGGAATTTACCTTTTTCTTTCTTTTTTTAAAAATTTTATTGATCTGTTTTGTTTTCACATTACAAATATTTATAGACTTACTCCCACTTTGTGAGAGGACTCTTGTAATAAAGTAAAGCAGGAATGTAAACAGCAAGTAAACAGTGACTTCATCTGAAAGTGCATGCAGCATTCTGTATCTGTAGCACCACCTGCCCCATGTTTCTATTTCAAATATTTTTTAAAATGAACAGAAGTCTATTTCTCCTCCCTTCTACTGTAAAAAGAAAAAATGAAAACAAATTCTTTGTAACAAATATGCATAGTCAAGGAAAACAAATATATGCATATAAAAGAAATATACCTCTTTCCCAGCGGTTTATGGTACCTTTACAAAGATTGGCCATATATTAGGACATAAAAATTCTATAGTTAAAAGCAGAAATATTAAGAATATCCTTTTCAGATCACAATGCAATAAAAATTATATTTAATAAGATACCACAGAAACAGATTAAAAACTAATTGGAGATTAAATAACCTAATCTTAAAGAACGAGTGAGTTAAAGAACAAATCATAAAAACAATCAATAATTCCATTAAGGAGGACAATAATGAGTTTCCCTTTCTAAATGCTCACAAAGCTTTCCTTTAATAATGTTTTGGACCTTTGCTATGAGTCAAAGTAAAGCAGACTGGCCTATAGTTGAAAGAATCAGTTTGCTTCCCTTTGCTGTTTTACGGTTTTGGTTTTGCATTTGATTTTATTGTGTGGATTAAAATGTTCATTTTTGAATATGAAACAGACCTCTGCACTTAGAGATCTATGTAAACTCAAGAATTGACACTGTTTATCTGATGCAAGGCAAAACACATCTGGGGAGATTTGGGTAAGTAATTAGGTCACTGTAGCAAACAAGTCACCGTGTTTTGTGCCAAATGGGGCTGATGAGCCCCACATGGCAACACAATATAGGTGATTCAAACACTGGGCATTTCATTGCCTCAGACACTATATATCGTATTTGGTCTGGTTATACCACCCCATTCATGAATATAACATCTACATATCCGACCATATTCAACTTAAGTCCCAGGAAGCTTTGAGATTAGGTCCTCAATTAGTAGTAAGAAACACCCAAAACTTCTTGGACCAGAGATACATCAGACCATATCTTCTCATGTGCTGGATACCAAACAGGGCTAGTGGTGACAAAGATCATATTTGCTGGCCAAGAACCATCCAGCAGAATGATCCCGTCTATAGGATCTGTACTTGTGACTCTTAAATCTTTGCCCTCATGACTCAGAAGTCTTCCCACTCTGTATCTTCCCTTACCTCCTAGGGCCTTCTCACACTGGAACATCCCCCTACCAAGTCATCTTCCTTCTTATATTGGAAGCTATTTCTGGTGCTTCCATTTTGGGGATAGGCCCAGACTTTATTCCTCTCTCACCTGTGCTACTCCAAACTTCACCACCATGCCCTGCACCACAGGTATCTTCTTTCTTTTCAGCTCCCTTTTATATGCCATCTTTGCACATTAGAATGTAAGCTCCTTGAGGGCAGACTTTATGCTTGTATTTGTATCCCAGCTCTTAGGCTTTTAGCACAGTTCCTGAAACTCTTAATAAATGTATATTGGCTGTAGGACCCAGCAAATGCATTATTAATTTTGACAATCCTACTGCCTCCTATTACCTTAGAAGAAGAGAAAATGGAAGTGGGGCAGTTGGGAGGAATGCTCTTGTAGGAAAAACAAATGCACAAGAAAACTTGATTAAATTTCTGGCACTTATTATGCAGATGAAACAATAGGCGACCTACTCTCTTTGGCAGCTTGAAAATAACTTTTAGGATTCTGTTGTTGACCCACATAGACAGACAGATTGTTTGTTTCCTTTTCTAAGACTGACATACTTCCCTTGAATTTAGATACATTTGCCAGAGCACTTAAACATTCACTGCTAACATGGACAAAAATGTACAGGACATGTAGAGAGTAGAATGAATACGTTAAACCAACACACTGACAATAAAGTCTTTATAAAAATATTTAGGTCAAAGGTAAGTGTATTGTATGGGGATGAGACAAGAATGCCAGGTTGAGGCCCCAAACACTCACTTTTCATTAGTGAAATCAAAATTGGAGATGTTTATCTGCCAACACGACATGAATAGCATCATGGTTGCATATGAGGGGCACCCAGTACAACAAGAAACACAGAGAGATCTTAATAAACTGACTTGGAATTATATCACAGCTTCATCCCCAGACCACCTATTAACATTTTGCTCTGTAATAAGGCCAAAGAAATATAGTTTACCTTCTCGTACAGAGGAAGAGAAGAGCTGTGTATTGGATTTAAATATATTTGATTCCTGGGCACTCAGTTTTCCTGAGATAGAATGAATGGATCTGGGATCTATGAAGGTGCTCAGATTACTCACCTGTGTTATACAGAGGAATAATTGTTTGGTGTGTTTGTATTAAGTAGCGATAAACAAGCCACCAATGATATTACAACAAACACATTCAGCCCGATTGGCTTCCCAACAATCACTGAACACACATCTCCCTGAAACAAAGCGCCCAGTTGGAAGTGGCTCTCACAAAGTAAAGGTCTAGATGAAAGGCTGGTCAATTTGTAAAGTAAATGAACTGTCACCCTTTGACTTTTGGTCAAAAGTTTTGCAGAGCTCTAAACAGCCTGTCAGCAAAATTTTCGAGCAGTGCTGAGAAGACCAGCGGGACTAGCATTGCCTCCAGGAATAATGCCCACTGTAGATGACATTCTAGAGCACATTGGGGAATTTAACTTCTTCCAGAAACAAACCTTTTTTATTTTGTCCCTAATTTCTGCCACCTTCACCCCCATCTATGTGGGGATTGTTTTCCTGGGCTTCACCCCAGATCACCGCTGCCTGAACCCTGGAGTTTCAGAGCTAAGCAAACGATGTGGCTGGAGTTTGGAAGAGGAGCTGAATTACACAGTGCCAGGCCTGGGGTTACCAGGAGACGCTTTTATCAGCCAGTGCCGGAGATATGACGTGGACTGGAATCAGACAGCCCTCAGCTGCACGGACCCTTTTGCCAATTTTACCAGCAACGGGAGCCACATCCCTCTTACCACCTGTCAGGATGGCTGGGTATACGACACTCCAGGCTCCTCCATTGTCACTGAGGTAAGTCTTAGCCAATTCCTCAAGAGCTTGCTAAATGAGACACATGGACTGTGTGTTGGACGTAAATATATTCAATTCCTGGGCACTCAATTCACTGAAGTACAATGAATACATCTGGGCTATGTGAAGGTGCTCAAATTACTCACCTGTGATATACAGAGGAATAATTGTTTGGTGTGCTTGTATTGAGTTGTGACAAATTAGTTATGAACGATACTACAACAAATGCATTGAGCCCAATTAGCTTGTTTGGGACATTTCCAAGAGTCATTGAACACACATCTCCCTAGAACAAAGTGCCTAGTTGGAAGTAGCTCTCACGGAGTTAAGGTAAATAAAAGGCTAGAAATGGAACCAAATGACCGATGATGTGTTTTCTTAAGATAAAAGCTAACAGCTCATCTTTTTTTTTTTTTTGGAGAGGCAATCAGAGTTAAGTAAATTGCCCAGGGTCACATAGCTAGTCTGAGGCCAGATTTGAACTCAGGTCCTCCTGACTCCAGGGCTAATGGCTCATCTTGATGCACCTAGACGTATTTGTTTCTGGAACCCAGGCACTCTGGAACAGCTTTAATTGTTAGAAAATATTTTTCTTGACATCTTTGCAACTTCTACAAGTTGATTCTAGTTCTACCCAATAGGATCCAACAGAACATGTCAAATCCCGTTTTTGTACAACAATCCTTAAAATATTTGAAGTTAACTTTCAAATCTCCCTATGAGCTTGCTGACCTCACAAGGTCCTTTCAATTCAAAGATTCTACCATACTCTTATGCTTTAAGCTGCTGGCTATTGTGTTGATATCGTGCAGACTTGCTGGATAAGTCACATATCTCTATCACATTCAAAGACAAATTCAAGATAATTTCCTTATCTTGAAAAAGATATAGGTTGGATTAGATGGATTCTAAGGTCGTTTCCACCTCTGAGGCTCTGATCCCTGAAGATAGAATGTGACTGTTACATAGAAATAACCAGGCAAATAAAACTAACCAAAAACAGTTGCTAGAGCAGGTTTCAATTGCAAATTTCCAGTTGTCTTAAGAAAAGCGTGAAGAAAGAAAGCCTCTAGTTTATTGCCTTTAAGCCATACCAATTCAAATTCACAAATGTTGAGTACACACTTGCTATAAGTTCAGCACTATATGAAATGCTCAATCCCTCTAGTATTAGTGGTGAGATTTCTTTTTCATTGTCTTCTAACTTAAGATGTATCTCTGCAGTTTAACCTGGTATGTGCCAATTCATGGAAACTGGACCTGTTTCAATCGATTGTGAATGTCGGATTTTTTATTGGCTCTGTGGGCATCGGTTACATAGCAGACAGGTATGTCTTCAATACCATAGGATTTAAATATGCATTCTGAAATAGAACCTCTTAAGAAGAATTGATGGTCCTGTTCTTTTGGAGAAACTGAATCTATGATTTCATTGGTGTAAGGAATTCTTTGGGAAAAAACTCCTCTGAAACTCACCATCTTCCATTATAAGTCTAAAAATACGCAAGTGAGTGATCTGCAACACTGGGGTTGAGTGACTTGCCCAGGGTCACACAGTCAGTGTCTGAATCAGAGTTAGGACTTGAACTTAACCCATGTTGGATAAGGGTGATTCTCTATTCATTAAAGATTCTTTTGGACTTTTTTGTGGTTCTCTTGGATTTCCAAGGGCCCCATTGAGTTAGGAAGGAGGAAATAAAGACAAGCGAAAAAAAAGAAAAGAAAAAACATTCACTATACCAAACATTTTTATTTTTGTCTTTATGTCTACTCCTTGGATTTCATGTTTTCCCTGAGTACGTAGTAGTCTAACTACAAAATCATGGCCAAGTAAAAACACTTCACATTTTCCTGAGTTTAACACATTCCTTTTATAGCAAAGCATAGTGGAAATAGCATTAATCATTGAGTCAGAAGACCTAGATCAAATCCCATTTCTGATTCTTTGAGGATGTTCAACACTGGGGAGGTCAATTAAAGTCTCAGAGCTAAGCTTTTGCAACTGTAAAGTGGAGTTGATAACATTTGTACTACCTTTCCTACCAGGTTGTTGTGAGATAAATATTTTATAAGTTTTTAGGTGCTAGGTCAATGTAAGTTATTATAAGCAAAGTTATCTTCCCTTAATTGTCTTGAGAATAATAACAGATATCTCTCCTAGAAGAGTGGGGGCAAAGAGAGTTGTGTTTTAAGCATTAGGGAGCTCTTCCTGCCATGGCTTTATTCCTTTTCACCAGCTCGCTAGCCTCCATGGTTCTTCCCCTCTCTCTACTCAACTTTCCACCCAGATAGCTTGGACCCACTCATAGCCTCTAATAGACTCCCTGGGCATCCAAAGTGGCCCTGTGGGCCAGATTCACATTGGATATGTGATAGAATCTAGGTTAAAGAGTGAGAGGAAAACATTCTCTGCCTCCTCTAGGAAAACTAAGAATCTGATTATCATAATTTCAACATCAGTCTGGAAGGTATGAAAAGGTCCCCCCTCAGAAGAGAAGCAAAATGAATGGTACTATTAGGCAGGATCCCACAGGCTCTAATGACCTTTTGGATCTAAGAGAGCAGGCTATAAACGGAAGAGAGCATTATTTCCCTCTTCAATTATGTATCATCTTGGAACTATAGGATAATGGTGATGGAAGTATACTGGCAGCAAGGAGGTTGGGTCAGCCATTTCTTTCTATCTTTCTTTCTCTTTCTTTCTTTTCTTCTTCTTCTTCTTCTTTTTCTTCTTCTTCTTTTGCATATTCCAAGTGGAATAGCACACAGAATTTTGTTTCATATATCCACAAAATTTTCATATGATCATATTTTCAAAGGGTGCCTGTTTTGACCAAGATTCTTAGTTCATGAGTGTGCTTGCATTTCTAAAACATTTCGTGCTGTCCTCATGTTGCCCTCTGACCCCATGTACTGCCCTCACCTGACTCTGTCCTTCCCAGAAGCATCAGAGTATTTGCCTGGTTTCCCATTCCCTATTGTAAAAGGTAATCTTACAGCACAATTCCTGCCGAAATATTCACAGGTGACAGGGCTTAATGTGTTACTTCCCTCAGAGATACTTACAATTTAACAGAGGACTGACTAAAAAGGAACCAACATGGTGAGGAAGAGCGGGAGGTAATTTTAGCAAAGAGCATTCATATCACGTCATAATAGTATTGCCTGTGTGCCCATTCTGGCTCTGTTCACTCGGGTGTTCAAAGAAGATAGTGAATTATATATGACTTTTAATCTTAAGGGATAATAGAAGACAAATTTGGAAGGTCATTACAAGGTCATTACCTCCTGCATCATTAGGGACCCATTAACATTTCAAGATCCAGAATCCAACAATGAGAGTCTGGGCTTCCAACGGCCTATTCACCAATTAATTAATTTCTTGCTTGCTAACAGACAAGGCCAGTCTCACAACTACCTCCCCCCTACTTCTCTATCAGCAAAAGGGAAGTGAATGTTAAATCATCAACATGATATGTTCCTGTTTGCCCCTCAGCTTAGTTAATAGACTACTTAGAGGCCATCAGATATAAATGAGTTAACAATTCTCATAACCCATGAATAGTATAGGACAATTTGTATGTTCCTGAACCACAAGCCCAAGCAAATTATCTATTTACATACATAACTTCAGTATGCATTTTTGCTTGAATTCATTTTCTCTCTCCCTCCCTCCCTCTTTCCCTCTGGTGATCTATTACTTATTACACTGTTTGACTCATCATTTTAAACCAGATCTCAACATGGGATCAGAGGCTCCAAGAGTTTGTATGGGGGGAAATACTGCATCTTTATTTTCACCAACCTCTAACTGAAATTTAGCATTTCCTTCCATTATAAATATAAGCAACAAACCACAGTGGTATTAGTTCTCACCAGACTGTCAAAGGGATCCATGACCCACAAAAAGTTAAAAACTCTTGCCTTAAACAATGGCTTATTAGAATAGGAATAAAGACTAGATCGGTGATTTCACCGGTGTAGGAGATGTCCCTGATGAGGAAATTCCCATTACCAATGCGGTTAGCACCTTTTCTGTAACTTCTAGTCTCTTAGATAGATTAAGTAACTGGCCCAAGGTCACTCAGCTAGTCTGTGTCCAAGGTAGGACTTGAATCCAGGTTTTTCCACCTTTGAGCCCAGTGTTCTACCCATTAGACTTTATCTTTAAATTCTCTCCCACCCCATCTCCAGCAGAGTGCGTTACATATAAAGCAGGCCCTTCATAAGCATTTGTTGAATTCAACTAAATTGAATCCTTCCCCTAACAGTTTTGGGAATTCTATTTTCTTTTCTTGTAAACTTCCTAACAAATGCTTGTAGGTCATTTCTATCCCCACTCCATCCCCTTTTCCTGTTTTGGGGAAAGCTGATCTAAAACAGTAGGATTTTTCATGTTCTTTTTTGGTTTTTCATATTCTTTTTGCCACATCTATGCCATTTTCTAACTTAACCAAGTCATACAGTTAAGGCCAATCTGAAGGAATCTGATTTTTATATGACAAAATTTCATGTAAACTCTTTTGTAGAGAAGTTTGCTAGTCTTTCATCCATTTCTCTAAAAGATTAGGATTTCTCTAAAAAAAAGAAATGGGATTATAGAGCCTCCTAGAGCTGGATGAGATCTCAGGTTATGCAGTTCAATATGTGATTCAATCCCCTCATTTTACAGATAAGAAAAGTGAGGCCCAGGAATGTGAAGTGATTTGCTCTAGATCACAACCATTTTCTGGACCTACCTAATACCAACAAAAAAAAAAAGGTGAGAAGTTGTATTCCTGAGTCATAGATTTCTTGCTTTAACTTAATCTATGTTAGTAATGACTCAGACTGTGTTATCAGGGTGAGATCCAGTTGTATTCAACTGATCTGACCCACCTGTGAATGAAATCATCAACAGGTGTGTTTCTCAAGCTTCTCAAAGGCAAGAATGTTAGGATTTGGCACATAGTAGGAGCTTAATAAGTCTTGTTGATTGTGATGAAAGGCCTAATAGCAAATGGTAGGAACAGAAACTGCCCAATAGTAGGAATAGAAACTGCCCATTTAAATGAAAAGGGGCAGCTAGGTGGCACAATGGATAGAGTACTGGCTTGGAGTCTGGAAGACCTGGGTTCAGATCTAGCCTCAGACACTTACTAGTTATGTGACCCTGGGCAAGTCAACTTAAACCTGTCTTCCTCAGTTTCCTCATCTGTAAAATGAGCTGGAGAAGGAAGTAGCAAACCACTCCAGTATCTTTGTCAAGAAAACATCAAAAGGGGTCATTATAAAGAGTTACCATAATGAAAAATGACTAAATTAAAAGTCCTCTGTGTAATTTTCATTTGCACAGTGGGTGGTCTTCTCATTTGCGAAGGAACACTTCTAGACATATGAAGTTAATAAACAGCAGTAATTAGCCCAGCCCAAGGCCCTTTTTTTTTTTATGGAGATGCCCTTAAGTCCAGTTTGTTTTCCTGTTCAGCTCTGTAATTCCATTCCCTAAATCTTTGACCCTAGGTTGAGCAGGGATTAAACTAGGACTCTGGGTTCTGATATTACCTGGCACATAGAAGAGAAGTTTTTGGTTTCAGAAACTCTAAAAGATTGTTATGGAGTTGTAATCTGTGTCTGTAAAGGGAAGTATATTATGAAAAATAGATCATGTCATATCTATTGTATGGAAATGGCTTGAGATTCCTAATGTCAATATGGCCCTTATTATATAATTTAGTTACTTCTCAAGCAAACACAGCACTATAGCAAGACAGGAATGGAGAGTTTATGAAGGTTGAAGAATTCCATCTCAAGTAGAATCATTCAAGGTCACAATGACATGGGGGAACTGCTCCTATCCCTACGTTCCATGCCTTGGAAGGCCTTTATGCCCACCAATGCCAGGCAGTGACTCAGGGAGAGTACAGAAGGAGAAAGCTTTGCCATCTGATAACTCAAACCAAAACAAAACCAAAACAACATAAACTTGGGCTTTTTTTTTCAAGACCAGAACTGTAAGTTCATCCATGTATGGAACTCCCAGTGAGGAAACTCCTTTCACCAAAATAGTTAGTGACAGCTCTGCAAACTTTATTCTTAGAGGTTTGACTGGAAGCACGGAGTCAGTTCATGTCACAGGCCAGACTGGAAACTAGGTCTTCCTGCCTCTGAGCCCAGCTCTCCACCTACTATATCACACTGCCTTTTTTATAATCATAGAAAGAGTCCCCACCTTTCTCCACCACTATGAAGGCAGAGCCAGTCTCCCTTTACGCACATACACCTTGAAGCTGTTTTGTGGCTCTGTTTTTTTTTCCTTTTAAAGTGTCCCTTGCTGTTCATATCTTCCTGAGTTCAAATCTAGCCTCAGATGTTAGCTGTGTGACCCTGCTTGCCTCAGCTTCCTCATCTGCTTGCCTCAGTTTCCTCATCTGTAAAAAGAGCTGGAGAAGGAAATAGCAAACCACTCCAATATATTTGTCAAGAAAACCCCAAATGGGATCACAAAGAGTCAGACACAACTGAAAAATGACAACAATAACTGTTGTTCATGTTACCTTGATTTCATTTCTGGAAGAACATTCAGGATTTAGGGACCTGTAATATGACTTGCCCTAGAAGCCTCAGATCTCTCTTAGTGAGAGTACTTATTTAGGGCCTGGTTCTCAGGACTGGGACAGAATTAAAATTAATTTTACTGTATTAACTGTCCCACAAGGAGTTGGGGCAGGGGCAAATGGTATAAACTAACTAGCAAATGAGCTCATATAAGTAAAGAGCACTATTTAAGTACAAGCTATTATTGAGGAAAAAGATATAATAATTGTGACTACTACTAGACAGTAGAATGGCTGAAGATTTATAACCTACAGATCTTAAAGAATAAAATACAAATCTTTATTTTATGGAAATAATTTAGATATAATTCTTCTTAGAGACAGCAGGATAAACCAGATCACTCTGTCTCAAAGTCTTGATCAGCTTTGGAGTTTTGGGGTTTTTTAATCGGCAACAAATACAAATATTTTAAATATACAAAGAAAAATGGGATTTTATACGAAAACGGGTGAACTACTAAATGAAGTTTTAAAAAGAAATATACTTTATTAAATTTTTCAAGGTCATAACAAAATTCCTCTGTCTGACCTCTTTTTTTGTGTGCGTATGAGGCATTTGGGGTTAAACGACTTGCCCAGGGTCACACATCTATTAAGAGTCAAGTGTCTGGTCTGAGACCAGATTTGAACTCAGGTCCTCCTGACTCCAGGGCTGGTGCTCTACCCATTGTGCCACTTAGCTGCCCCAAGCCTCTTCTTACCTTTCCAATTTTCTTCCACCTTCTTGTAATCCAGTGACACCTTCTTTGCTGTTCCTCACACATAACATTTCATCCTCAGGTTCCAGTCACTTTCACTGGCTGTCTCCCCATGCCTGGAACTCTCTTCCTTCTCATCTCTGCTTCCTGGCTTCCCTAACTTCCTTTAAATATCAGCCAAAGTTCTACCTTCTGCCAGAAGCCCTTCTTCAATCCTTTTTAATCTTAGTGCTTTCCTTCTGAGATAATTTCCAATTTGTGCTGTATATATCTTATTTGTATACAAGTGTTTGTATATTATCACTGTCCCTCCTTCCCCATTAAACTATGAGCTCCTTGAAAGCAAGAACTGTTTTTTTCCTCTTCTTTGGATCTCCAATGCTTAGCACAGTGCCTAGCACAGGGGTGGGGAACCTGCGGCCTCGAGGCCTCTTGTGGCCTTCTAAGTCCTCAAGTGTGGCCCTTTGACTGAATCCAAACTTCATAGAACAAAACCCCTAAATAAGAGGATTTGTTCTGTAAAACTTGGACTCAGTCAAAAGGCCACTACCCAGGAACTAGAGAGCAATAAGTAGCCTCAAGGCCACAGGCCTGGCCTAGCACAGAGTAAGTGCTTAATAAATGTTTATTCCCTTGGTTCAACTATCCCTTTCTGAGTTTCTTTTTGTCTTCTGTTCCTTTAAAAAAAATTTTATTGGTGTGTTTTTGGTCTTATTTTAGCATATTTATCACTGTCTTCTAACTCAGCATCTCCTGCCTGCAAATAGAAGCCTTCTTTTGTAACAAATACACATAGTCTAGCAAAACAAAACAACACATTGGTGATATCTGAAAAGATTTATCTGATTCAGAGAAACATGGAAAGATTTGTATGAACTGATGCAGATTGAAAGGAGCAGAATCAGAACAACCTACATAATGACCATGATAATAATATAAAGAATAAATGGTTCTCTAAAAGTCAGAAGAGGTGTTAGGTTTATTTACACAGTAGGCTGTCCTCTTACTTCCAATAAGCACATGGTTTTTGAGCTCCCATGTTGGTCCAGGCGCTGTGCTCAGTATTTAGAGACATATAGATGGATAGATAGATAGATAGATAGATAGACAGATAGATAGATAGATATACATGTATATACATACATACATACAAACATGCAAGTGTCTATGTACACATGTACAAACACATGCATGTATATATACACATGCAAAGATAAGTAAAAGTAGTCCTTGACCTCAAGAACCCTACTTATAAGCCACTTAGAGAAGAGATAACTCTCTGAAAAGCAAAGTTCCCAGTCTAAGGGGATTGACTGTGTGATATAAAATTGTAGGATATAGAATAAAATTTATAACCCATTTTCTCCCTGGGACAAACATACCACACCATGTTAAAAAATAGCATTGGGAGAGAATCAAGGATGACTGATGTATTTAGGTCTCCATTTTCCCTGAATACTAAAGAATAGAGTTTTGGACTTAGAGTCAGGAAGATGGTTTCAAATTCTCTCTCTGACATCACAAACAAGTCACTTATTCTGTCTTTACCTCAATTTCCTTATCTGTAAAATGGACATAATAGCATCTATATAACAGCCCTACTTTACAGGATTGTTCCAGGGTGCCAATGAGATAATGAATGGACAGTTCTCTGCAAACCAGAAAAGTGCTCAATAAATATTGGCTATTAGTCTTTTCTTTACTAGTGGGTTTAGAGAAAATGGTCTCAGCACAGAACAAATCTTTTTATTAAGGGGGTTTGTTCTGTGAAGTTTGGATTTAGTCAAAGGGCAGCACTTGAGGACCTAGAGGGCCACATGTGGCCTCCAGGTGGCAGGTTCCCTCCCCTTAAGTCGATTCTTGCCCTAATTCACCTTGAGTGCCATAACTCTGACAGACCAATATACACCAGTAGAATATTTCACTTGATAATCTGAAAGAATCAAGTCCCACCCTCATCATATCTGAGAAACTACAGAATCACAGAATCTGCATTAGAAGGGACCTCAGATTTCAACTAGTCATTCCCCAAATCTGAGCAAGAATTCCCCTGCATCTTCCCAGAAAAGTAATCATCAAGTCTTTGCTTTGAAGGCTTCCAGGAATGAGGAATTCACTTTCTCCCATGGGATTTTGCTTTTGAATACTTTTAATTGTTAGCAAGTTCTTTCTGTGTGAAGCTGAAATCTGCCTTTCTCTCCTTCTACTACATTCATTTCTTAAGAAAGAGAGAAAATAACTATAGAAAAAGTTAAGGAGAAAAGTGATACTAAAAACATCACCAGGCTCTTGTACATTGGTTTCCTTACTTCCAAAAAGACAACAGGCCTTCTGTGTCTTGGCAAAGGCTATTTGGGTAAATTGGATTTCTGGAAACTTCATTTTATTTTCAAATATTCCTTGGTATGTGGTAAAGAATGTTTCTGCAGAAAAAATAAAACCATAAAAACTAAATGCTGGGAAATTGTAATGATCAAGCTTTGCCCCTAAAGAAGAAATCCGAAAATACACGTCTTTTTGCAGAGCTGGGGGCCTACGAGTGTGAAACAATACAGATAACAGCAGATATTTTTGATGTTGGTTAGTTTTGCTGAATTTTTCCCCCTCTTTTTTACTCTTTGTCATAAGCAGAAGTGTGCTGGAACCTGCTCAAACCAGAGTGATTGTTAAATTTTAAGTGTACGAATTTACAACTTGGAAATTGGTAAAACTACAATTCCGGACTTGGTTTATTATTTTGTTGATGGTCTAGACTTAAGACAGTGATGGAAAAAATGTTAATACTGTAGTTTAAACTTTTAAAATGTGGCCTACATACAATCGTACCTCCCCCCCCCCCAACCTGTTGTTAAATATTTACCAGCCCACTTCTGATTGGGAGAGATTGGGAGTAAGGCAAGGGGGAAATAAGGGAGAGTGATAAATGTAGGTGATTGAAAAAACAAAAGATGTCAAAAATGTATTTTAAAAACGAAAATCACTTCTAAAAGGGAAAAAAAGACTTTATGTAGCATTGCTCAATTTTCGGGGAGAATTTGGGTCATTAGGTTAGTAATACGGGTTGTGGCTGGTGTTATTGTTCACCTTTTGTTTTTGAAGAGGACCAATAACATCAGGAGGATGATGTCTTGACTTGTAAGTGAATTGGATTTAAGTGAGGCAGCACTGTACAAAGTCATCAGCCTCACTCCTCCAAAGTCATCAAAATCCAGTGGCAAGACAAAGGTCGAGATGGCTGGCAATGGTCCAAGATACAGTGGGTGACTTTGGCCTTTCTAAATTAACGTTTTTCTCAGTATTCGTGGAAAAACTCTTGAATAGATGATATTCATTCAGGAAGTCCCCTGCTTCTTTAAATAATAATTAACCAGCATCATTTCTTAAGCTTCTTCAATATTTTTCATAGCCTAATTCTGCCTTCTCAATGTGTCTGTTTCTTGCCAGGTTTGGTCGTAAGCTGAGCCTTTTAATTACAATTCTCATAACTGGTGTTTCGGGAGTACTCATGGCCCTTTCTCCAAGCTACACCTGGATGTTAATCTTCCGATTTATCCAAGGACTGGTCAGCAAGTCTGGGTGGTTGATAGGCTACATCCTGTGTAAGAATGCATGTGATTACAGCTGTGGGAGTAGGAAAAACATGACCTTCAAAAATAAAACTGGAAGGGTGGGAGGGAGTGTTGGAAGAACCTAAAATGAAGAATGGTTATATCTTGACTGATCACAAAGAAACAAAAATCTTTCTAATTTCTAAATAATTGCTTTTTTCCCACCTGGAAGAAAAATTATTTCTTCCAAGCTCTCTCGACCAATTTCTGTATTCTTTCTATAAAGAAAAATTCCATACACATTGAGGAGGTAAATGAGAGAAAAGATCATCACTCCTTAAGCTTGTCTTGATAAACATCCGTTTTATTATTGAAGCCCTTTGGAATTTTTGTACTTGGTTTCCCAGAGTGTTACATTTGTGAAGAATTTAGCCTACTGTGCCCATTCGAAGAGAAAATAGTAGGAAAACAGGAACCCCTGGCTGTTATTCAACTCTGAACTAGAAGGCTATATTTGTAAATCTCTGTATTTATTTGGCAATGAGTCAAGTGGAGAGAGAGTTTGCCTTGGACACTGGGAGGCAGGTTCAACTCCCATCTCTGACAAATATTGACTTTGCGACCACCTGAACAAGTCATTTAACTTCTCTAAGTGTCCCAGGCAACTCTCTCAAGACTGTAAGTTGTTGAGAAGGTGCCAACCTACATAGGTAGATGGAGTTTCTCACTGGGTACTCCTTATACCAATGAAATCACAGATGCAGTCCCTATCCCTATATTTATTTCTCCACATAAAATATTTTCTGATAAACTCAATTATCCCTCAAATTACAGACAGAGAAACTGAGAACAACAGAATTCAAGATTACATAACCAGCTACTTATAGTGCCAGGAGTAGAAATAATATTTTGTTTGTTGTTCAGTCATTTAGTTGTGTCTGACTCCTTGTGACCTCACAGACCATATTATGCCAGGTCCTTCTATCATTCACTATTATACCGTGCCCTAAAAACTTGGGTCATGTTCACTCTCCAGTCAGAGCAAGAAAAGCTTAAATAGTTGAATCCCAAAAGCAGCAACGTTTTGATTCTTCCAGGAAAATTAAAAAAAAAAAATCCCACTGTCCCAACCTAAGAATTATGTGTTCTCAGAGAGAAAGCCAGCCAGTTTATGAGAATTTACTGCCAATATTAAATTAGAAATTAAGTAAATTTATTTTAGCATTAATTCTTGTGAATTCCCCTCAACATTTCATGCCCCTTAGCTGCATTAAAGTAGTTTCTGCATGGTACAAACTTTTGGATATTACATAATCTTATAAATTACTACAACCTGGAAAAATGAAGTTGGTTAATCCTCCTACAATAGCCCGGTGTGTGTGTGTGTGTGTGTGTGTGTGTGTGTGTGTGTATATATATATATATATACACACACACACACATATATATACATATACATATACACACATAGTATATATTGTATGTGTGCATATGTATATGTGTATATGTGTATGTGTATATGTGTATAGTATATATGTATGTGTATAGTATATGTGTATATATACGTATGTGTGTATATGTATATTGTGTGTATGTGCATACATACACACACATACCTGGTCATATTGATGATGAAAATTGTGCTGAGGAGACCTTGCAAGGTGAAGGGAAGGCATTTGGTTTTGTATTTCATCCTTAATATTGAGGAGCCAGTAGTATAAATTTAAATTTTAAGTTCCCAAGTAAAGTTTCAAAAGAATAACCCCTCCTCTGCCTTCAATCCATCACTTTTTGGAAACACCCATTCTGTGAATGTTGGGAGACAGAAAACTCTCCCTCAAAGGAGAGTTGCCACCATCATCATTCTCATGCCATCATTTATTTTTAAATTCTGTCTATCTAATGGCTTGTTCTCCATTGCACATAAATAAATATGCCCATGTCTCACCTGTCCTGAAAAAACCCTGGCTTGATCCTTCTACCCTTGCAATCTTTATCTCTTATCTCTACTCTTTATCTCTTTTGCCCTTTGTGGCTAAACTCCTTGAAAAGGCTGTCTAGGATAGATGCATCCACTTTCTCTCCTCCGACTCTCTTCTTAACTCACTATACTCTGAATTCTGATTTTATCATTCCACTAAAACCTCTCTCTCCAAAGTAACCAATGATTTCTTGCCAAATCCAATTGCCTTTTCTCAGTCCTCATCCTTCTCCATCTCTCTGCAGCCTTTGACACTTAATGGCCTTCTTCTCCTTGATCCTATCTTCTCTCTAGGTTTTAGGGGCACCCTCTCTCCTGGTTCTCCTCCTACTTATCTGATTACTCCTTCCTAGTATTCTTTGCTGGATCCTTCTCCAGATGAAAGGCTTTAACCATAGGTATCCCTCAGGATTCTGTCCTGAGTCCTCTTCTCCCTCTATTCTACTTCACTTGGCTCAAGCCTGGATTATTGCGATGGCCTGCTGCTGAGTCTGCCTACCACAAGTCTGTGCCCATTTCAATCCATCCTCCATTCAGCCACCAAAATTACTTTCCTAAAGTGCAAGTCCAACTATGTCACCCTCAATAAACTCCAGTGGTTCCTTATTTGCCTCCAGGATCAAATATAAAATGCTCCATTTGGCATTCAAAGCTCTTCATATCCTAACCCCCTCCTACTTTCCAGTCTTTCTGCAACTTACTTCCCTCTCCTCCTCTTCAATTTAGTGACACCGGCCTCCTGGCTGTTCCATGAACAAAATGTGACCCCTCTTGATCCAGTAACCTACTCCCTCATCAACTCTCTCTATTGCCCTCCCTGGCTTCCTGTAAGTCCCAGTTAAAATCCCGTCTTGCTATAGAAGACGTTCCTAACCTCTTTTAATTCTAGTGCCTTTCCTCTCAACTATCTCCTACTTACCCTGTATATACCTTGCTTTGTATGTATTTGCTTGCCCTTTGTCTCCCCCATTAGACTGTGAGCTCTTTAAGGGCAGGGACTGTCTTTTGCCTCTTTTTATATCCCCAGAATTTAGCACAGTGCCTGGCACATAGTATATGCTTAATAAATGTTTCTTGACTGACTGATTAAGATTCCTTAACACAGTAGGGACTTATGGAGATGGTATATTAGTCAAAAAAAAATGAAAACTTCATTTGGGAGATAATTAGAAGTAATTTACCAAAACTTTAATAGTGGAATTTAATTCGGTTTGCAGATGGTTGCATCTTGAAATGTGTTAGAGCGACAAATTTCCAAATTAAAATTAGGTTTTAAAAAAAGTTTCTGTAGCTTATTGAATATCTATCTGGAATAGTTATTTCAGTTTGTTTTTAGTTTTAAGGCCACTATGCCTAATTCCATGTGTAGTGTGGGGTAGTGGATAAATAGCCAGCCTCCAATCCAAGAAGCACTGGGTTCAAACCCTACTTCTATCACATTCTGGCTATGTTACTTTGGTCAAATCACTCAGTCAATGCTAAATGGCTGTCTTAGCCAGGGGTGTGACCTTTTCACTGAATCTAATTTGGGCCTCCCTTGAGGGCCTAGAGAGCCACATGTGGCCTCGATGCAGCAGATTCCCCACCCCTGGGTAAACCTAAAAGCTGTAGAGAAATTCTGCTATCATCTGGTAGGAATTTCCTCATCTAGGAAGTTTTCTATAGACCAATGAAATCACAGGTCTCAGCTCTATCCCTACAGAAACATAAATCTGAACCCCATGGATTTAAATTTTGTATTCCCTTAGACATAGATTTACCTCTGTGGTACTTTCAAAGGAAAAAAAAAAGGAAGGAGGTGAGGGAGATGTGCCAAATATAATCATGGTAAAAGAAATGCTCCACTAATTTAAAAGAACTGCTTTTGAGTACTTAGATACAAACTATGTATATGCTAATTTTTTTTTTTTTAACCAGACCTGTGGATTTTATTCAGGTATAAGGAATTCCCAGTGAGAAATCTTCCTCTTCCAAAACAGAAGAGCATTTGCTTTACAATTTATGAGGGAGTTTCCTAGGGCAGAGGTGTCAAATATAAGTGCCGACAGAGCCTTGGGAGCCCAATGTAATTGGGAAATAGTTAACAGAATAAGTAAAAATACAATAGGACATAGTTAATGTTAATATGTGGTTTTCTAAGTCAATAGTGGCAGCTGAGTGGCCCCTAATTTCTATTTGGGTTTGACACCACAGGTCTAGGGCCACTGGACCCTAAATGGTTTCCACAGGGTTCCACAGTCAGTTAAGTGTTAGGCAGAGTGAACCCAAATGTTTTGGACTCAAACGCCAGCTCTATCCACTAGACAACACTGTGTTTTAATGCTCATTCTAAACTTCCTTATGTATTTAGGCACAACCTTGTTTTTTAGCCTACTGTAAGATATTGCATGTATTTAAAAGTAAGAAAATTAAATTTCTTTACAAAATTTATTTTCTATATTTCAAACTTTTCACTAATTCTGACTTGTGTTCTTGGAACCAGTTCACGGGAATTAGTGAAATGTCACAGTAGTTAGTGGAACAAGGATGATGAAACTGGACAGGGGTGTTCTGGCTCTATGGGGATGGACTAGTTCTGCAGTGGGTTTTCCATTCCCATCAGCCAGAGTTCTAAAGACCCAGCTCCATCATTCCTGTCATTTTAGGAAGAACCTAAATGCCAAAGAACGTCAAAGATTCAAGAGTCTCAAGTGATCTCATAAAGCTCTTAGAAAGGGAAAAATTTAGGGGGTGTTTGGGGAGTTCTATTTCTTTCATTATTAAAATGCGTCAGTGAGCCTTTGTCTCAGATCACCCTGGAAACTGGCCATTTGCTTTTGTTTTCTAGTGACTGAATTTGTCGGCCTGAAGTACCGGAGGACTGTGGGAATTTGTTACCAAATGGCTTTCACCGTGGGCCTCCTGATTCTGGCAGGGATTGCTTATGCTCTACCTTCTTGGAGATGGCTGCAGCTCACAGTTTCCCTGCCCTACTTCTGCTTCTTGCTCTACTATTGGTAAGACCCTCTGGGAATGCAAAGGAGGTCATTTTCATATTTTTCTCATATCATATCTGGTCCATATCATATCATTTCCAGCTCAGGAGCTCTGTGCTAGGAATGTGCTAAGACTATATTCTAATCCTGAGCTGCAGGAAGCCCCATTCCATGCTAGAAGACAAAAAGCATGCTGTTGGCTAATCATTTCCCTTGGGACTCTATGTTCTTTTACACAGTGATTCAAATGTTAGGTGTCTTAAGCTGAATAGCCGTAGCGGCTACGTTGTGGGGGGAGAGGACTGAAAATTGCTCCTAGCGACAGCAGTACAATCATGGTTGTGAACACTCCAGAAAGACTTCCCTCCCTCCTCTAACCACTCAACTATCTCCAATTCCTCTGCTTTTCCCTCCAGCATCTAGAATAGGGATTCTTAATCTGGGGTACACAGACCCCTACCCCCAAGGGATCCATGGATAGATTTCAGGATGTTCATGAACTTGGATGAGAAAAAAATACATTTTCACTTCCTTTATTCATGAATTTTAAAGAAAGTATTTTGAGAAGGAATCCATAGGCTTCACCAGATTGCTAAAGGTGTCCGTGACACATATACAAAGAGGCATGCTCAAGGGTTATCTCTTGAGAAGTTCTTAGAGAGACTCCAGGGGCATCAGATACTATTGGTTGTCCAGAGTAAATAAGGAAAGGAGATGGTAAGATCATCAGCCTAGCTCAGGTATCTTGGTCCCAACACTGGTCTTGATTTTCATAGCAGCTCCCCTGCACATAATTGCCTAACCTAAATTTGATTTTTCCACAACTGTGGGACCCCAGTTGTATATAAAAGAAGGCTCCTGATCATATAAAAAAAAGTAGAAAAATTCAAGCATTTTTCTTAATTAAAGAAAAATTTAGCTGGCCTCTGGAGTCATGAAAGCATGAGTTCAAATGTCACCACTGACACATACTTGGTCTCTAAGTAAGTCACTTAAGCTCCTACTCCCCTGAGGCAATTGCCTAAGACCACAAATTGCCAATATTTATGGATCTGCATCGATAAAGGGAGTGTGTGTGTGTGTGTGTGTGTGCACACTCGTGCTTGCTCACCTGCAAGCTTCCTGATGAAATCAGAGGACCAGGGAGTAACAACTTCAAATATCAGTGAAATAAGGCTGTTTCCCTAAATTTTCTCCACCCACATTTCACAGAGGGCACTGAACATCTGACTGGAATTTTGGCGTTAACACTAGAATTTTCCCCACACTCGGCCACCTGGGCAGTTTTCCATTCGGCATTGCTGGACCACAGTTCAGCGCTGTTTCCACTACAGCACATTCTCACTTCAAGTAGCCTCATTCTTCTCACTGAAACATCTCCTCCAATACTTACCTTTCTTCAGTTCTGCCGCCTTACCACCCTGACAGGCATCCCTATCCTTTGGGTGTGTCTCTCTTTCATATACCCTGGTGAATTAGTGAATCTACCTTCACCCCAGACTTAAATATCTCCTCAGATTCACCCCCAAACACACACAGAAGTTAAAATCAGAGATCTAGACCTGAAAGGGACCTTCAGAGATCATCTATTCCATCTACTGTCATTTTACTTTCAGATAAGGAAACTCAAGCCCAGGAACTTTTAAATGAATCGACCAAGGTCATACAGTAGTAGTTGTGGTTCAGTTGTGTCTGACTCTTCATGACCCTATTTGAAGTTTTCTTGGCAATTATACTGGAGTGTTTGCCATTTCCTTCTCCAGCTCATCTTACAGATGAGGAAACTGAGGCAAATTGGATTAAGTGACTTGTCCAGTATCACACAGCTACTAAATGTCTGAGGCTGAATTTAAACTCAGGTCCTTCAGACTCTAGGCCCCAGTGCTCTATCTACTACAGCATGGAGCTGCCCACATAATGGTAAGCTTCAGAGATACCATCATGCCATTTTTGCCTTCTATTTTCATATTGACATACACTTAATTGAAATTGCTTCACAAATTTATGCAGATCAGATTGTTCCAATGAATCAAGTGGTAAATAGATTTAAGACAGTCACTTGAGTGCTTGCACTTTTGATGGTGAGCAAGTAACCTCATCTTCCCATGAGCTAAGGATGGTATACCACTCAAGAATGTGATGTACTCCTGGATCCCACAGAACATTGTATTAGTAAGGTGAGAGGTTCTTTTGCTTCTGTGGAAAGTGTTCACACTTCAGGATTACAAGGTTCTGTAAGACTTCATACTAGTCTTTTCCTTTTGTTTAGCCTCTCTTCGTACACCTTTTTCCTACTTCCAACTACTCCTAATCCAACTCCCTTGGGTTTTCATCTTTAAAACTAACAAATAAATAAAAAACACTCAAATACGTATGTGTATTTGAGGTACTAAGGTGGAAAGAACACAAAATTTTGAGTCAGAGAACATAGCTATATGGGCCTCAACTTCCTTAACTGTAAAAATGAGGAAGTTGGATTATAGTCCTTCAAAGGTCCCTTCTGGCTCTAAATCTTTGACTCTCTGAGTTCAAGATGGTTCTCGTTGTTGTTTCTCAGTCATATCTGACTCTTCGTGACTCCATTTGGGGTTTTCTTGGCAGAGATCCTGGAGTGGTTGGTCATTTCCTTCTTCAGGTCATTTTACAGGTGAGGAAACTGAGGCAAACAGGGGCAAGTGACTTACAGCTAGTAAGTGTCTGAGGCCAGATTTGAACTCAGGTCTTCCTGAATCCAGGCCCAGCACTCTATTCACTGAGCCACCTGGCTGAGATATCTAAAGGCTATCCAATTTGAAAAGTGTAATAGGTAGGTCATGATGTGGAAATGGAACTCAAGAGAGAGACTGGGTTGGATATAGAGATCTTGTAGGAATCTGCATAAAGATAATAATCAAGTTCATAGAAACTGATAGTGATGATGATGTGAGAGTATGTGTGTGAGAGATAGAAAAGAGAAATAAGAAATGAGAGAGATCAAAGAGGAGAAAGAAAGAGAGAAAGGAGAGAGAGAAAGAAGAGAAAAGAGAAAGAAAAGAGGAGAGAGAAAGAGAGAGAAGAAGAAAGAAAGAGAAAGAAAGAACTGAACCTTTGGGTACATCCACAGTTAATGGGTATAACAGAGATGTAAATCCAGAAAAGGAGACCGAGAAAGAGTAGTCAGACAGGTAGCAGGAGAATTAGGGAGAGAGAACAGTATTACAAAATCCCAAAGAGCACTGGGGAGAAGAGGGTAGTCAGCAGTTTCAAATGCTGCCAAGAAGTGAAGAAGGATGAAAACAGGGGGAAAAGACTGTTAGATTTGGGAATTAGGTCACTGATAACTTTGGCAAGATCGGTTTCAGTTGAGTGATATAATTAGAAACCAGATTACACAAGGCTTAGAAAAGATTGAAAAGAGAAGAATGGAAGCACCAAGCTTTTTTCAAAGAGTTTAGCTTAAAAGCAAAGGAGACAAACATATTGTCAGCTAGCAGGTTTGGTAAGATACAGTAAGAGGTTTTTTTAAGGGTAGAGGAGAGTTGGGTGAGGGGCAGCTAAGTGGCACAGTGGATAGAATGCTGGGTCTGGAGTCAGGAAGACTCATCTTCCTGAGTTCAAATCTGGCCTCAGAAATTTTACTAGCTATGTGACCCTGGGCAAGTCACTTAACCCTGTTTCCTCAGTTTCCTCCAACTACAAAATGAGCTAGAGAAGAAAATGGCAAACCATTCCTGTACCCTGCCAAGGAAACCCCAAATGGGGTCACAGAGTCAGACAGGACTGAAACAACTGAACAACAACAAAGTTGGATGTGTTTCCAGACATTGTATAAGGAATTGGAAGAAAATGTGAGATTAGGAACTTCTTATTAAGATGGCAACGTGAAAGGCCAAAGTAGAGCTTGGTCCTTCCAAATATACTAGTAAGGTAGGGACGATGATCCGGCAAAGGATTGACATGCCAAGGGACTGGAGGTTATGGTAAGGACAAAGAATAGGTTTAGAGATGGTAGGGCATAGAGAGAGATAGAGTGATAGAAGATTGTGATGAATTCTCATACGACATGGACTCAACACTCTACCATCCTGGTTGCCTTCTCAGTACACCCTCTGCTTATCAGAGTCGTTAAACCATTCTGCCTCAAACTGAGCACAACGATCCAATTATAACCTGGCAAAGCAGAGTACAGGGAAATTATCACCTCTGTTTCTGGAAGCTATGTCCCTCTTAATGCAGCTCAAGATCTCATTAGTTTTTCTGGCGGCCATATCACATTACTCCCTCCTACTGAATTTTCAGTTCACTGAAATCCCCAGATTCTTTGCAAAATAACTGCTGTATAACCATGTCTCTTCTGGCTTATATTTGTGGAGTGGATTTTTTTGTATCCAAGAGCAAAACTTTAAATTTGCACCATTGAAGTTCTAATTTGAGTAAGCCCAATGCTTATCAAGATCCTTTAGGATCCAGTCTCTGTTATCTAGTGTGTCCCTCCCAGCTTTGTGTCATCTGCAAATTTGGTGAGCATACTATGTGTGCCTTTATCCAAGTCATTGATAGAAAATTGGCATGGGGCCAAGTACAGATCTCTGGGGTATTCCACTGGAGAACTCTCATCACATTGACACTGAACCATGAACAGTCACTCTTTGGGTCCAATCATCCAACCAGTTGTGAATCCATCTTCAAAAATTCAATTCAATAAAACATTTATTAGGCACCTACCATGTGCATGCCAGCCACCAGGCACTGTGCAAAAATGCTGGGGATGCAAATAAGAAAAAGAAAGATAGTCCTTGCCTTCAAGGAGTTTAGGATCTAATGAGGGAAGTCAATATACAAAAGGATGCTGAAAAGGGAATAGGAGGCTACCAGGAGGTATCTAACAGGGGGGCATGATATTTGTGGAGTCCAAATCAAGCAGAACCACTGAAAAGTTTTGAGCCCTCTATAAAGGCAGGGTTTGGGAGTATGTTATTGTTACACCCTCCAGCCCTCCAATCAAGGGGAGAGGCTACTGAAGGATCCGAGAAGGGGTTGAGTATCAAAAATGGAGTCAATCTGCATGGTGTGGAAATTTCAGCTGATCAGCTTAGCCTGGGGGAGGCTTGATGTTCCTGAAGTCCTTAGAAAGCAGAGTTTCTTACAGAAAATAAGTCTGTGATTGCATTACTTTATAATTCATAGGATAATAGGATAAGATACTTTCTCAAAACTTTCCAAATCTAGGCAAAGTATAGCCACAGCATTCCCCACAATCTACTAGCTTAATAATCCTGTCAAAAAAAGAAATGCAGTTAGACCTGTCCTTGACAAAGTCATGCTCTGTTTGTAATTACCACTTCCCTCTCTAGATAGTTCACCAACCATCTCTTTAATTATCCTTTCAAGAATTTCCTCAGGAGCTGAAGTCAAGTTCACTGCCTGTAATTTGCACAATCTGTTCTCTTCACTTTTTTGAAAATCCAAACATTTGCCCTTCTCCAATTATGGTATCTCTCCCATTTCCATGAGACTCTGAATCATTGAGGGAGGGGGCAGCTAGGCAGAGTAGATAGAGCACTGGCCCTGAAGTCTGCAGGACCTGAGTTCAAATCCAGCCTCAGACCAAACACTTGACACTAGCTGTGTGATCCTGGGCAAGTCACTTAACCCCAATTGCCTAAAAGAGAGAGAGAGAGAGAGAGAGAGAGAGAATGGAGGGAGAATGTCTTGGGTATCAGTAGAAAACAGACAGCCACTAGGATATGGATTCAGTGATAAATTTGCAAAGGAAGAGAGGTAGAGTCTGGACATGGCAATGAAGAGGAAGGAGTTTCTCCTTTACAATAAAAGAAACTGAGGCCCAGGGAGTTTAAATAGGGTGGCCAAGGTCACACAGACCAAAAGAGTCCAAATTGAAAGTTTGTTAATTAGTTCTTCTTACTTTTTGAAGAGGCTGTCTTGGCATATTAGATAAAGACTTAAGAACTCTGATCAATGTAGTGACCACCCATGATTTCAGAGTCCTGGGGTTGCAGCATGTTATCTACCTCCTGACAGAGAGGTGATGGACTCAAGGTGCAAAATAAGATTTAGGTTTTTGGATATAGCCAATGAGGGAAATGTGTTTTGTTTGACTATACATATTTGTTACACGAGTTTTGTTTTTCTTTCTTTCTCTCTTTTTTTTTAACGGGGGATGAGAGACAAGGAGTAGGATCACCCCAGATGAGCAGAGAACAGAAGCAATGCCCAAAGGAATCACAACCAACCAGGACAACTTTGAACGTTACATGTTGAATTTATTCCATACTGAAAAAAAAAACGACCTCTGTATAAGGGAGATTTACAGCTTCATGTTTCCTCCTACACTGTTCATACTTGTTTTTATTTGGTGTTTTTTAATACAGAATTTTTTTAAAGGGATAAAAAAAAGAAGGAAAAACATCCTCATTCCTGCTGTGGGCATCACTATCCTCTTACTGAGCCAGGTTTGGAACCCCAGTCATTTGAATAGGGTTAAGGTTGTTTTCTTTATCTGGTCAGTTTCCAAGGTCTGTCACACCTCTATGGTATTTTCTTGCATCTCTCTTCCCTTCTCTCCACTTACATGCCTAGGATCCTAATTTAGGACTTCATCAATTTTCACTCAGACTATTGTAATATTCCCCTAATCTACCTCTCTGCTTGCAGTCTCTCCCCTCTGTGACCCATTCTCTATCACCTGACCAAAAAAAAATTCTTCTTTAGGTGCAGGTCTTTCCATGTTACTCCCCTCTTCACAAATGTTCAATGGCTCCCTATTGCCTCTAGGTTAAAATATAAATGCCTCAGACTCTCCGTTTTAAGATCCTCTATAAGCTATCTTCAACCTAACTTTCCAGATGATTCTTGCATCATATCCACTTCCCCTACACACACACACACACACACACACACACACACACACACACACACACATCCATATGCTTTCCCATTTCTTAAACTTTACATTTCAGTAGACAGACACCTAGTTGATCACCAGTTTGACATTCCATCCCCTGCTTTTGTGCATCTCTTAAGCCATTCTTTATGCATTCCCTCTTCATCTCCACTTTTCTCAGAATCCTCTTCTTCCTTCAAAGCTCAGTTCAGATGTCACTTCCTCTGTCAGGAGGAATAATGGTTGAAGTTATAATAACTGATATTAATTATTTTGTTTTCTACCTAACAATTCTTTTCTCTTATACTCTGTTGTAGGTGCGTTCCAGAATCTCCCAGGTGGTTGATCTCTCAAAATAAAAATGCAAAGGCCATGAAAATTATTAAGTACATTGCAAGGAAAAATCAGAAACCTTTGCCAGCCTCTCTTCAGGTAGTTTTTGTATCTTACCTAGAAAAAGGTGGGAAAGGAGATGGGAAGGAATAGTTATAATTGGTGGTTGTGGTAGTTATAAGCCAGGAGGCATGGAATCATAAAAAGTCTTATTATCCAGTCCTGTCGTTTTATAGATGGGGCAACTAAGGGGAAGTAGTTTGGTGCCAAGGTTACTCAGTGACTTAATGGGCAGATCCAAGACTTTAACCTTGGTCCCCAGGGCTCTTTCCATCATATTATGTCGTATCTAAGATGCTTACCATTTTTCATTTAGGTGACATGGAACAGGATATTTGGGATATTTTATGGAGTGGTAAATTAAGCTAGACACATGCTTGGATATGAGGATCACCCATTCTATACCAATAACTAAATGATTTCAGGGCTTTCAGTAGACTTGAGATTAATTTATGGAGATACAGATGAGGTCTAGACCCAGTAGAACCATTCTGGTTTCCATGTGTCTCATTAGGAGCTAGACCAGAGGAGATATAATTACGTGAACTGGTCTCTAGGTGTGATTTAATGGGAGTCTTAGGGTTAAAACATACAGGTTTAATTCTCAGTCAACAAGCATTTATTAAATGCTTACTATGTGCCAAGCAATGTACTAAGCACTGGGGACTGGGGACCCAAAAAAAGACAAACACATGGAGCCTATTCTCCAAGAACATATATCTCTGGTGCTTTGCCCAGTGCCTGGCACATAGTAGGGGCTTAATAAATGCTTACTGACTAATCTACATACTAATAGGGGAGACATATGCAAATAACTGTGTACATATAAGTGTACATACGGTATAAATGGAGAGCAATCTCAGGGGGCAGCTAGGTAGCACAGTGGATAGAGCACCAGCCCTGGAGTCTGGTGGATCTGAGTTCAAATTCAGCCTCAGACACTTATTAGCTGTGTGACCCTGGGCAAGTCACTTATCCATGTTTGCCTAAAAAAAAAAAAGTAATGTTAGAAGGAAGGCACTGACAGTAAGGGAAGCCAGGAAAACCCCCTTCCCCACCCCCACCTCCCCAAAGAAAGTAGAATTTGATCTGAGTATTGAAGGAAACCAGGGAAGCTGGAAGGTGGAGGTGGAGGTAAGGGAGGAAACGTGCCTGGCATGGGGGATCGTGACTACAAAAGCAGAGAGTCCGGAGATAGAACATTTGTATAAGTAAGAGCAAATAGGACAGTGTGTTTTGATTAGAGAGTGCCTGAAGGTGGGGTAAAGTACATAAAGATGGGAAGAGTTGTGAAGTATTTTAAATGCCAAACACAGGATTTTATATCAAATCATGGAAGTAATAGAGAGCTGCTAGAGTTTATCAAGTGGGATGAGGGGAAGTTCCTGATGGAGGGGGAATGAGGGGGAGCATGGTCGTGGTTATGCTATAGAAAAGTAATGATAATAAATAAGAATGCTTTTAATACATAATACATTATTATATTATAATAATTATTATAAATAGATAATATAAGGGTGCATTTACATAATACTTTATGGTTTACAAGTGCTTTTCAAATATTTTCTCATTTTATTCCCATTACAACCTTGAGAAGTAGATGCTGTTACTATCCCCATTTTAAATATGAGAAAACTGAGGCAAATGGAGATTAAATGACTTGCAAGGTCATGTAGCTGGTAAATATCTGAGGCAGGATTCAGTCTAAGTCTTACTGACTCTATCCACCCCACCATGTAGCTGCCACCTGAAAATCACTTTGGTAGCTGAGTGGTAAATAGATTGGAGTGGAGAGAGACTTGAGACAGGGAGGGCAGTTTAAAAGCTATTGCAATAGTCCAAGTAAGAGACAATGAAGACCTGTTCTTACTAGCTGGGTGACCCTGGGCTAGTTGGTTAACTTGTCTGCCTCAGTTTCCCCAATGGTAAAATGGTAATAATTAATAGCACCTACCTCACAGAGTTATTGTGAGGATCAGATGAGATAATATTTATAAAGTGCTTAGCATAGCACACATATTCCGCATTTCTTGGCCTTCTTAAACAGAATTAAGCAAAGGATCTGTGATTCTATTGGTATGGGGATCTCCATCCATCACAAGCTATCTGTAACTTAATAGATAAGTCCCTTAAGGCACAAAAAGACTGACTTCAATGACATGCCCTGGGTCATACAGCCAGTACATGCCAGAGGCAGGATTCAATCTCAGCTCTTTCTGAACCCAGCACTTTATCCATGCTGCATCTTTTAAATGGAGTATATGTAAGAATTATTATTATTAATAATAATTATTAATAATAATATTTAGGTGGTGTTTCATAAGGTTTACAAAGCCCTTTACAAATATTATTTCATTCTGTTCTCACAACCACCCAGAGAGGTAGGTGCTATTTATTTTTACAGATGAGGAAACTAAGTCAGGAAGAGTTTGACATAGACCCAGGGCCACATAACTGTTAAGTGTCAGAGGCTGGATTTAAACTCATGTCCACTGCTCTATCTGTCTAGCTGCCATACAGCTTTTCTTGATGACTTTAAGGGATTCATTATGAACATCAATTATTGTTTTGTATAACAGTACAGGGACATCCTCATAGGCAGCTGAGACAAGAGGTCTATTTTGCCCCCAAACCAAATGGTTTCATCCTATATGTCTGTGTCTGCCTCTTATCATTTTACTCTTTCCTCACCAGATATGAGGCTGTTGTTTCCTTGCTCCTGTCAGCCTGCTGGCCTGTAACAGCCATTCCTACTGCCCCCCACCCACCATCACAGCATCATAGGTTAAGGTGCTCTCCACCATTTTACAGAGGAAGAAAACCAAGGTCCATAGAGCTTTAAATGGTATTCCCAAGATCACTTACATTGTAAGTGACAGAGCAGGGATTGGAATCCAAGTCTTCTGTCTTCAGAGCATTGTTTCTGTGTTTTTTTTTACTCGTTATCTCACTCGAAGCCCTTTTCTCTCCCACTGTCTCTAGTCTGTTCAGTCATTTCAGGCATGTCTGGCTCTTCGTACGGACCCCATTTGGGGTTTTCTTGGCAAAGATATTGGAGAGGTTTGCCATTTCCTTCTCCAGTTCATTTTACAGATGAGGAAATTTAGGCAAACAGGATTAAGTGATTTGCCCAAGGTCATATAGCTAGTAAGTGCCTAAGGCCATATTTGAACTCAAGTCTTCCTTACTTCAGGCCCAGTGCTCAATCCATTGTGTCACCTAGCTGCCCCAGACTCTAGTCTGCTGTGGGTTAAAAACCACACAAAGAAACAAAACCAACCCAAGCTGTTAAGTTATTTTATTCTAAGATAAGAACAAATAGGCTTCGCATAAAGATCTGAAGAGCACTAATGCATTAGGGCATAGGTTTGTAACAACAATTTTAGCTGCTCAGAGGCCTTTGTGGCTGGCTTCTGGGTTCTTGGTTATGATACGAGACCAATGGTGTGGTTTCATGGCAAAAGTTAACTTGAAACCATAGGATCATAGAACACTAAGTTTGAATCTTAGCTCAGGTTCTTCTTAACTATTGGCCCTCAGTTTCCCTATCTGTAACATAGGAATAATAATATTTGCGCCACTTGCACTCACTTTGTGAGGAAAGTATTTGGCGAACCTTAAAGCTTTATGTGGAGATGCAATTCCAGAGAAGCGTGATAGTGTAGCACATCCCATCCCACTAAATATTCAAACAACATCTGCTTTTTAAAACCTCAATCCATCAATCAGCTAGCATTTACTAAGTGCCTACTATGAGCCATTTACTACCTAAGCACCAGGGACAAAACAAAGGCAAAAAAAAGCCCATGCTCTCAAAGAGCTCACAGTCTAATGAGGCGATATGCAAACAACTATGTACAAACAGGGCAGCTAGGTGATACAGTGGATAAAGCTTGAGCCTGGAGTCAGGAAGATTAGTCTTTCCTGAGTTCAAATCCCACCTTGGACACTTACTAGCTGTGTGATCCTGGACAAGTCATCTAACTCTGTTTGCCTCCGTTTCCACATCTGTAAAATGAGCTGGAGAAGGAAATGGGGAACCACTCCAGTATCTTTGCCAAGAAAACCCCAAATGGGGTCACGAAGACTTGGACACAACAGAAAACAACTGAACAACAACAAAAGAGAGGTGTCTCCATCCTCATTCCTCATTTTTTCACTCAGGTCATAATGTAATTTCTTTCATGTTACTCAGGAACATCATACATTAACCATTATGCTATATTCACTTATTCTTTTCATTCTCAGAGCCTTAAACCTGATGAGGAAGCCAGTGAAAAGATGGATCCTTCCTTTATTGACTTGGTCAGAACTCCTCAGATAAGGAAGTATACTTTGATCTTGATGTACAACTGGTAAGAAGTACCAGGAGGCATTCGTCACATGATTTTCTATTTGGGGGTAGGGGGTGAGGAGAAGAGGAGATAGAGTCTGCTGCCGTTGTGCTTACATGCAGGCAGGGAATTCAATGAGAATTAACATATCCCTAGGGCATTGGTGGTGGTGGTGGTGATGGTGGTCCTTCCTTATCGAAGAGGACCAATTGGATGGAAACCCCCTTCACAGATATACATTAGCCATTCATCAAGAACTTAATCATGTTACAGAGTTGCTTGGGGTACTGAGAGGTTAAATGACTTAGTGGTCACATGGCCAGTAGCTGTCAGAAGGAGGACTTTAACCCAAGTCTTCCTGACTCCAAGGACAGCCTTCCCCTGCCCCTTATCTCACATTATTCATGATAATAGAGCAAAAGATCTATTCAGTTGTATCCCAATTGTCCACAATAGCTGAGGGGAGTCATGGCAGGGATAATTCGAAGATTAATTATGGGCTTTAAAATGCAATGTGTACTTCATTTAAAGCCCTGTAATTACATCTGATTATGACTTCAGATAATATTGACGTTATTTGCATGCCCAAAGCACAAACCAAATAATGATTATTTATACATTGTTTCCCTCATTAGAATGTATACTCATTGAAGGTAGGGGCTGTTTTTTTGCTTTACTTTGTATCCCTAGCACTTAGCACAGCACCTGGGACATGGTAAGTGTTACAGTGGTGGGGAACCTGCAGCCTCAAGGCCATATGCTGCCTCTAGGTCCTCAAGTGTGACCCTTTGACTGGCTCCAAACTTCACAGAACAAATCCCCTTAATGAAAAGATATGTTTTGTAGAAGTTGGACTCAGTCAAAAGGCCGTACTTGAGGACCTAGAAGGCCACATGGGACCTGAAGCCAAATGTTCCCCACCCCTAGAATACTAGAAGGAGCAGGAGAGTCAATTGATGTGAAGAATTTTTTAATAGTTTATCATAATTTCTCCTATCTGTGCAAATATAACTTAGATACAAACAATTACAAACATATTATAATTTTATTTTGAAATATCTCTATTTTCTTTCTCTTATGGATTAAAAAAAATGTAGTGCAATAATTGCTGCAGTTTGGTCCTTCAAGGTATCCATAAATTCTAGTCCTTCTACTGTTAATAAATGCTTGCTAACTGAATGACTGACTGATGGCAGGGTCAGGCTGTCCAGAAGGGAGTAGGTAGCAAGGAAAAGGCATCATGAGATAAAAAAGAAATACGTCATCATGGGTGATTGATCCATCACTCAGCTAACGAAGGCCTGGCCCCACTTTCTATTTCCAATATTTTAAAATTAAACACTGCTCCTCCAAACTGTTCGTTAGTTCATTCATATCCTGTAAGAAGCATTGTAGCCTTCTCAATCCACTAAACAAAGAAGCCTCCAGGAAATTAAAAAAAAAAAAAATACCCTGGCAGAATAAAATGAACGGTAGCTGGTCTCCAACCCCCCACCTCCTGGCCTTTCACCTCACCTCACTTATCCTTTTCTCATTTAATTCTCAAAATTCACCAATAAAACCTAAGATCACCAGAAATGAATTTTAAAGATTTCCTGGGACTTTGATAACAGAGGATATCTGGTTTATTTCTTCCTTCCATTTCCTAACAATTATGACACAGTTTCACTTTTTACATGATAGATAACTAAATTATTTTAGCCTAAGTATTTTGAAAGTGTAATTAATACTATTGTGATCAATTAGACCAAAAAGATGGGTTTGCATTAGTCTGTGTTTAATAAGACACATATCATTAACAGAAGGAAATTACAGACATAGATAACAGCCATTGCTGGTTTCCTAAAATTCCAATTTGGTAGAATTAGAAATTAATTGGTAAAAATTAATTTGGCAGGGGCAGCTAGGTGGCACAGTGGATAGAGCACCAGCCCTGGAGTCAGGAGGACCTAAGTTCAAATCTGGCCTCAGACACATAACATTCACTAGCCGTGTGACCCTGGGCAAGTCACTTAACCCCATTGCATAGGCGCCCCCCCCAAAAAAAGAAATTAATTTGGTAAAATTAGAAGAAAGATCTGGTTGATTACAATTATAGAATGCTAGTGTTCAAAGGGACCTTGGAGCTGCTTCATTTTACAGAGAAGGAAACTGAGGCCTGGAACATATAAGTAAAGGACCTCAGAGGCAGGATTCAAACCCAAAGTATCTGATTGCAGTTTCAATTACATGACAACATTAGAAGGAGAGGGGAGAGGGTTAGGAAAAGAGGAGAGGGAAAGGGAAAGGAAGAAAAAGAGGAAGAATGGAGAAGAGAAGAAAGAAGTGTTTGTGTGCACGTGTGTGGAAGGGGCCACTTTCTCCTCTCTTAGCATTCTGAAATACTCTTTCTGGGTGTTAGGACCCTCCTATTGGTTTTCAGGATAGTCACGTATGAGATAATTCATGTTTAATATGCCTTTGGGGGGAGAAAGACTTGAGCGTTCTGCAAACTTTAAAGCATATACAGTTATCCCTTCCACATTGAGGTTTTCTCTGTCATGGTTTTGATACATCATGGGTCAGCAAAAGAAATTAAATGGGAATTTTTGAGGAGTTTTGTGGAAGCCACAGATGACACAGAGCCTATGACCAAATACTTAACCCAAATTTTACAATAAAGTACTGTAAACACCTCATAAAATAAAAAGAAAAAATTCAGATTTCTTCTCTAGTATGAAGAGAGTCAAATTACTAAACAGATTTTCCAGATCATGAGGGCACCATGCCCTTAACCCCCACAACGTGGAAGGGATACCTGCACTATAAACTTTTCAGTTGGGGGGGGAGGAGGGGGCGAAGTTCTGAACCTGGTAAAGGAAACTTCTAGTGAGGAAGTTCCCTCTACTAATACACCATCAACAACTGCTCTGTAGCATAGAGTTGTTATTATAATCTAATAAATTCCCAATGGTAAAATGGAAGAGACATCAATAATAAGGTGATAGATGAAAATGTCTTATGATCAGCTCAGTTTTTGGAGTAATTCATTTTCTTTCTGTTGTTTCTTTCTTTGGATCATGTTGGGATTCATTGACAAATCCAAAAAATAGTTAGGGGAAAACAAAAAGTTCCATAGTTATTTATGAAAGACTTGACTTGGGAGGAAACTTCAGCCATTGATTGAAATGAAGTATTAGGGCTTTCTCCAGTTTTCACAGATGATTGAGTAGTGCCTCAATCAACAATGAACTTTGTGCTATTTATTTAGTGACCAATAGGAACTCTTCAACTGATAGTCTGGAATCTTAAGAAAGAGCATCCACACAGGGTTGAGGTTGCATCGGCATACCCAGCACATTTCATTAAGGTGTGCATCAGGGAATTTTTTAAAGGTGATCTTTAATTGAATATTCAATCATAAAAGGACATTATTTTTGTTCATTAAACTGAAGAAATTTAACATTTTTTTCAAATTTACAACTAAATGTTCCTTTAAAATACAAAATTACATTTTGTGGACATATTAGGGTGTAGCAGGGCATACTTAGCACACCTGTGTCCATCATCCTACCTGACCACCACAGCACCGCATGAGTATCTTCTCCTCCATAAAGCTTGCTTGCTGCCCTTTCCTCTTGGTTTGCTCCTGCATTAGAGGGTTGTCAGCTGGCATTCCTCCTCTAGCCATAACAGTTCTCTCAGAACTGTATGAACTGTAGCTCCAAGCCGTGACCAGCAATTCAGTAGCCATAACTGATTTCCAAGTCTGTTACTTTGGGAATAGGAAGAACAAGGGCTGAATTGTTATTTAGCCATTTTTCAGTTGTGTCTGACTCTTCATGACTCCATTTCTTGGCAGAGATACCGGAATGGTTTGCCATTTGCCTCTCGAGCTCATTTTACAGATGAGGAAACCAAGGCAAACAGGGTTAAGTTGATTTGCCCAGGGTCATACAGTTAGGAAGTGTCAGAGGCCACATTTGAACTCAAGTCTTCCTGACTCCAGGGCTGGTGCTTTATCCACTGCACCACCTAGCAACCAGAGGACTAAATAGGGAACCTCTTAATGTCAGGGCCCTTTCCTTATCCCCAACACCTGGCCAATGACTATGGGCTCTGCCCCAAACCTCGTGTCCTCTTCTGGCAACCTAGGTAACAGATAAAGGAGAGGGCCCTTTCGCTGCACGGGACTTCAGTATTCCAAATCTCCCCAAGTCTTTTTTAAAACAACAGACCACAGGTTAAGACCTTGGGTAAAATGGGAAAAGCAAGGTTTTGGAGTCAGAGGATTTAGCTTCAAACCTCAAATTTACTGCTTCTTAGCTGTGGGTAAATAGCTTCAGTTCCCTGGGCCTCCATATCTTCTCTGTATGTTGAGGGGGTCATATACTACATAACCCCCAGTCTCTTCCAATTATGTTCCTTTAATTCTAAGATAATATATCATTGAGCCTAGGAAACTGCTTTGCTAAAAAGGTTTCCTGTTTGTTTTGCTATTTCCTTCTCCAGCTCATTTTACAGATGAGGAAACTGAGGCAAACGGGGTTAAGTGACTTGCTGGAGGTCACACAGCTAGTGAGGTCTGAGGTCACATTTGAACTCAGGATGAGTCTTCCTGACTTGAGACCCAGTGCTCTATTCACTGTGCCACCTAGCTGCCCAAAATTATTATTGTTACCACAAAATTACCTGAGACATTTGTCTTAAGCACCTATCATGGGATTGGGGGTAGGTGGGGCTGAACTTTCCTTCTCTATCCTATATACAAATCAGTTTTTCAGTGAACAAGTAGGGTATTAATTTCAGCCAAGCATCTTTCTATATAAGAGGTGTGTGTCATTAGATGTGTGCTTTTTTCTTTGTTTTTCCTAGCCCGCCAAAAAGTAATGAAGAAACGATCAAAAAGAGCTTGACCTTGTTCTGCTTCTTTTCTTTGCTAAGGTTCACAAGTGCTGTGCTTTATCAGGGCCTCATCATGCACATGGGACTTGCAGGTGGGAATATCTATTTGGATTTCTTCTATTCTGCTCTGGTTGAGTTCCCAGCTGCTTTTATCATTATCTTCACCATTGATCGCATTGGCCGCCGCTACCCTTGGGCTGCATCAAATATGGCGGCTGGGGCAGCCTGTCTCATCTCAGCTTTTCTTCCCGATGGTGAGTTTGAGGGTCATTCTTTGGCTTTCCAAAAAGGCCATTTTGTTCATTTCTTCAAATGATGACACAATGCAGATGCTTTTTCCAATGTTTATTAATAATAAAGATGATGATGATGAAGAAAATGGTGAAAAATATTATAATGAGATAATAATAATAACAAAGGAATATATCATATAAATTCAGGATAAGAGTTGTTCAGGTGTTTTTCAGTTATGTCCGACTCTTCATGACCCCATTTGGGGTTTTCTTGACAAAGATACTGGAGTGGTTTGCCATTTCCTTCTCTAGGTCATTTTACAGACAAGGAAACTGAGTTAAAAGATTTGTCCAGGATCACACAGCTAGTATGTGTCTGAGACAAGATTTGAACTCATGTAGATGAGTCTTCCTGACTCCAAGCCCAGTGCTTTGTCCACTGCACCATGTAGCTTCCCTTTCAGGGTAAGAACAAATCAGAAATCTAGATTCCTATAATCAGCAGTTGAAAGCAATGTTAAGAGATTAAGGAGATATAAGGAGTTAAAGCAGTGTAAAGAACAAAGCACGAAATTCAATACCCATCAAAAACTTAAAAACAGATGCTCCAACAAGTAAGAAATCAAAGGCAAGATAGAATCCCTGAAAAAGAAGGCTGCTTCTCATACAATCATGGGATCATAGATTTAGAATTGGAAGGGTCATTCGGGGTCATCTTCTCTACCCTCTCATCTGAGGCTCACAGAATTGGAGTTATTTGCTCAAGGTCACACAGGCAGTAAATGGCAGCTCCCTGACTCCAACTCTAGACTTCTGATGGCAAATCCAATGTTCTTTGTATACTGCCTCAAAAAGATAAAATGCTGAAAAACCATAGAATCAATGGGTCATTCTCTTACCCTTATGTAGCTTCCACACTGTGATGATCACACACAAAGTAGAACACCAAAGGCCCCAGTTAAAGAAAATGGAAGGTCATTTGAACAATATGGAATTTTATTGGACTACTTCAAGTAGCCACTATCTATCAAAAAATTTTTTCTAAATTTCATTATTTTCCAAAGTATGTGCGTGTATGAGTATGTGTGAGCCACAGCTCCCCTCACAGTTGACTTTCCTCCCAAGAGTCTGGGTCAATTCATTCTGGGGACAGTCTTCATAGTGATAGTCCATTTTCCATGAGGTGCCAAGGGGTCACTTGAGACCAATCAATTCGTTTATGAGCCATCAAGGTACCAATAAGTACCCTAGATAGGGAAGTGCTGTTAGAAGTTCCTAATAAAAACTACCATTCTATAAGATTATCAAGTTAATTGGTAATTCACACAGTGACTAGAGATGTTAAGTTCCATGAAGGCTGGGATCCATGTTAATTAAACTTTGTCATCTATCCTGGAACTAGCATTGCTCAAGTGCTCTACATGTAGTGGGTGCTTAATAAATGTTTGTTGATTTGGACTGAATTAGAACAAAATGGAACAGAGAATTTTCTGAAATATTTTCCTGTTATTTAGAAAAGTTATCATTGCTCCCATCCTTATTCCAGAGATATAGAAACTCTCATTATTAGATGCCATTTGTAAGATTATATGGTATCATAGTAGTACGCCTAAGTATTTTTCTTACTCCAATCTATATGTTGAAATCTTTTCCCTCTAGATCTAATGTGGCTAAAAATTACAGTTGCATGCCTGGGTAGATTGGGGATCACAATGGCCTATGAAATGGTTTGCCTGGTCAATGCTGAATTGTATCCCACATTCATCAGGTAAGAGGAATTTGCTCAGCATGAAGAATGAAATGACCAGAAATGTTTGCCTATTGATGCAATGACACAGCATGGACTTTGTTGTTTTTGATTATGTGGCAGAGGTCATGGGGGCAAAGTGCCCTGATGTCAACCCTTCTATAGCTTACAAATGCAAATTGTGGACTGAATAGAAAGAACATATAGGGAAAACCAAGAATGTTTGGGATAAGCTTCAAACTGCTCAGGAAATGCCAAGTTACAAAAGGGAAGATCAGTTTAAAGAGCTAATCAACTGACAAGTCCTATGGATTAAAAGCCCCTCAGAATTAAGGTTGCTGGGAGAAATACCAACAATCTCAGATATTCAGATGATAGTACTCTGATGGCAGAAAGTTTAGAAGAATTAAGAAGCCTCTTGATGAGGGTGAAAAAAGGAGAGTGTAAAAGTTGGCTTGAAGCTTAACATCAAAAAACTAAGATCTTGGCAACAGGTTCCATCACTTCCTGGCAAATAGAGGGAGAAGAAATGGAAGCAATATCAGATTTTATGTTCGTGGGCTCAAAGATTACTGCAAATGGTGACTGTAGCCATGAAATTAAAAGACAATTGTTCCTTGGAAGGAAAGCCATGGCAAATATAGCTGTTGTTATTCAGTCGTGTCTGACTCTTTGTGACCTCTTTTAGGGTTTTCTTGGCGAAGATACTGGAGTGGTTTGCCATTTCCTTCTCCAGCTCATTTTACAGATGAGGAAGCTGAAACAAACAGCGTTAAATGACTTTCCCAGGGTCACATAGCTAGTGTCTTAGGCCACATTTGAACTCATGAAGATGAATTTTCCTGAGCCCAGGCCTGGCTCTCTATCCACTGTGCCACCTACCTACAATCTGGACAACAAAGGACCATACAATCAAATCTATGGTTTTTTCCATTAGTAATGTGTAACTGACATAGTAATGTATGATGTATAATGTATATATATAATACATAATTATATAATAATGATATATAATAATGATATATGCTAACTGTATAAGGAAAGCTGAGTGCCACAGAATTAACACTTTCAAATTATGATACTGGAGAAGACTTTTGAGAGTCCCTTGGATAGCAAGGAGATCAAATCAGTCAATACTTAAGGAAATTAATTCAGACTGCTCATTAAAAGGACAAATACTGAAGGTGAACCTTAAATACTTTGGCCACATAATAAGATGGAAAAGACCCTGATATTGGGGAAAATTGAAGGAAAAAGGAGAAAGGGACAGCAGAGGATGAGATGAATAGATAGTGTCATGGAAGCAATGAAGATGAAGTTGGACAGACTTCAGGAGATATTGGAGGATAGGAAAGCTTGGTGTGCTATGGTCCATGGGGTCATGAAAAGTCAGACATGACTGAACAAATGAACAACTACAAATGGATAAGAGGAGATGTACCACTGAGAAACAACCTGACTTCAAATTTGATACTTTGAGCCTTCATTGACAAGGAAAATTGTGTTGTTTCTCCCTTGAAATTATGAGCAAAAGGTATCATATATAATGAGAGAGTAAACCATTTTCATTTTCCTTCTGCTTTGAAAAATTTTTAGCAGTTGCCTAAAGAGAAGATGTCTTAGGGACCTAAGAAAATATTTGAGGTGTTTTGAGATGTTGTTTGGGGGTTTTGAGCTACCATATTTTGATCTATAAAAACTTTTCTATTTTTAGGAATCTTGGTGTAATGGTCTGCTCTTCAATGTGTGATATCGGTGGAATGGTAACACCATTCCTTGTCTACAGGTTGACTGATCTCTGGCATGAACTCCCCCTACTGGTTTTTGGTAAGAGTTAAATCTTGTTTTTTACAGAATGAAAAAAAAATTGTCCAAAATATAATTTCTAAATACCTTAGTTATTCCATCAGAGAATAAGGATTGTGTAATTATCTCCTAATAGTAGATAAGTGGGGAACACAAGAATGATATCTCCAAATGACCTCAAAATTTTCCTTTTGTCAGTAGTTTCATCTTTCCTTACCAAGCATTTCTTCAGAGCTGCTAACAGGTAAAGTGCTAGCAGGAAGATTGTCTCCCTCCTCACCCTCCAAAGTCCAGTCAAAGTGGTTTATTTGCTGTTCCTTGTACACAATGTTCTGTCTCCCACCTCTGGGCCTTTGTATTAACTGTTCACCACACTTAAAATACTATGGCCATCTTCTTCTTGGCCTTTTGGAAATCCTACCTATTGTTTACAAGGCAAAATGAACATAATATAAATTTTAGAGAAACAGGAGCAAAATGGGGAAGTGTAAGAGGCAGAGTGGTATAATTGAAAAAGCCCAGCACAGAATTTGGAATTTCCAACTTAGTACCTGTGTATTAAGTATATCATTGAGACATACTCTCTTCTATCACTATTCTATGCTGCCCCTCAATTATAACATGTTTCCTTACTTGTGACCTTCTAGAATAGTGCAGTTCTCTGACTTTTCTGGATCTTCACCCAGAACACACCCACTAACCAGAGGCGTTCCCCCAGACTCTGTTCTGGATCCTCTTTCACTTCTCTCTCCATACTAGATCACCTGGGGATCTCATCAGCTCCTGTTGATTCAGTTATTATCTCCATGAAGATCATTTTCAGATCTATTTTCCAGACCTTAACCTCTCTCCTGATCTCCAGTCCCATATCACAACTACCTATTAGGTATTTCCAGCAGAAAGTCACATAGACATCTGAATCCCAACATTTTCAAAAGAGAACTTATTATCTTTCCCCCTCTTCATTACTTTTTTTGTTTTGTTTGTTTATTTGTTTTTGTTGGGCAATGGGGTTAAGTGACTTGCCCAGGGTCACACAGCCAGTAAGTGTTATGTGTCTGAGGCCAGACTTGAACTCAGGTCCTCCTGAATCTAGGGCCGGTGTTCTATCCACTTCGCCACCTAGCTGCCCCCTTTTCATTACTTCTTTATAAACTGTTAAGGGAGTCACCAATCTCCCATTCACTCAGGCTTGCAACCTAGGTGTTATCCTTGTCTCCTCACTCTCCCATATCAGTGAGTCAACATTTATGTAAACACTTAATATATTCCAAACATTGTGCTAAGTGCTGAGCATGCAAATATGAAAAAAGAAAAACAGTCCCTGTCCTTAAGGAGCTTACAATCTAATGGGGGAAGACAAAGCACAAAAGGAAACTGAAAAATTGGAGGGGGAGGTACCAAGCTTGGGGACACAATGGAGAATTCCAAAGGAGTGAAGCTGGGTGGGAAATGAAGAAATGGCTGGCCTGGCCCCCCTCCTTAAATAGAGGTTTGGGGAGGAGCTCTCCACTCTGTCCTCCAATAGAGGGATCTCAGGGGCAGAGGATACTGAGGAGGTATGAGCCCAGTTCTACCTTCACAACATTTCTCTTCCAAGATAGATTGTCTCCTCTGATGCTACCATCACCAATGGTACAGGCCCCATCACCTCACATCTGGATTATTGTAATAGTCTCTGGTTGGTTTCCCTGTCTCAAGACTCTCCCCACTCCAGTCCATCCTCCACTCAGCTGTCAAAATGATCTACCTAAAGCAAAGGTTTGAGCCTATAACCTGCTTTCCCCTGCCCATTTCAGTCAACTCCACTAGCTTTCTATTAGCTCCAGAATCAAATATGATCTCTGTTTGGCTTTTAAAGCCCTTCACCACCTGACCCATTCCTGCTTTTCCAATCTTCTTACATTCTACTCCCTGATCTAAGTGACATTGGTTTCTTTTCATTCCTTATACAAGCCACCTCACTTCCCAACTCTCTTTCTTTTCATTGACTCTCCCTGGTGGCTGGAATGTCCTACACCTTCAACTCTACCTCCTGGCTGGTCCTGGCTGCCTTTAAACCTCAGCTAAAATTCCACCTTTTTCTAGTCCCCCTCAAGGTTAGTGCTGTCCCTTTGAGATTATCTCCAATTTACCCTGTATGTGTCTTATATGTACATAGTTGTTTGCATGTTGTCTCCTGTCATTAGAACTTGAACTCCATGAGAGCACAGACCATTTTTGTCATTCTTTATATCCTTACCTTATAGCACCATACGTTACACATAGTATGTGTCTGATAAATGCTGTTGACTCGTTTACTTGACAGTTCACCTCCTGGTCATTTTTGCCACCAAGGTTTTTTTCTAACATCAAAGATTCACAATAATATGGACTTACTGGCCAAGGATGACTTCTAACTCAATTTTCAAGAGTTTCTTTTTCCTGTAAGGAATTTTTATTATGCATAGTTTTGCTATCAGTATCATATTTATGATGAAAAAAATAGAGTAACTAGCAGTTGTAAAAGAATCTGTAAATAAATATGGTACGATGATTTTAAAAAATCAAGTTAGTTCTAATTATAAAAAAAAAACACATTATTTAGCCCTAAATGGGACTTCACATGTGTAGCCTGGATTCTGACTATGTATGTTTAACTTCTAGCTATGATTGGCTTAATCGCTGGGGTGTTGGTATTGATGCTACCTGAGACCAAAGGGAAGACCTTACCTGAGAGCATTGAAGAAGTTGAAAATATGCAGAGGTAAGGTGCCATGGCTTCTAAAGGAAAATGGAAATCTGCATCCAATGTTGTTAGCAGGCCTCTTGATGGAATGTACCTCAGACATTTCTATTGTGTGTATCTGGGCCAAATGTGCCAGGTTAAATCCAAGAACGCAAGACTTTCTCTAGTTTTTAGCTCTTTGGGCCATCTGTACACAGTTGTTTGAGAGAGCATAGAGGGGTCTAAAACCTGGCCTAGAAGGAGAATATCACAGAATCTGATTACAGGTCTTCAAAGTCACCAACTCCGACCTCCCATTCAGTTCAGAAATTCTTTCTAGAGCATCCCTGATGCTTGGTACATCATGCAGCCTCTGCTTGAACACTTCCAGAGTCTTTATAGATGTTTCCACAGCTGGGCTCTCAAAAGAAGAAATTAGGCATCTAAGTCTCCATACATATTACTTTGAATTTGACATTTTTTAAAAATTACAAAGCAGTTTTTTTTGACCCCTGACCCAACATTGCAGTTCACCGCTTTTGATTTTTTCCTATTCGTATCGAATTTCTGTTCTTTTTTCTCCATTTAATTTTGCCTCTTGTTAATTTGTTACGTGATGGAGAGATGTTATTGATAAAAACGTGAGCCCAAAACAGGGTGGGCCTGAAATGACCTGAACCAGTCCCCGAAATCTAAATCAACCAATTAAAAAAATTTAATAGGAAATAACCCATACCAAAAGATACTATTTCCCATCAAGTGCCGAAAGCTGTGCCCAACATAATGGTTGACTCTCTCTGAGGTGGGAATATGTGGCGGTGGGTGATGGTGAAAAGGATTCTATGTAGGTTGCCAAAGAAGTTTTTCTAGGTTTTAAGAAGAATCAGCGCAATTAGGGGAGGGGGAGAATCTAGACCTGTGATTTTGTCAGTGTTGGGGTATTGCCAATGCGGAGACATCTTCCACCTATGTAGATCATTAGGGTAGCTGTAATTTATAGTCTTAGCAAGTTCCCCAGAGGAATTAGCTGGTGTGTGTCAGACAGATTTGAACACCGGAATTCCTGACTCTGAGACCAGTCTACTTGTTCACTATGCGATGCTAATTCAAACACAAAACACTTCGCAGAAAGCAGCGTGGTATAGCAGCAAGAACGCTGGATTTTAAGCCGGAGAATGTGGGTTCAAATTCCAACTTTGACACTATTTTCTGAGTGACCTAAGGTAAATCACTTCGCCACTCTGGGCTTCAATCTCATCATCTGTAGAGCCAGAGATCCAAACGGGACAACCTCTAAGGTTTCATTCCAACCTTAGATATCTGACAAAGTCATAAGCTTTTTCTAACCTCTCTTGGTGAGAATTTCAGTCAACTGATAATTCTTTCTAGGTATGGCACATGATCTGTAAATGATGAATATTTTTAAAGAATCTTTTGTCTATTAGGATGTACGTGCCAGTCAAGGAGGTCACTATGATGCACAGATATTAAACATGTTTATTTCAATTATTCCTATTTAAGTAATCCACAGAAACTTCTCCTAAGAGTAACACAGAGGGTTTTTGTTTTAGTATTACAGTGGAATTCCTGCTCTCAAAAATGGGAACTTGAGTCTTGCATGACCATATAAACAAAGACATACCTAAAAGAAATGGCCAAAGCAGAAACACAAGGGCATTGGCATGCTCTGTTTGAGATCTTAGAGATGGTTATGAGAATTTGATCGATGACCCATAATAAACTCTTCTGCATATAATATCTGTGGGATATTACAAGTTAGGATTATTATAGGGCTGTTATTCAACCCCATACCCATCTTTTGCACTTCTTGAAATATGACATGCCTTTAAGGTGATCACTGAGGCAGATTTTAAAAAGCCTATTTGAATTAAATTCCTCCCTTTTCAGACTGGGGTGGAAGGAAATTAACATCTCAGGAGACTTTCACTTGGTTTCTACTTTAAGAACTATTGGCAATAGAACATATCTGTGACTTTAATCTATTCTAACATGGAGTTTATAAACTCCCATCTGTTTCCCTTGGTATTAAAGGACTGGGTGAAGGGCTTTGGGTCAGTCCTGCAGCCTAGATGAGAAAGGAATTACAAATCTCCTGTGTTTACTATTGATCAGTTTCTTTGAGTTTCTCATTTGAGAATGGCAGCTCAGAATCCATTGTGGAGTTCAGTCTAACCAACCCTTATTCTGTATCATTCTCCCTTTTCATCTGGCGTTGTTGTGAGGACTTTCCTTTGATCTCTAATCTCCTCATTATTTCTTTCTTCCCTCTCGACCTTGTTTTGTCTCCACAGACAAAGAAAAACTAAAGAGAAAATCATTTACCTCCAGGTCCAGAAACCAGAAGTTTAACTTAACTAAGAAGAAAGGAAATCACCCCCAGTTATGACCTGCTTTTCATGACCCAAAGCCTGGAAACAGAATTATTCACCCAACACAAACCCCATACAATCTTACTTCCCTTTATACCTCCTAATCTTAGATGTATATCCTAATAGAACTTGTAACGCTATTGACCCAGAGGACCAAAGGCTTAGGGAGCTATATCCTGTCAACCCCACCCACCCCCCACAGCACTCTCCAGGTCCCAGCTTTCCCAGGATAATGACCATCACTTTGTATGGGAATTGTTCCACCTTTGTATTTCCATTATTGACCCCTTTCTCCATAGTTACTTGTGCCCTGGAAACAGTGAAAGTGATGGGGGGAGATGGGAAGAAACAGTAACTTATAAAGAAGAGAATGTGTTTTGCTGATTGAAGAAAAATATCAAGGTCATTGCCTGATTGTCCACAATGGCTGAAAACATTTTTGAATACGCCCTTCTGTACAATGAATGAGGAAATTTCTGAATACCGTGCTTATTTTCTGTGGCCTACTTGAATGCTTACTGTGTGGTTAAGAGGAACTCAAAATAACGGAATTGAGGAGAAATCAGTTATTCCCTTTTGTCTTCAGACTGGATGATAACTGAGCAATTCTGTGCCAATGCTAACACAGTCCTTCTTTAAAGATCCAGAAAGGGGCTGTGATGACTGGGCTGCTGCTTGTTAGGATGGCATCATTAAGGGTACACAGATGGTAAAGATTTTACAAGCTGGTGAAAACTGCAAAGGCACATGTTTCTTGTTTTCTATACTTATCTACAAGACTAAGATGAAAACGCTATTGAGTTTGGCCAAGGCTGAAACAGTAATAACAATAATGCCACTTTGAGATACAGAATTGTGTTAGTAAGTGTCATAGCTATATCTCCAAGCCAGGGCCTCTAAAGCCAATTCTAGGGTTCTTTTCTCTATACCTCACAAGATCAAGTTGTTTGTGCAACTTGGATAGCATAAAAGGATGGATAGCATAAAAGGCCAGGGGAAGAAAGGTAGGTAGAGGACTGGGAGTCAAGAAAATGAGTTAAAATCTTGCCTCAGATACTTAACTAGCTTTGTAATCCTTAGTAAATCACTTAACCGCTCACTCTGTGTCTCAGTTTCCTCATCTGTAAAGGGGGAAGGGAATAAGCACTTATATAGTGCCTCCTATGTGCCAGTCACTGTGCTAAGCATTTTTGAAAAGTAAATATTATCTTATTTGAGCCTCACAACAATCTTGTCAGGTAGGTGCAGTTATTATCCATTATTCCTCATCTGTAAAATGAGAGAGTAGGACTTCATGGGTTCTAAATAGCCTTTCGGCTCTAGTTCTATGAGCTTACGATCTCATAACTGAGAGAGTCAAAAACAAAAACAGAGCATAATAGAAAATAAATAGCAGCTCAATGATTCTTCCATATACCTGGGCTCCATCCTCCCACAAACGCCACCCCCTCAGTGAATACTAGACACATATAAGATACATGTTTTGCCTGTGTGCACGTATAGAGGAATACACATGAAAGAAACACATGTAGACATGGCAACTCATGTCTCTGATGCTTCAGGCTCATGAACATATTCTGGGGCTATTATTATGATGATTCTTCTCCACTAGCTCCACTGGTTTGGTTCCATTGGGCATAGCTTGTATGATTTCTTTTTGCTTGCTTCTTCTGGCTTCGGCCAGCGTCCTTAGCTGGAGCATTATCTTCCTCACAGTTGGACAAGCGGACCCCGCTGTGTTCTTTTCGTTCAAAATCCTAAGGGTTTCTTTGTTCTCTCTTTAAAAAAGACGGAAACCTTAACACACCTAGTCATAGGACCAGAGAGGGGGAAAAAAACAAATCTTCTGACAGGAGGGGAAAAAAAAAACATGCAGACATTTTTTCCCCTCAGGTAGTAGTTTGCTTGTTTCTTGGCTAGAAAAGGTGTTACCCTCCAAGAGAGTTCTGTTCCAGGCACCAGTCTCTCAGGATCAGAGAGCAGAGTCACTCCCAGCTAGCTAATGCCCTCAGGTTTAATAATATTATCTGAACTATATTTCCTGGTCGATAAGAGTTGTGTTTCATTCAGATTCTCTCTCTCTGTCTCTCTGTCTTTCTCCCTATCTCTCTGTCTCTATCTCTCTATCTCTGTCTCTGTCTCTTTCTTTCTCTGTCTCTCTCTGTCTCTGTCTCTCTCTGTGTCTCTCTGTTTCTCTCCATCTCTATCTCTCTTTCTCTATCTCTGTCTGTTTCTGTCTCTTTGTCTCTCTCCTTGTCCCCTCTCCTCTTCTCTCCCTCTCTCCCTTCCTTCCTTGCCCTGTCTCTGCTTCTCCCCACTCCCTCCTCTTTTCCTGTCTGTCTGTCTGTCTCTCCTAACTATAAATTTCTTAAAACATACTTTTGCACCTTCTTAGCACCAGCACAATGTGCATCATATACAAAGGCAAGCAGTGAGGCTTGGTGGAAAGAGGACTGGATTTAGAATTCGGTCTGGGTTCAGATTCTGCCTCTATTATTCTCTCTCTAAGGAAAGAGCTCTCCTTTTCCTAAACTGCAGTTTGCTCAGCTGTAAAATGGGAAAATTAGATTAGCTGGTCTCTAAGCTTCTTCCCAATTCTTGATACGTGATCCCAGTATTCCGTAAATATTTGACTTATTGGCCCAAACTTTGCTTTTATACTAAAGTATCCACATTTTATATTCTACTTAGGCAGATGCGAGAACAAAAGGGTATGTTCGTCATGATCTGAGCAGTCTCTGATAGTAGCTAGCACTTAAAGCACAATAATATTTGCAAAGCACTTTACAAATATTATCTCATTTCATCATGACCACAATCCTGGGAGGCAGGCAATATTGTTTTCTCCATTTTGTAGGTGAGGGAACTGAGGTAAACAGGGTTAAGTGACTTGCCCAGGGTCACACAGCTAGTAAGTGTCTGAGACCAGATTTGAACTCAGGTCTCCCTGATACGGGTCCAGCCCTCTTTCCACTGTGCCACCCAGCTGTCTCTGAGTTCCAGAGAATACTTAACTCACAAGTGTCTTTTGAGACAGTTATTATTATCCCCATTTTACTAATAAGAAAACTGAGGCTCAGAGAGATTTAAGTAATTTGCCAATGGTGACACAGGAAGTCGTAGCATCAGGACTAAAACCCAAGTCTAGTGAATTCAAGGCCAGCACATGATACACTGACTAGCATAGCATCTCTCATGCCAATTTTCTTATTCTAACCACTCAGTTACATCACAGGGATCACAAATCTAGAGCTGAAAGAACCCTCAAAAGCAATCTATTTCAAAGTAATCATTTTAAAGACAAGGACTGAGATCCAGGGAGTTTAAGTGACTCGTCACTTGGACATCTGTGTGACCAAGGTCACATGGGTAGAATGTGTCAGTAGCAGGATTTGAACTCAGTTCCTGGAACTCTAAAGCCAGTATTCTTTCCGCCGCAATATGCTAACACTACTACCCATGCTCTCCCACCTTTTCCTTCCCTCTCTACCTTAAAGGAGCGACTTCATTTAATTAAGAAGCTCCTTGTCTGGTGTCAAGCAATTTTTGGAGAGGTGGAGAGGAAAATAAGACTGAATTTGCTTTCCATGTGATCATCACTGGCCAGCAGAGCCACCACCTTCAAAGAAACAAGACTCATCTCTCAAAGGCTGGCTTAAAGATATGGAACATTCTGGAAGTTCAGCAACATCCTGGCTATTGTTATTTACTCACTGATGCACGCATGGCATCTTGCAAGTCTGCTTGGCAAAGAATAGTTCTCTTGATTGTTCCATCAAACATGCAACTGGAGGCTGGGATTAGCAAAACCAATGCCAGAAACAGATTAATCCAACCCAAACACTCAACTAATTGTGGAATTTATGTGCTGGAAAGGGCAGAGGAGGATACCCACTTAACTCTCGTCACTCAGCCAAACACTGTGAGATGCTATCAGACCCAGTTACGAGGTACTAAATGCTGAAATAGGCAGCAAATCTATTAATAACCATTTACCCCCCTAAAGGCCATTAAATATTTTTACTCTACATCATTTTGACATGTTAGGCCACTCTAAAAGCAACCTGGTACAGTGGATAGAGTGCTGGACTTGGAGAAAGAAGGAAGACTAGGAGAATCAGGCTCCCCAGTGTGCTGATTCCACCCCTACCTCAAGATCTTGGGGAACAATTCCATTTCTTACCCTAGTCTGAAGGGTCCTCCCCAGCAGGATAGAGGAGAGGATGAAGTGAAAAGGGCACCCTAAGTAAAAACATGAATAAGGTATAGAAAAGGCTATTCTATTCCCACCCAGAAAAAAGGAGATGTTTTAAACAATAGTAAGAGAATGATTACAATCACTTGAGAAGCGGGCATTCAAGTTTCCTCTGTACATTTGCTTTTGTTTTTTTTGCTAGGCAATGGGGTTAAGTGACTTGCCCACGGTCACACTGCTGGTAAGTGTCCAGTGTCTGAGGCTGGATTTGAACTCAGGTCCTCCTGACTCCAGGGCTGGTGCTTCTATCCACTACACCACCTAGCTGTCCTTCTCTACATTTGCAACAGAGATACTTGTTAGCTATTTTATATTTCAACTCTACTGCTAAAAGTCTGATCCACACCAAGTGGGCTCTTTTCTTATGGTGGGTTCTCCATCTGAGAGCAATTCCTTCCCCTCCTTGACCAGTCTTCCACTGCCTCTACTGTTGTTGCTCCAACCGCTCCCATAGCCAATATGGCCCCAGAAGTAGGGGGGAGGTGGAGATAGATGCCAGCTGCTGTTTTAATTCTCACAAAGTCTGTACTAAAGGAAAGAACATACAAACAGAAGGCAGCACCAACCCTCCTAGAGGCTTGCCTACAAGACCATGAGCTCATGGGACCAGGAGACTGGAGGGAAGGGCATACCACCCCTCAAGCCTCTATAGCTATGAGAGCCATTCTTACAACTCAAAGTCAGCAGGAAGAAGAAAGACCTGAGGGATAGAGTTTGGCAGCCAAATAAAGATGTCATCGTGCCTGATAAGAGAAAGCAACTCAAGGATATCTACACCTGCTCTGAAGGTACGTCTTGTTCCTTCCCCAACCTATTGGGCAATTGCATCTCTGACACCTTAGAAGGAACTGGAAAATTTATTGTCATTCATAAATGATAGATTTAGAGCAAGACAGGACCTTGGAGGCCACTAAGTGTCAATCCTTCATTTTACAGAGGAGGAAACTGAGGCACAAAGAAGTTAAGTGACTTTCTCAAGGGCACTTAGCTAGTAAGTATCTGAAGCAGGATTAAAACCCATGCTTCTTGCCTCCAAGTCCAATGCTCTATTTACTGGAGCCCCTCTGATGGTGCACTGGGTGACAGTCATAATGCCTGGTACAGTTCTTTGTAGACCTGCATGATTCCCTCTATCTCTGGGTCTCTGACAGCAGCAGCCCCCAGCCACATGTTCTGGTCTATCTTTTAAAGTGCCCCATTTACTGGGATATTTTGGCACCTCTTCGCACTCCGGGATGTTTTCTCTTGTTGCCTTTTGTTTCTGATGTGGAATGCATAGGTCCTGGTCAAAAATGAAAATGGGAGAATAAAAAAAAAAATGAAAATGGGAAGAGAAATTAGCTAGCATTTCTTTATACAGTGATTTAAAGCTTGAGAAGTGTTGTACATAAGGTATCGCATTTGACCTTCACAACAACCTTATAAGGTAGGTGCTATTATTATCTCCATTTTACAAATAAGGAAACTGAGGCTAAGAGAGGTTAAATGACTCGCCCGTGCCCCCTAAGCTAGTAAATGTCTAAGGTAAGATTGAAATTCATTTTACCTTTCTAGTATTCCTATACCTTTGTCCCCTTATGCTACAATAAATGACCGTTGTCAACACTTCATCTTCCAACTCCAAGCATTTTCCTTGGCTGCCCTTATGCTTGGAATTCTCTCTCTCCTCATCTGCGTCTATTGGCCTCTGCGGTTTTAAGTTCTAGCTAAAATTCCACCTTCTACAAGAAGCCTTTCCCAGTCCTCCTTAATCTTGGTGCCTTCCTTCTGGGATCATCTCCAATTTATTCTCTGTATATCTTGTCTCTCCCATCACACTGAGACCTCCTTGAGAACAGAGATTGTTTCTTCACTTTTTTTTTATCCCCAGTATTTAGCACAGTGAGACACATAGACTAATGTCTGACTCCAAATCCAGAACTGTAAGATTTATCCTCTCTGTCTGTCTGTCTGTCTCTGTCTCTCTCCCTCTCTTCTCTCTCCCCCTCTCCTCTCTCTCTCTCTCCTCTCCCTCTCCTCTCCCTCTCCTCTCTCTCTCTCCCTCTCCTCTCTCTCTCCCTCTCCTCTCTCTCTCTCTCTCCCTCTCCTCTCTCTCTCTCCCTCTCCTCTCCTCTCTCTCCTTCTCCTCTCCCTCTCCTCTTTTTCTCTCTCTCTGTCTCTCTGTCTCTCTCTCTCCCTGTCTCTCTGTCTCTCTCTCCCTCTCCTCTCTCTGTCTCTCTGTCTCTCTCTGTCTCTGTCTGTCTCTCTGTCTCTCTGTCTCTCTGTCTCTGTCTCTGTCTCTCTCTCTCTCTCTCTCTCTCACTCTCTCTCTGTCTCCTCTCCTCTCCTCTCCCCCATTTGAATCTCCCCCTAGTCCCATTGTCTTTGCTGAACTCCAGTCATGTATTACCACCTGGCTGCTGGATATCTTCACCTGGATTTCCTCTGGGCATTTCAAATTAAGCATGTCTGAAAGGAAATCAATTCTATTTCTTCTTAAATCTTCCTGTCCTTGGACCATCCCTACTTCTTTTGAGGGTGTTACTGTCCTTTCACTAACCCAAGCTCACAATCTCAAAGTTATCCTTAACTCTTCCCCTCCTCCGTGATCCAAGTAGTTGCTAAGTCTTGTCTATTCTACCTCCACAACATCTCTCCCATATGCCCCTCATTCTTTACTCACAGAACCACTATTTTACTCTAGTACAGGGGTGGGGAACCCGGGGCCTTGAGGCCACCTGTAGCCCTCTAGGTCCTCAAGTGTGGCCCTTATCCAGACTTCACAGAACAAATCACCTTAATAAAAGGATTGGACTCAGTCAAACCTGGACTCAGCCAAAGGATTGCACTTGAGGACCTAGAGGGCCACAGGTGACCTCAAGACCGCAGGTTCCCCACCCCTGCTTTAGGACTTTCTGGGCTGGGCCTGACTCCAGCAAATCCCCTAATAGGTTAAGTTCAATACTGCAACAAAATGAAATACTTAGAATTCATTCCACAGTTAACAAAAGGGGATATTTACTTAGTCCCAAAAGAAGTATATTCAACATTCTGTATCAGTAGAAAGCCAATTGTTCAATTTTCAGTGTGAACATTTACACCTCAGAAGTGCAAATGCTAGATATCAGGGATTCATTCATTTGCTTTGTTGATTGTCTTGATGTAAGAAAGTGATAGAAAAAATACTAAACAATTAAGATTAAACTTAAAAGTGTGTTCATTTTTTTCTGGAGATCTGGTTATTAAATATTTACTAACACACTACTGATAGGCATTGAGGACACACCAAGTGGATTCAGCTGAATGAAAATCACGTGATCCAACAGCCAACCCTCCAAGTGTTTCTCTCCCCTCCATCACAGGTCCTCGTGACTGCTTTGTACTCAAGGAAAGAGGAAGCGACTGCAACAATTTGAATCCTTAGTCCCCTGAGCCAACCAAATCTTGAAGACTGTCTCAATACATTTTCTAAAAATTTAATTTTTATTTAATTCATTTAATTAAACTTTTAATTTAATTAATTGATTAAAAATTTAATTAATTTATGTAAATTTTAATTTAAAAAATTAAAAAACTGGCCTAAGGTGCAGGAGGGGAGATGCTAAGACATTTACTTCTGCCGCATAGGCCCGCATCACTTCTTCCCTAAACTATTGCAGTAGCTTCCAGTATCACCCTTCATGAATCCACAGCTTCACACAACTGCTAACCTGATATTCCCAAAACAGATTTGATCACGTCACTCCCCTACTCTCAACCTTCAACAGGCCCCTATAGTCTCTAAAGTAAAATATAACATCCTCATCTGGCATTGAAAACTATTTACAATCTGGTTCCCACCCTCTTTCTCTACATTGCATCTTCTACCTCTATGATTTTGCACAAGTGGTCCTCCATTTCTGAAATACATTTCCTTTTCATATCTACTTCTCTGACTCTCTAGCTTTCATCAGGTGGTGTCTCCTAAGAGAAACGATTCTTTTTTTGTTTTGTTTTTGGTGAGGCAATCGGGGTTAAGTGACTTGCCCAGAGTCACACAGCTAGTAAGTGTTATGTGTCTGAGTCTGGATTTGAACTCAGGTCCTCCTGACTCCAAGGCCAGAGCTCTATCCACTGCACCACCTAGCTCCCCCAAGAAACTGTTCTTGACTCTTCCCTACTTTCTGGTTGTTTGAGCTCACTCCTTTGAAATTAGTCTTTCACTTTGCAGAACCTTTGAATGTGCTTATTTGAGTATGTATTGTGTATTTGCTTCCTCCTACTACCCCAGCACCACACATACACACTTAGTAGAATGTAAGCTTTTTAATTGGGGGGGGGGTGGCACAGCTAGATGGTACAGTGGATAGAGGGCCAGGCTTGGAGTCAGAAAGAGCTGAGTTCAAATCTGACCTTAGACACTTACTAGCTATATGACCCTGGGCAAGTCACTTAACCCTGTTTGCCTCAGTTTCCTCATTTATAAAATGAGCTGGAGAAGGAAATAGCAAACCACTCCAATATCTTTGCCAAGAAAACCCCAAAAGGGGTCACAAAGAGTCAGATATGACTAAAAAATGACTAAACAGGAGTACTCGTAATATAGAAATCTTGACATTTTCACTAAAAAATGAAACTAGAAGACAAAAGAAAGTTATAGATAAATGGAAAGATGTGCCACAGACTCTTCTTGGAGATATAACTAATGAAGTTGTTGGAGTTGGTTATCTGATGCACCCAAGGTCAACAAGATATCATTTCAAGGGATGTTTTATCATCTCACATTGCAGTGTTTAGGATAAAATTTTACAAGACCACAGTGAAAATAACTGTGGTTTATACACCAAGATCTGCTATAGAAGACAAAGAGGTTAAAAAAAATCTTCAAAGAACTCTGTAAGACCCTCTAAGTTAAATCAACATATACTTTTATAGTGAGCAAAGAGTGATTAGGGACATCAAATCTATTGAGTCAACGAGGTTTTAAGGGCTTTACCCCTTTCAAAATTTGAGTGGTTACATTACAGCTTATATAGGGCATGAAATCTTTCCTAACTCACACCCTTTGTGGCCTATTTATTTACACACTGTAAAGGTCATGAAACTGGGAGTGGCCTATTCAAAAGTTGTAAAGGAGATACAATATTGTGAGTATAATTCATTGCTCATTTACTTGTGAAATCCCTCCATCCAATACGTGGGATTATAGGACAGCTAGACATTGTTTATATGAAGGATCAGCCAGTCAGCTAGTTCTTTACACATTCTAAGGGAATCTCTAAGGGAATCTGGGAAGAGAGAAGGCAGAGGAGGAAGAGGGGAAAGGCAAAGAGAGAAGGAAGGTGAGAGGAGAAAGCAGGGAGGAGAGGGGAAAGGAGAGAATGATTCTTCATTTTTCCTTTTGTACCTCTTCAAGAGTACTGCAATCAGTAGGGGGTTTCTCCTCCATTCTTTCCCCCTCCCCCATTGACCATGGAGCAACTAGAGAACTCTGAGCTATGGAAAAGAATAGCTTCAACATACCAGCAAGAGTTAGAAGGATGACAAGACATGGTACATTCTTTTGTTGTTCAGCCATTCCAGCCACGTCCGACTCTTCTTGACCCTTTTGGGGGTTTTTGGTAGAGATTCTAGAGTAGTTGACCATTTCTGTTTCCAGCTCATCTTACAGATGAGAAAACAGGCAAACAGGGTTAAGTGACTTAACCAGGATCACACAGCTAGTAAGTGTCTGAGGCCAGATTTGAATTCAGGAAGATGAGTCTTCTTGACTGCAGGCCTGGCACTCTATCCACTGGGTCACCTAGCTGCCCTCTCTAGGAGCAACAGAATGAAGAAACCGAAAGACCCTACAAAGCCAGAGGTACAAATTGCATTAACTACATGTATTCCCTGCACGTGTGCCTCTCTGTTTGTAAGATCTCTATTCTACTGATTCCAGGGAGATTGGTGAGAAAATGTATCTCGGGTCCATGGAGATGCTTTGCTACTTCAGTAAATGTCTTCACCTTGAGCTAATTGTGTCTTCTGTCTGACTAGAATAAAGAGAAATGTACTGTTTGGTGCTCATGAGGTTTAATTTTAGGAACACAAAACTATAGAATATCTTAAACCTAGAGTTAGTCATTCCCTGGAAAACCCAAGCTACAAGTGCAGGTTGAAGGTATGAGGAGGTGGAAGAGGAGATCACCAAGAAGAGATGTTTTAATGCTTGATTACTTCATTTCAAGGATAGAAATATGGAAAGAATGGTGAAAAATACATTGGAAACAGCTGTGTGACCCTGGGCAAGTCACTTAACCCCGATCGCCTCACCATAAAGCCAAAAAAAAAAAAAAAATACATTGGAAAACATGGTTTGGGGGTAAGAGCAAATTCAATTCAACAATTCAAGAAACATTAATTAAGTACCTACTATGGCACAGGACTCTGTGTTGGGTGCTAAGAGTATAAAAATGAGAAAATGATACATCTGCAGCCCCCCAAAAAACTTAAATTCGAAATGAAATGAGAGATGTGGGAGGTTTATAGATGATACAGAAACATCTCACCTATATCTCATGATGGGTTACTGATTTGGGAGTCATTTTAGAATCAGGTGTCTGAATGGAGTCACACCACCAATGCATTAGAAAAAAAATAGATTGCCATTGATATCAAAGATGGTCTTCTTCCATTTGGATTCTGCACTGGACAACTTCTATCACAGTGCACATATATTTGTTGAGTATGTCTCCCTGTTTTATGCTTTAACTTGTATTCTGTGTACTTTTCAGTCAAAGGAAAGATGTGTTCTGCTAAAAGGTATAATTTGTGGAAAAACTGTACTTTTCTCATTCCTTTTGTTGATAACAATAAAGTTTGAGATTTTCTCCTAGCCTCTGGTACTGCTGATACCTTAAGTAACTGATCCCTCTAAGCCCTCTGAACGTCACCTCTAACATGCACCTTCCCTGTGAATTCTTGGTTTACCACTACTGCTCTTATCTGTCTTTTTCATTAGTGTCATTTCTACTTTAATCAATCAATCAGTTAATGCCTGCTCAGTACACCTTGCCAAGCACTTGGGATACAAAGACATAAAAGAAAGACTTCCTGCTCTCAGGATCTTACTTTGAAATTTATAACTGGAAAATTCTCCTAAAACTCTTTGATGGCTATGGGCCAGATAGATATTACCTAACTATCTTGTGGATAGCAAAAATTTGGATCTTATTTTATCATTGTGAAGTAGAGGTAGCCTTGTTTGCCGATAACATTGTACCGATTACAACAAGACTTAGAACATTGCCAAGACTACCAAAGAAGAGCCTGAGTCACTCAGAAATAATATATATATTGTACATATTGATATGGTCTTTCAGTCAATAAGCATTATCAAGCACTTAATTGCTGCTAAGTCCTTGGCGAGACAAGAAAAAAAACATTGTGTCTGCCCTCAAGGAGGTCACGTTCTAATGGATGAAAGCAGCATGGAAACTACTATGTACATACAAAATACACACAGTGTAAATGGAAGGTAAGCTCAGAGAGAAAGCACCTTGGTTTGGTTTTTTTGGATTGTTTTTTTTGGGGGGGGATGGTGGGAAGGGTCTTCTGGGGTGGGATTTGAAGTCTGTCTTAAAGAAACTCAGAAATGAGAGATAAGGAAGGAGATCATTCCAGGAATGGAAAACAGCCAGCGGAAAGCTGTAGAGTTGGGAAAGGGTATGCCCTGTGCCAGGAACAGCAAGAGAGCCTATGTTGCTGGATCATAGAATATTATAGAGAGAAGTAAAGTATAAGGAGATAGGAAAGTTAGGAGAGGTACAGGTTATTAAGCACTTACTAAATGCCAGACACTGTGTAAAGAGCTGGGGATACAAATCTGACCTAAGATACTTCCTGGCTCTGGGACCCAGGGCAAATCATTTAATCTATGTTTGCCTCAGTTTCCTCATCTGTAAAAAGAAGGGTAATAATAGCACCTACCTCCCAGGGTTGTAAGGATCCAATGAAGTAGTATTTTTAGTGTTTAGTACAGTGTCTGGCACATAGTAAGTATTACATAAATAGAAGCTGTTATTATTTCAAAATCCTTCTTTTGTCATGAAAGGATATTCTCAGTTGTACAGTCAGCATAATCAATTTTAAGATGAAGACCATTTTCTCTTGTTTTATTGGGGGGGTGGTCTTTTCACCTGTTTGTTTGTTGCTACCTGTCATTTTAGGCTTTCCATTCATTTCTATTTTTCAATAGGAAATCCTGTCTCCTCCAGATGAGTGCTTTTTAATATGTGATTTTTCTTCTTGTATTGCTTAAAAGATTGTCTCTCCGTTTCTGAAGCATTCGAGTTTGATGAGTACATCTCTATGTAAGTTAAATTTAGTGTTCTTCTCTGACAATGTCGCATACACTCTAACTAGTTGTACTTTGCCCTCCATTTTTAACACTTCTAGAATTTTTTTGTGTTCAGATCCTTTGTTTCTTTGTATTTTGGGGAGAACAATAATTCTCAGATTGTCCTATAGAATTCGGTCCTCTTGCCCTCATTTATTTATAAGGACCTTCTTCCACTTATAGTGCCATTTTAAAAAAAATTTTACTTTATTATTTGTTCTATCACCTCTGTGTTTTTGTCTTCTACCTGGGCTATTCAATTCTTCATAAAATTTTAAAATTCATTGAGACTCTTAACAAACTATTCCAAGTTTTCAAATCTCTATTTCTGTTCTTTCAGAACAGATTTTCATTTTATAGGGTTCAGATTTTGCCTGATTTCTCTTGTTGAGTTTATTAGCCACTTTGAAGGCTCTTGTGGCCCATTCCATTTCACTTCCTAGCTCCTTGTTATTGTTCATTCCTTCTGAAGACATATTTTAGCTTTGTTTTATACCTTCAATAGTTATTCAGTGCATTATATATTCATTTTCTTTTTTTTCTTATATCTTCAATATTTCTTCATCTTTCTCCATATTAATTTTTCCTGGGAGAATTCCTCTTCTTTCTTATTTTTGGTTATTATTTTCTTTACTTTATTTCACACATTTGTTTTTGTTTTGAAGTGAGGAAAAGGAACTTGAAATAGTCACAATCACCTACTTGGCATTCTTGCTGAAACTCCTAGAATTATCTCATACTATACCCCTTCACCTACTCTATGTCTAGTCAAATTGTACTACTCTCTTCCAAACCCCACTCTAGCCTTGCCTTCTCACATCTTGATCATGTTGTATTCTACCCTTAAAATGGACTCCCCACAAAGTTCTCTTCTTTCATGGCCCAGCTCAGGTGTAACCTTTTCTGTTCCAGGAAGACTTCTCTAATACTGGCTCTATGTTGCCAGTACAGGTGGAAATCAATTTCTCCACTCTAACTTGCTTGAAATTCTCTTTTGCACTCATCTCATTCTCCCTTCTATCATACTTGCTTGTGTACATGCCTTCCTCCACACACACCCCGTGACTATGGAAGCTCCTTGAGAGAATGGTCTGTATCATATCTATCAATGTCTAGCATTCTGCTTTGCATATAATAAGCTCTTTAAAAAAAATTTAGGAGGAAAAAGAATTAATGAATTCTGGAGATCATAGGAAATAAAAAGAAGTATAAAATATTATCCACAGTCTTTGGGAACTTATAACCTAGCTAGGAAGATCATATACCTACAGAAAAAATTGGATGGCAACACAAAACTGTATACACATTGCATGTCAAATGAATTAACTAGAAATAATAAGTACTATCATATTTCAGAAGAGAGATTCTACAAGCATAAATGATGAGGAAGCCTTTATGGATAAGGTGGGATTTGACCTGCATCTTGAAGTACAGGTAAAACTTGAGGAGGGGGAGGAGATATTCTTGATGATAGGGATGTGGAAATAGAAAGGGAGAAAAATCATGGACAGAATAGTGAATAGAACATTCATATTGCGGAGCTGTAGGGAATTAAGATTTGAAAAGCATGTCAGAACCAGATTATGGAGGGCCTCGAATGCCATGCTAAGATGTCTGAACATTGTCCTGCAGGCAATGTGGAGAAATAGTTTGCTTGCCATTCCTCAAATCCACCTTGTACCTTCCTGGCTCTGTTTTTTGCTAATGACATTCCCTCTGGCTACTATACTCTGCTCATTTCTCTGCCACTTGCTTTTTGTCAAAATTTAATCATTATTAAAGGGCCCAGTTCAAATAACCCCTCCTTCATGAAGGTTTCCTTGATCACCCCAGGCTGCAGTGATGGCACCTTCATGGAAACTTCTAAAATGCCTTTTTAATAATACATATCACATACAACCTTTTATTATTGTAATGCTTCCACTAGAGGGGGCTAAGAATAGTCTGGGCACGCATAGACACTTGGGCTACGGAGGCCTTTCTGTTCACCTCTTGAGGCAAGGAAATATCACATGGAACTAAAACGAGACTCTGAGAAAACAGAGAATGAATGGGGGGGTGGTGGTAGGACTGTCCTTCAGATATGTGGAACACAACCTCAGGAGCAACAGTGGTGATATCAGCAGTGATCTCCTCAAACCCATGCCTCTTCCTGAGACAGGAGGATGCCAAAGGGGACCAGTGGTAAGGTAGAAGATTGTGATTTGTTCTGGTTCTTTTTTTATCACAGACACTCAGGTAGCTGGAGCACTGAGGGGGAAAAACAGACATGGCAGATCAAGTTGTCTTTATCCTCCCCCCTTTTGCTGTACTTCCAATGGGTGGGACCAGCACCCATTTCTAACCTTCTTTTATTCTGTTAAAGACTTCATCTGACTGATCTTTTTTTCTCATAAACTTGTGTGGTTGACCCTGTTCTTCTGTCCCATTGTTCATGGTATAATATTGTAGGACTGCTTTGGGAGCCACAAAAAAGAGAATGACCTTTCCTAGCACAGGGCTAGAATCTCAGCCCCCGCTCCACTGTTAAAGAGTCTTCTCTCTCTAACTGGGGACATAGAAATGTTAGGCGGCTAAGTGGCCCAATGGCTAGAACACTGAACCTGGAGTCATGAAAACCTAAGAAAAATCTAACCTCAGACACTTATTAGTTGTGTGATTTTGGGCAAATCATTTAACCTCTGCTTGCCTCAGTTTCCTTAACTATAAAATGAGACTAATAAGAGCATCTATCTCCTAGAATTGTTGTAAGGATTGAATGACGTATTATTTGCAAAGTGTTCAGCACAGTATCTACATAGTCGATACTATATAAACATTAGCAACTATTGTTGTTGTTATGACGTTTCATTATACTGTTCTTCCGACGGCGGTTATTACAAACTTGACTTTTAAATCTGCCCCATCAGACCATAAGCTTATCATAGTGACCCCCTCGGATTACATTATAGTTATTTTTCTAGGTCATAACTCCTCAACTAGACTAAGCTCTTTAAAAGTCAGAAACTTCATCACATACGTTATCTAGCATGGCGCCCTGTACATGGTAGACACTCAGATATTTGATGAGTACGTGCATGTTTTTGAACAGGACACTGACATGATGAAGGCCACGTCTGAGGAAGATCAATCAGACTGAGCAGGACAGAGCAAGGAAGGAGGAGGTAGAGATAGGAAGGCCAATTTAAGCAGCTGTAGCAATAATCCAGGAATGACGTAATAAAGGCCTGAGGAAGAGTTTTATAGTAAGGATAATATGTATAAATACTGCCATCTCTTCAAGAGAAAGACCAAACACAAAGACTGATGTTCTCCACCTTTTTCCTGTTTTGCTGGCCAATGATTTAATACAAGACCCATGAGTAATTTTATATTGTGAAATTGAATGACTTCAATTATGTTTTGGAAAAGAAAATGACTTAACAAAGTTGCCCTTTTCAAAGCAGATACAACTGCGATTACCTCATTGGACAACTTAGTGTTGGCTGTGTGTTCAAGTTAAAACGTGACTGTCTTCATGCAAAGACAATTTGAAAAGTCTAAATTTAGCCTACCATTTTCTTGGTTGGTTTAATTTTCAAATCTGCAACATCAGTCATCTTTCTCCCTAAACTTTCTCTAAATAAGGGCCGAGTAAATCCCACTTCATTTCTTAAAAAAAAAAAACACCATTTAATAAGAATCTACTAAGTACAAAGCACTGTGCTAGGAGAAACACAAAGTTTAGGTCACAGATAAGGCAGAGATAGGTAAAACAGTCAGTCCTTTCCCTTATGGAGTTTACAGTCTAGCAGGAGCATGAGGTATAAACAGATAACTGCAATACAAAATAATATGGTCAATGTATAAGAGAGAGGCAAGAAAAGTGCTATGTGAGATCTGAAGGGGGAAAAAAACATTGCCCAGTGAAAAGATAGGGAAGGCTATTAACCATAAAAAGAGAATACCGAAACTATAGCAGTATAGTGAAAAGCACACTTGATACTGAGTTAAAACAACATCGGTTTGAATCTTTGATCTGCTTAGTTACCAGGTAACCCTCAACAAGTAGCTTTACCTCCTTAACCCAAGATTCCACGTTTGTAAGTTGAGTCCAATACCAACTAATTCATGGTACCCTTTCAGCACTACTCAAAGTATACCTCTTTTTTGGGGGGAGGGGGGTGAGGCAATGGGGTGAAGTGACTTGCCCAAGGTCACACAGCTAGTAAGTATCAAGTGTCTGAGGCCAGATTTGAACTCAGGTCTTCCTGAATCCAGGGCTGGTGCCTATTCACTGCACTATCTAGCTGCCCCCAAAGTATACCTCTTGGAGAGCTGCCCTAGGGTATAGAAAAGGAATTTGATCTAGAGTCAGGGGAGCTGGGCCTGAATCCTAACTCTGTCACTTGCTACCCCTGTGACTTTGGGCAAATCACTTTCTTGCTCTGAGCTCTCATTTCTTCATCTGTGCAATAAAAAGGTCAGACTTATAACCAGTCCCCTACTGTCTTTCCAATCTTTTTTTTCCCAGCCTCATATTCTTCAATCCAGTGACACTGGCTTCCTGGATGTTTATGAACAAGATACTCCATCATTCGGCTCTAGGCATTTTCTCTGGCATGCTCTCTCTCTTCATCTCTGCCTCCTGGCTTCCCTGGCTTCCTTCAAGTCTCAGTTAAAATCCCACCTTCTACAGGAAACCTTTCCTCACCCTTCTAATTCTAGAGCCTTCCCTCTCTCAATTACTTCCTTATCCCATATATAACTTGTTTTATATTTCTGCTTACTTCTTGTCTCCCTCTTTTGCCTCTCTTTGTATTCCCAGAGTTTAGCACAGTGCCTGGCACATAGCAGGTGCTTAAGAAATGCTTATTGACTGGTTGAATGACTGACAGGCTAGATCACTTCCAACACCCCTTCTAGCTCTAAATCCGGGATCTTAAGTCTCTCTATGACAGGGTATAGTGGCTATGTACCAGATCCCATTATGCAGGTGGTGAGGACACAAGATAGAAATGTTCCATCAGTCTATACCATCTTTTTAAGGGTCCCCCCCCCATTGTAAACCTGGATTCTAATAACCTGTTTTCCCTGGGAGAAGCATTAGCAATTTCCTGGGATGAGGAAGTGGTTCAAACCAGAAAATGAGAGCAGGAACAAGTACCTAATGTACATCCAGGGTGTGTCTGTTGGCTCAGCTTGGCCAATGAACAGGAAGCTCAAGGCAGGTTGCGAGGGTCAGAACTGAAATAGAAGCCCCATCTAAGAGGGCTCAAATTAGGAGTATTAGAATATGAGGCTCAGGGAAAGAGAGGAGCATTGGAATGAATCCCCCTCTAGGTTGGGACCTGTCATTCTTTCCATCCTTTGCCTTCACATTCCTAGGCTTCATAAATTTACTCTGGTCTCTCCATGGTACTCCTGGGGGTTGTGAGTCTGTCCCTGCTATGGGCTTACTTTTTAACTCTTTATGCCTATGTTCTTCATGTGTCCCACTTATCAAAGTGAGAATCTTCTCTCACACACCTTTTCTATCCCTCTAAGAATTGCCTCAAGACAAGGGAATGATACCATAGTGTAGCAGAGAAAACACTGAGCTTGGAATCAGGAGGACTTGAGTCTGAAACACCTTAGGTGTTTATTAACTGTGTGAGCCTGGGCAATTCACTTAAAACTCTGGACCTCATTTCTTGTTCATTTGTTTTTTCTGTAAATGAAGCCATTGTAGTCAACGACCTTTCAACTCCAATATTGAGCTGCCTGTGGGATTTATATGATTTTCTTTTCTTTTCTCAATCATTAGATACTATTCCCAAAATCAGTTCTTCCAGAAGAAATGAGCATCACAGTAAGCAATATGAGAATAAACGAAAGCATTTTGTCAGGTTGTAGTTCTTCACTGTAGTACAGATATTCCCCCTAGAGTCACAGAGTATATGAGCTATTAAAAAAAAAAAAGAAAATTAGTATCTCTTGTTAAAAGAATGAGCTCCCTGCAACTCCAGGTGTTCAAGCCGAGTTTGACTGACCATTTGTAGATGCACTCCTTGCTGGACTAGATACATGGGACCTCTTCTAACACTATGACTCTACTTTTCATCTTCCAGTTTTCTTGATAATGACCCCTTCCAGATCTAGATCATTTATATGAAGAGGCAAAGAGGAGATAAGACACTTACTGTGGTTTCGCTAGCTCCAGAAAGATTCCTCATCAGGGTGAGGTCTTGACTAGCATCTGACTTAGATTTAAGTGAGGCAGAGTTGCACAAAGTCCCCAGCCTCACTCTCCCAGGTTTATCAAAGTCCAGCAGCAAGATAAAAGCCAAGCTAACTGGCAATGGCCCAGAATGCAGTGGATGATCTTGGCATCTTCGATGTCTGACCAAGCTCTAAGCAAATAACTCCAGATTAAGAAACTGAGGATCAGACAAAGTGATTCCTTATCCAACCAAGTTAACTCACTTTCCACATCTCTACCAATCCCATTATTGTATTCCCTTTGTTAGTTTGCCTCTATAGTTTACGAAATATGCTCAGGAGCATCTGGATGTGGTTAATATTTCTTCATCTCTGCTATCTACCTCAGTTGCACCCGTGACTCTCACTTAAAACAACCTCCATATCTCATCGTATTTCACAAAACTAATTTTCATTCTTAAAACTATGCCTGCTGAAAATGAGCTTGCCTAATGAGTCCACACTGAACTCACTCACAGGCTTCTGAGAGATGTAGTCAAAATCAGTCAATCAAGAAACCAAGCATTTAAAAATTCCTGCCTTCAAGAAGTTTACCTTCTAAGGAGGGAGACCATATGTACATACATAGATCCATACCAGATACTTTTAGAGAAATATGAGGTAACTTTAATGAAGAAGACACAAGGAGTTGGGACAACCTGCAGCATATAGACTTTCAGCTGAGTCTTAAAGAAAGCAAGGGATCCTCAGAGGCAGTGGGTGAGAAGAGAGAGACCATTCCAGGAATGACAACTGGCCAGTGTGGAGATGGAAGATGGGATGTTATGTGTGAGAAACAGCAAGGAGGCCAGAATGGTTAGACCATAGAGTGAGTGTAGGGAAATAACATGGAAGAAGACTGGAAAGATGGGGAGGGACCAGATCGTGAAAGGTTCTAAATGTTGTTGTTTTTTTTAATTAATAAACTATTTATTTTTAATTTTCAATAATCACTTCTATAAGATTTTTGAGTTCCAAAATTTCTCCCCATCTCTCCCTTCCCTCCACCCCTACATGGCATATAAATTGATATAGGCTCTACACATACATTCAGATTAAGAAAGGTTTTAAATGTTAAACAGAAGAAATTATATTTGATCTTAGAATCGCTAGAGTTTACTAAGTAGAGAAGGAGGTGATATGGTCAGATCTTCACTTTAGGAAAATTACTATGACAGCTAATAGTGCTAGGCCTGGAATCAGGAAGAACTGAGTTCAAATCTGGCCTCAGACACTTACTAGTTCTATGACTCTGGGCAGGTCACTTAATATCTGCCTACCTCGACTTCCTCAACTGTAATATGGGGATAATAACAACACTTATCTCATAAGGTTGTCATTGTTAGGATCAACTGAAATATTTGCAAAGCACTTTACGTAATATTTTGTACATAATAAGTGCTTAATAAATGTTTCTTTTCTCTCTTCCCTCTTTCCTTCTTTTCCTCTCTTCCTCCTTCCCTCCTTCCCTTTCACCTTCCTTCCTTTGTACAGCACAGATTGGAGTGGAAAGAGACTCAAGTAGGAAGCAACTGAAATAGTCCAGACGAGAGGTGTTGAGAGTTTTAGTTAGGACGTGTGAGTGGAGTGGTTGTGTGAGTGGAGAGAAGGGGATGGATAATGAGGTGGTGTGGAGACAGAAATCACAAAGTTTGGCAACTAATTGAACATGTGACATGTGGGCTGACTAAGAGTAGATGACCATGGATGACCCTGAGGTTTCAAACTTGGGTGACTAGAAAAATGGTGGTTCCCTTGAAAAAAAATTAAAGTTCAGAAGAGGAATAGGTTTGAAAGGAAAGATAACAAGATCTGTGTTGTAGAGAGTAAGGCAACCTCCTCCTCTTGTATGATTTCCTCTTCTTTTTACCAATGAGAAAGCACAGGGAGGTTCAAAGAATCAACCTGTGATGATATCAACTGTAGCTTCGTGGCATGCCCAATTCACTGCAGTCCTGATCCTGCTATCCAGATGCTAATGAATGTTCCTGCTATGAATTATCTAAGTTAGAAATAAGGGATATCATCAATCAGGGAGCCCCATTATGGCAATTTACCATTATGGCATTTTTAAAAAATAATTTTATTTTTTGAGGTACAGCAGAGATGGCATGTGAACCCAGGTTTTCTGACTCAGCTTTAAGTAATAAGTGCTATTCCACCCTTCCTCTCAGTGACTATGGCAGAAACTGGGAGAAAAGATGAGAACTGTGAGCCAAGGCCTGAAGTCACATGGAAATGGGCAGATAAACGCCATGAGAATTAGGAGTTTCAAGCTGGTACCAGCTGATATTTGTGTCCCTTTGCTCTTTGGCAAAACAAACGTCTGTTTCTCAGAAAATGAGGTACGTGGAAAGTTTCCTGAAGATTATTTGACAGTTCTCACAAAATAACATTTTGGGGAGTTGAATATAAATGTCAGAGACATATGATTCAAATTTCCATCTAGGGACATCCAGCCCAAAAAAAAAAAAAAAAAGGAGAAAAGTACTTGGACACAGAACAGTTTAGGCTATTTGCTGAACACTAGCAAGGTCATTGAATTATTTAAAGGCCTTACAGTTTGCAGTTTGTTTCAGTTTCATTATATGTTCATGCACACACACATGTATATATGTGTATGTATATACATATAATATTTTCCCCAATTACATGTAAAAACAATTTTTAACATTCATTTTTTGTAAAGTTTTGAATTCTAAATTCTGTCCCTCCCTCCCGCCCCTCCTCCCTTCCTGAGACAGTAAGCCATTTGATACAGGTTTTACATGTTTTGCTTCAGTTTCTTCATTGTGATTGCTATGCCATGGCCTTATGAATGTAATTTTTTTAATTCTTTATTAGGAGAAAAATGTCTAACAAATAATCAAAACTGAACAGCTCATGAACAATCACTCTTATACCAAGAATAGCTGTGGTACATCACAAGTCTAATTTTAGCTGTGAAAGTGTTTGGATTGCCTCCTTAAGAATGTGACATATGTTGGTTGTGTGGCCCTGAGCAAGTCACTCTCAGTGTCCCAACCTACTGTGCAAGATTCTAGGTGGCAGAGAAGGTGCCAACCTGCATTGGTAGAGGGAGTTTCCTTATTGGATATTACCAAGGAAATGATATGTCCAGTCCAAAAAGTATTTTTGAGAAGTAGACTGGCTAAACTCAGTAAGGAACTCTTGCTAAGTTAATAAGATTTGAATTAAAGGACCACCTCAGACACACACTATCTATGTGACCCTGGGCAAATCACTTAACCTCTCAGCACCCTAGGCAGCTCTCTAACACCAGAAGTCACAAAAGAGCTACTAATCTGGATCAGTAGAAGAAAGTTTTGCAAGACTGGACCCATGAAACCACAGGCCCTAACAATTTTTTAAAAGGCATAGTGTACTAGTGCACCCAAAAACAATATACCATTGAGTATCCTTCCTACATTTATTGTTCATTTGTTTTGGTTATGTCCAACTCTTTGTGACCTCATTTGGGGTTTTCTTGGCAAAGATACTGATTTCCTTCTCCAGTTCATTTTACAAGTGAGGAAACTGAGGCAAACAAGGCTAAGTGACTTGCCTAGGGTCACAGAAGTAGTAAGTGTCTGAGGTTGGATTTGAACTTAGGTCTTCCTGACCCTAGGCCCAGCACTCTATCCACTGACCACCTAGCTGCCTTATCCTTCCAACATAGGGCAAATAAAAATTAAAACATTAAATCATCAATTTCCCTTCTCTCTTTCTCAATTTTCCATTTTTTTCAAGCAATAAGTTAGAGGCAAGGTGCAGGAGCAAAAAGACCTTAGAAGAAGGAGGTAAATCTACCTTGAAATCCTGGCTCTGACCCTTATAAGTTGTTTGATGACCTTGGCCAAATCACTTAACCACTCTTGTCTCATCTGCAAAAATGGAACTGATGCTTGAACTAGCTACCTTACAGTGTTGCTGTGAGGAAAAATGTTAAAGGATTCCAATTCATTATCATCACAGTTAGCTGTAGCTGCTGCCCTCTGCTGCTGACTACATTCCCACTTTGATCACCAGCCCTCTTGATAACCAATGTATCAGGAATCCTTAAATCACTGTGAGTTCATTTTTATTTCACAGCTCCCCTGTGACTCTGAAGCTGAATTTGAACAAACGGTTAGTCACCCTGGCTTCTTTGGAGGAGGGCAAGGAGACGACTCCCTTTGGTACCTGCCACCCAGCAAAGGCCATGGCAAATGAAATATCATGAGTGAGGAACAGAGAGAAAGCCAGTTTGGTCAAATTACATAGTCCGGTAGGAAGAGTAACATCAATGAGGCTGGAAGGATAGGTTGGAGTTAGGTTATCTAGGGCTTTAAAAACTAAACAGAAGAGTTTGTAATTTATCTCAGAAGTAATAAGAAGCCACTGGCGTTGATCAATTAGAGGAACAACATAATCAGATCTGTGCCTAAAGAAAGTTAGTTTGGCAGTATTGTTGGAGGATAGACTGAAGTGAGGAGAGATTTGAAACACGGATTAATTAAAGGAGGATGTTGCAGTAATTTGAGCTAGAGGTGATGAAAGCCTGATAGCTGTGTGTGTGGAAAAGAGTCGGACACGAGACATTTTGAAAGTAGAAATGGCAAGATGTGGCAACAGAGTGGATTAAGCAGGGTCAGGAAGAATGAGGAATCCAGGGTAATGCCAGGGTAATATACCTGTTAGAGAGCAAAATACATGCCCCATTTCTGGGATTTAGAATCACAGTGCCATCATTATAATATGAGGAGGCTGCACAAATATGTGCTCCCTTCAGCTTGTTTCATGCTTGACTTCTTGCCTTTTCCCCCAATCTCTGCATGTCTTCCAAGAAAGAACTTCCTCCAGCCATATCTGGGCTACATTAGCATAATTCTTCCCACTCCTGCCAAATATCACACTCCCCATAGTTAGAGGACTATAAAAAAATTTATGTACATTACATCAACAGTCCAAGACCTCCCTTCCTCTGCCTCCATTCAAAGTACCCAGCAGAGCTCCTTTCCTTACATGCACTGAGCAAAGACATTGAGTTCCCATGCAAGTGATTTAACGGATGGACATCTGTGAAGGAAACACATGCTACTTGAGTTCGAATTTGTTGGCCAAGGGACTCTGTCTTTTTAGTTACATTAGGAAATAGTGTTGAGTCACTCGAACCATTAAGCCCTCCATCCCTAACCTGACTGGATAAAGTGAATTATTTGTTTTATTCATTCAGACCAGTTGATGATAACCTATGCTTGACCAAACATTATTTGAAAATCAGGCTTTAAAATAACTTGCACTTGCTTTCTTCAAGATATTTACAGAAAACAAAACTCTGTGTATTTACAGCGAGGGGGAAATGTCACCTGCGCTGGCTGGGCTTTAACTACGTCAATGGGATTTGGCAAAAAATAGCAAGCAATCTTTCAAACCCCAGAAACTAGACAGAATAAAATTTTATGTGAAAGGGCCTTCCAAGGTTTATTCTGGTGATATAGATGAATAAATATTCTGATGCTTCATTCTGGGGGATTAGAGCTTCAGGGAGACAGACATAATTAATGGACCCCAGAGTTATCCCATGGCCAGGAGATGGGAACCAGGGAAGTACTCTGAAAGCAAACCAGAATTCCAAAGAAATGTGAGCATTAGAAGCCTCTGATAAAGACCAGAGCATGTGAATATTAGTCAACAATCAGCCAACAGTCAAGACAAGTCTCTTTTGGATGTAATTCAATCTACAAGGTAAATTTCACTTTATCTTGGAGAACTTGTAAATAAGCCTCAAGAGAAAGAAAGGATGGCAACACTCACCTCTTGTTTATTTCTCATGTTACCTGGAAGTCTGAAAAGTGTATGGAAGGAAAGGTGGAGGCCCCACCAGGTACTACTATTACCTGGGGTGGCTGTGTAAGGAATTCTATCGTGTGCGTGTGTGTGTGTGTGTGTGTGTGTGTGTGTGTGCGTGTACCGGACAAAACTAAGTAGCTCCTCTCACTGTGTCTTTGTGCAAATAGTATCACAGATTTAGAGCTAGAGAGGATCTTAGAGGACATCAAGTTCTCCTCCCTACTTCATTTTTACAGTTGAGGAAACTGAGGTACAGAGGGGTTGTTGGCAATTGTCAGGTCTTCTTGACTCTGTGTCCTACACAATCCACTACTCCATGTCTTTTCTAAATAGTTTACCAAATTCTAAGGCATTTGGGGACAAGGAACATTTCTTATTTACCTTGGTATCCAGTGGGTTACACATAGTGGGCATTTAAATGTTGTTGAATTCAATAAAGTCAATTCAACAAATGTTTGTTAAATACCTACTATGTGCAAGTGACTGTGTTAGACAGTGGGGCTACAGGGAAAAAATCAGTCCCTGCCCTCCAGGAGTTCATATTCTATTGAACAGATGAATGTACAAATGAAGTGTTTAGTGTACAATTTATAAGTATTAATTTTGCTGTTACTCCTCGACTTCTGATGCCTATAAGTAGAAGTAAAAGAAGATTGCTAAATACCCATCTACACTCAAAACATCAGAATTAGAAAAAAATATTTATAGGTTCTAGTGAGGTTTAGGAACCCAACTTTTCAATGCTGGGAAGGGAAGGAAGCGATTTTGTGAGAATTTTAGTCCTAAATGTTCCCTCACTTCCATCCCCTTGCTGACACCGTGATGTAGTAGACCCAGAAGGGCTTTAGAGGCTATACAATCCAATTCCCTCATTTTACATACGAGGAAGCTAAAGTCCAGGGAATTTAGGTACCTTGCCTGGAGACCCACAGAATATTGCATCAGAGGCAGTTCTTGAAACCAGTCCTGGCCAGCACTCTTTCCAATGTACTGCACTGCCTCCATATTGATGATGGTGTTGACATTTCTTAGGTAGCTTCTCTTTCCTTATGACAGACAGATGAGGCAACTAGTCATTCTAAGGTATGCGGTGTGGGGGAAGGGGGGTCCATAAGTCAGAGCTGGAGTTGAAATTCGATTCCTCAGACCCTTGCAGAGTCCTATGATAATATGATATTAAAAAGCCCACGTGACGAGGAACCATCTGTGTCCAGGAAACCCCTTTGTAGATTGAGAGGAAAGTTTATGTTGCAAAACACATGAATACAGATTCTGTCCATCTGCGTAGGTTAAATGGAGAGTGAGGACTCCAGCCAAGGGGGCTGCCTTGCTCCCAGACTCCCAGAGGAAGGTAAGCCCGGACTGGAGTGATTACAGTTAGTTTGGGGCTTGAGTTTTAAATGCTGTCTCACACAGTTGTCATAAGGGAGTGGTGTGTTGTCTATAATCTTAACTCTCCGCACAGAGGGAGAGCCAACACTAACACTAAAGCAAAGGTTTGATGCCACTACCTTTAAAGCTCTGTTTTTTAAACTGTTACTTTCCTTGTTCCCTTTGGATGACAATATGCAGAATTAGAGGGTCCTCTGTGTAGAAGGGAAAGCCTTAAATTGTCTCAGTCAAAAGGGAAAGAAGACAATGGGTTAAATCCGTTGGCATTTGCAGTGATGCAAAACAGGGAGGGAATCAAACCAATGAAATCTTATCTTCATGGCACAATATTTGGTTGCTGCAGACAACAACCAGTTGATCATAGCCAGTGATAAATGTGAAAAACAATTTAACTGGAACTACTCAAAGTGTGAACTCAGGGAAAGCCTTTGGTGGGGGCCTTTCACAATACTCTCCCATAGGTTTTTGGGTGGCCAATAGAAACAAGCATCATTAAGTGTACTCCAAAAAAGACTGAGATGCTTAACTCCCTCAGAGAAACAGCTGTGCACATGTACACACTCACTTACACACAGAACCATGAACTACTCATCACAGCTTGCTCTAATGATGCTTCCTTCAACTCCCTTAAGACATCTGTGTAAATTAACATTTAAAACCCAAGCCCCAAACTAACTGTAATCACTCCAGTCTGGGCTTACCTTCCTTTGGGAGGCTGGGAGCAAGGCAGCCCCCTTGGCTGGAATCCTCAGGCTCCATTTAACCTACACAGATGCACAGAATCTGTATTCGTGCATTTTGCAACATAAAGCAAGAGAGATTGGGTAACTCCTAAACCACACAGGATCTTGATCCAGGATTGTTTTAATTTAAAAACAAAAAACAGAGGAGGTAAGACAATGTACCCTCAGAGGGCCCACAGGAAGGATTTGTTTTTGGTGAGCTGTGATGTCAGCACAATATACGTGCCACACCACTGAGACAAGGCACTGTCTTCCTACACACATGTCTGGCGTTAATCCAGGATAGCACTTAGCAAGCTCTAATTTTCCTAATTAGGAAATAAATAGTGAAGGTCAGATCCCCACCAACAGACACTGACACATCTATTATCTCAGCCAAAACATTTTTCTCTTTTTAATGAAGAGTATCTCTATTAGATCAAGAAGGTGTTGTTCTGGGTGATATATTTGGGGGGAGTCTAATTTAGGAAGGAAAAAATCTCCAGATAAGAGAACCTTCTGGTCTCCTTTCTAATTCAGCTTTGGTAAGATCTGACGCAAAGATTAGCAGAACCTTTGCTTCTAAAACACCCTGGATATATCAGGGAAAAGGTGTAAGGATAATAGCTAGGTGCTCCCAATTAAATAAAGTCTCATTAAAACTGATCTGTATTTACAGATATTCTTAGTCTCTTTTACTGGGTCTTCATCCACACCCATCCCACTAAACGTGGGTGTACCAGAAGGCTCTATCTTGGGCCCTCTTCTCTTTTCCCTCTCCATTCTCTCTTTTTTTAAATCTCATCACTTCACGTGGGTTTAATTACCAGCTCTATATAGATGACTCACATGTCTATATATCCACTCTTAATCTTACTCGAGATCTAGTCTTGCATAATCACCTTTATGATTGGACTAGGTGCAATCTTCTCAAGGCATCTCAAACTCAATATGTCCAAAACAAAATTTACTATATTTCCTCAAAAACTCAACCCCTTGTGGATAGAGCACAGGCCCTGGAGTCAGAAGGACCTGAGTTCAAATTTGGCCTCGGACACTTGACACTTACTAGCTATGTGACCCTGGTTAAGTTATTTAACCCTGATTGCTTCACCAAAACACACAAACAAACAAAAACAAAAACAAAAACCCCTCAACCCTTCTCTGAACTTACCTATTACTGTCAAAGACACCACCATCTTCCTTGTCAGGTACACAACTTTGAAGTTACCTTGGACTTCTCAGTTTCATTCAATCTACATATCCACCAGATGTCAAATCTTATAATCTCCACGACATTTCTACTGCTCAGTATTCTAGTTTCTGGATTTTTTTTTAAGTTGCTATTTTTTTCATTCAGTTTTATTTTGTTTTTAGTTCTAAATTCTCTCCCTCTTTCTTCTCCCTTTATTTTAATAAATGTTGTAAAAATGAGGTAGGATAAGGAAAAGGATTTACACCTGATAGAATCCAAAATAATCTGTAAAATGAGTATAATAATATTTATACTAGACCTGGGATGAGGAAGACCTGAGTTCAAATCCTTTCCAGACATTTACTAACTATGTGATCCTAGACAAATCACTTAATCTCTATCTGCCTCAGTTTTCTTATCTGCAAAATAGGAATAATAGCACCTACCTCTCAGGGGTGTTGTGAAGATTAGATAACAATTTTAAAGTGTTTTGCAAACCTTAAAGCATTATATAAATGTTAGCTATCATTACTACCACCACCACCACCACCGCCACCACCACCACCACCACCGCTACTATCACCAGCTAGGTAGCACAGTGGTTAAAGCACTAGGCCTAGAGTCAAGAAGATTCATCTTCCTGAGTTCAAACCTAGCCTCAGACATTTACTAGTTACGTTGATGGAATCCTAGTAAAGCTGTTCCCAGCCCCAACATTCTAACTTCGTTATGGTCTCCAATGAACAGCAGTCACGTCCTGATTTAACCACACAATCAGGCTTTAACCACACCTCAGGCCCCTAGACTCAATATAGCCACTGGCCCTAGCTATCTATTGCCCCCATATCTAATTCATGTATTTGAACAGATGTGTCCTTATACTCTACCGCAATCACATCATCCATTTGGCCCAGGTCTGCACAACATTCAGCCCATTTGCTGCACACCATTTGAGCTTGCACAAGGATTTCTGGCGGTCCTGAAAAATGTAGAAGATGTAACTACAAATTAGGTCATCCTCAGGCCCCAAGGCTGTTCTCAGACCGAGCTAATAGGGCACACTGGCCCTTTAAGAAGAAGTGATTAAGAGGCCTAATACCCTTGGGCAGGCCTGCACAACATAACCCCTCGGGTCACTTTGGCCAGCCTCGTGTAGGCCTGTTTTAGCCCAAGACAGGACCACAATAGCTAGGCGATCAGAAAGCAGCAGAGCAGGATGTTTGACCACCAAACCATAGAAGGGACCCCTCCCCATTACCTAAACCCTTAACAAATCCCTCCTGCCTTTTTAATATTCATTGTTTCTGTTGTGTAATCAGCATCACCACACTATAAGTTTGCTTGTGTTGTCTTACCGAGTGGCTGGTCCCTCTTGGAACCTAGCCTGCTTCTGAGGGGCGTCAATCCTCCATAAATGCCTATACTTGGATTAGAGGTGATCTGACTGGATTCTTTGAGAAGGTGCTGCCACAACACACACCATGAAACCACAACAATGTGACCCTGGGCAAGTCACTTAACTCTGCTTACCTCACTTTCCTCATCTATAAAAAATGAGCTGGAGAAGGAAATGGCAAACCACTCCAGTATCTTTGCTAAGAAAACCCCAAATGGGGTCACAAAGAGTCAGACACGGCTAAACAACAGTAAAAATTTAGGGATGAAGTTATTCCTTTCAATTGCCTTGTACTGGCAATATAGTATTAACTCTTTGCCTGTAACTGGAAGATCTGCCTCCAATTTCACTATGACATAGTACTGGCACAGAATATCGGAGGCAAGAAGAAGTGAGTTAAAATTTTGCCTCAGCATCAGTGTCCTGACTAGGTATATAATCCCGGACAAGTCATGTAACTTCTCAGCCTCAGTTTTCTCATTTGTAAAATGGAGCTAATAATAGCACCTACCTCACAGAGTTGTTGCAAGGATGAAATGAGATAACATGTGTGCTTTGCAGACCTTAAAGTGCTACTAGATATAAGCTATTATTAATCATAATAAAGTATTCATGTCTTTAGTCCATGTCATGCATACTTAAGACATGACAGCCTTAGCAGTCATCATCATCTACATTGAAGCATTTCCCCTAGGTGGGAGGGGGGTGGTATTGCTAATTTGTTCCAATGCAGTTTGCCTTCTTGTGGCACTATAACACAAAGGAACAGCACTCCCTCTGCCATCCTCTATGTCAAGCACATCATTAGGACAGATCTGAGTAAGGTCATCCTACACCCCTATGCCCCATCTCAACAAGGTCCTCAACTCTTAGGACCACAACACTTCCTTGGAGGGCTAATGCAATCAGTAATTTCACCTGCGCCAAGTTCACCGATGTTTCAGGGCTCCTGTCAGGCCTTTGGAGCCACCACTCAGTCTCAGGACGCCCTACGTCAATCTGGCTGACATCCTCCTTCGGTGCCATTGCCACATGCCCCACGGCATGAATGCTGAATTGGACTTGGAGCACTTACTATTATTATTATCATTATTATCTTATTTTGAGGATGAAAAGTTCTAATGTCTTTTCAAGGCTTATGAACATAAGGAGAACTGTTTGAGTAATGATCGGACAACAACAATGAACAGCTGTTACTAGGACCCAGGAAGCTAAATAACTTGATGGCCAACAGTGGCAGGAATACGTCATTTCTCTTAGCCATCTCTACACCTGGAAGATAATTTAAATTAACTGGTCAATGCCCTGACCTTTATAAAGATGCCACAGGTGGCTGATAAAACCTGGGCTCATTCTTTCTTTTCACAAAGTTCAAACTAAACCAAATATGGAAATGATGTTAACAATCTTTTCTGTCCTACAAACTTGGACAGAAAATGGAAATTAGGAATATAGCTATAGTTACTCTCAAGAAGCACTTTCTTCTGTGAGAGAGTTTAAAACATTTCAACATTCCTTTTAAAAAATGCAGAAATTATGTCCAATGTCAATGACAGTTGTTATTGCCTGAACTGGTTCAGCCAGAGCAGGTAAACATTAAATCTACTTTCAGCAGCTAAGTAGGGATTTGAATGTGAATGCCGGGAGATAAATTGCAGACCTTGATTTTACAAGCACCCGCTGTTTATCTCAGGGAAAAGTGATTTCGGGCTAAAAACCAGACATAACGGAGACAGACAAGTGAGGGCAAACTGAGAGTCAGAGAAGGGAGCGATCTTTTTAATTCAGTAAGAGAAGACTCCCAATAGGATGGGTAAAAGCAGAAGGAGGTTTTTGTTCATTGAAAGAAATTAAAGCATAATTATTCTAAGGATTTTTCCCCCAATGGGGTATGTTAGAGGAAGAGAAAATAGATTCTGTTAATTGATAAAAATTAAAGTAGAAAACAGAAGTTTTTCAGAAAGAGGGTTATTTGATTTAAAAAACAAAAGCAAAAACAAAAACAAAAACAAAAACCTAACTCCAAAATGGTCCAGAGCCATACTCCCTCAGTTATACCAAAGAATAGATTGACCTCTGAGGGACCTGGGATCAACATATACTCCAGCAAATCCTCCATATGCAGCACCAAGATCTGAGTAATTGGAATCTGTAATGAACAGGGTAATTTGGTTTTACACTAATTAAACTATTGTTATCTCTTTTCCCAGGACTGCATTAAATCCACCCTAACTTGTTCCCCTCCCTCTCCTTTCTCCTCCACCTACCACTTTTCTTCATCCTTTCGTTATTTTTTTTTTTTTGGAGGCAATCAGGGTTAAGTGACTTGCCCAGGGTCACACAGCTAGTAAGTGTCTGAAGCCAGATTTGAACTCAGGTCCTCCCTGGCACTCTATCCACTGTGCCACCTAGCTGCCCCCATCCTTTCATTCTTTAACCATGGTTGTCTTCAAGTGCACACTCACATAAGCACACTCCTTTGCATTTGGATGGGATAAACCCATTCCTAATAGAAAAGGAGCTCATCGTTTGAGAACAGTGATCAGAGACAACATGGTACAGTAGAAATAGCACTGACACTCCCATCACTTTCTACTTCTGTGACTTTGGGTAAGTCATTTAACCTCTCTCTGGGCCTCGGTTTCTTCATCTGCAAAATGATAAGATCGGACTAAATGGCCTACAAGGTCCCTTCTGGCTCTAAATCAAGGATCCCATGTATGGCTTCTCATGAAGATCCAGGTATAACAAATATGGCTCTAAATTTACTATACCTATCCACAGACTTGGACATAGGAGGTAATAGTTTGGGGGTAAGAGCTTTTCTCACACTCCCTCCAATAAGTCTCCTTAGTTCTCCTTAGAAAGATGAGCACCTACAAAAATCCTGGGCATGTGCTATGACATGGGTAACATATTCTCCATTTTTTTAGCACTGCCAGGGAAGTAGATTCTTCTGAATCATTAAATCGAGGGTTCTTAAACTGGGTTCGTGGATTTGTCTTTTTTTTTAATATTTTGATGACTATACTTCAATATAATTAGCTTAGCTTGTAAATCTATGTATTTTATATGATACATTTAAAACATTATTCTGAAAAGGAGTCCAGAGGTTTACCTAGACCATCCAAGGGGTCATGATACAAAAATGGTGAAGAATTCCCCACTCAAATAATTAAATGGGTCCAAGAGAACAGATTGCACCCAATAACAGCCTCATAAATGAGCCTCTATTTGAATATATCTAAAATGTCTGTTTTCCTTTTACAGAAAGGCAAAAAAAAAAGTGATGGACAACTCAGACAAGAACTTGGAGTATGACCAAGAACACTTGTTAAAACTGGAAAGAACAAATCGCAAGTGAGGGCAGGATGCTTGGAACTGTCCCCTGCCGCAGGATCTCTGAACATAACCCAAAGTGAATTGAAGATTCATCTTTGACCCTCCATCAACTGAAATCGCCTTGGGCAAGGTAGAAATTAATCAGCAAGACCTAAAACAGGTTTTAACTACACCAGGCCCTAACAGTTCCTCATTTGGAAAACAATCCACTGAACTGAGTTCAGGCAAATGCTTTATAGGTAGTGGGGATAACAAGGCAAAATACTGAGAATGAGGGGCCAGCCTTTTGAGGAATGCCAACTTCCTGCAAGAAAGTTCTTCCAAGGTCCATTTTTCCATTTGTTTTTTTCAAGTGTTATGTCATCTGTCCATCCTTCCTAGTGCTTCCTGACCATAATGACATATGGACTAAGCATGAGGAAATAGGAGATTTGGGTTGTATTCTGGCTCCGATACTAGGTGCATGACTGTTGGAAAGTTGCGTCCCTCCAGGGAGTCTCAGTTTTCTCATCTGTAAGAAAATAAAAGGGGGCATTTGTACTCCCTGCTTCTATGAGTTGTTAGGAGAGCACTTTGTAAACCTTAAGGAGCTGTATAAATGTTCACTCTTATATCTTTAAAAAAAAAAAACAGGACTTGAGATTTTTTTGTACCTATCAACATTCAGTAACATACAGTCTTAGCATTGACTGCAACACTGATTTGTCTAAAGTTACATTACTAATAGGTGACAAAAGTGAGACTTGAGCCCAGGTCTTCCTGACTCACAAGCCAGTTCTCTATTCCTTCACATCATGTTATATCATACTGGCAAAAAAAAAAAAGATAAGATTTAGGGCTAGAGGGAGCATTAAAATTCATCTAATCCAGGAGTTCTTAGCATCGTTTGAGTTATGGATGCCTTTGGCATGAAGTCCAAGATGCCTTCTCAGAATCATGGGTTTTTTTAGTTTATTTCATTTTTAATTTATGGAATAAAACAAGAATTTTCATAATATAATATAATAATAGAAAGATGATTGTACATGAAACTGCAAATCTGTTAAGTACAACTTGCTATTTGTTTTAAATATATAATGTCATCATGTAAATTTCTTTTTTTTCCTTTTTTTTCTTCCTTTCCATCATCATGTTTCTAAGTCGTTGAAGAAAATGTCAGATTTCAATTAGAAGTTACTGAAAATAAAGACATAAATTTTTCCCCCAAATCCAAGCTCTCAGATTCCCTGAAATCTATACACGGATCCCAGGTTAAGAAGCCCTGACCTAGTCCAGTGACTAAGGATATATATGACTAGAAAAGAATATAGGCCAATCAAGTGGTGAAAGTAATTTGGTCTCCATAGCACTAAGTTGAGTGTATAAGATAAGCATTAGTAGCACTTCCTGCTTCAACCTTAATGGAACTGAGGGTTTGGTTTGGTTTTTTAAATTCACAAAATACATGCTTGAAAAAGAGAAACCTTAGCTTATTTTTTTTTCTATATAACACTAAGAAATAGAAGTAAGGGGAAAAGAAAGTTTATTTAGATCACAAGCAAGGAAGTTCTGGAAGCAAGACCAAATGAGAAATGGGGCCACTGTTTCTCTGAAACCCTTCCATGCCCCTCTCTCTTCTCTACATCTGCCTCTCTCTGTCTCTCTCTCTGTCTCTCTGTCTCTGCCTCTCTGTCTCTGTCTCTGCCTCTGTCTCTCTCTCTCTGTCTCTCTCTCTCTGTCTCTCCCTCCCTTCTCAACTCTTCTTCCCTCTTCACCCTTCTCTCCTCCCACTTTTCTCTCTGCCTCTCTCAAATACACATAATCAGTTCAATTTAAGATTACTCCAAGGACATCGAGGATTATAAATAGGCCATAGTATTATTACAATTATTTGAAATGGCATAAAAGACATCAAAGAGAAGGATGACTGGAAAGGGAGGTGAACCAATCATGTGGCAAGAAAAATGATATCTAAGAGGCCTCAGAGGAAACTAACTTTATTTTGTTTCCCCAATTTCTAACAATCTAGTGAAGATTTCCTGTTGGAGTAGATGGATAGAGATAGATAGATAGATAGATAGACAGAGTGAAAGGGATATAGATGTATATGTAGAGCTATAGATAAAAAGCTTTATGTACATATGTATGAATAAATATATATAAAATGCATACACACAGGCCTATATTGTATGTGTATACACACGTATATGTGTGTATAGATAGATATAATCACAGTGGCCAGAGGCAACCACTCTACTGAGGCCACAAGGGCTGATGAATCCACCAGTACTGGTTTTTTACTGCCCTCTCAGTTTGCCCTAAATTCATCACTCTGGGCTTGCTCTTTTCCATAAGGAGATTTTGTTCCCCGGTACTTCATTCTGACCCTTCCCAACCCTACATACACACACACACACACACACACACACACACCTCATATTCCCAAGGAACAAATCCACCTTTGTCCCAAGTCTAGGACCCTGCCCCCAACGTGAAAAGTAAATTAATTATTCAGTATGGACAAAATGTACCACAAGTCTTAGTGCAGTTTTAAGCTACTAAAGCTTAAATAAGATCTGGAAAGGGGAGTTTATTCCCACACAGAAAGGGAATTCTAAGCAATTAAAAAGTCACAGAATGATTAGAACAGAGTCCAATGACTTATTACTACTAGTATAATTCAGCCTTTATTGGGACACAGTTTCTTTGCAAAGCTGCTAATTAGTCATTTTATATTTCATCTGACTGTAGTACTGTCAAACACCAAAGATATCTTCTTTCCAGTGGTTTTATTTTGTGTGTGTGTGTGTGTGTGTGTGTGTGTGTGAAAGCCAGTCTCTACCCACTTCTGATGGTTCTATTGTGGCTTTGTACGATCCAGGGTTGCTGTGAGGATCAAATAAGAGAATATTTGTAAAGCATTGTGCAAACTGTAAAGGGTTATATAAATGCTAGTTATTAACATCATTGTTATTCTATAAATCCCTTGCAATTTTTCATTATTATGGTTCTATCTAAAGCTCTGGTGCTTTTCATGCCCTCTGATGGCTGTGTCATGAAGCATTTACCACATGAATGTGTAGTTCTTGATAATTGCAGAGAGCCAGATTTCACGTCAATATCATTGGAAGGATTTGCCTGTTTTGGACCCTGACAAATCTGTAGGATATAAGTGGCAAGAAAGAGAGACAATGACATGAAAGGGTAGGATTATTCTGTGTCCCACTTAGATTACATTTGCACCTAAGGCCTTTTGAAGGGTAAATGAATCACTGAACACCTTGGAAAGGTTCCAAGGCTGTTTTCTCACTTCTATCCTTAGGCTTTGAGTCATAATATGCCCGATGCTTTCTTGATTGCACAGGCAGATATTAACTCGTGATCAAAATCTTTTTACAAAAAGAAAACACTTTAACAAGTATCAGACATTCTTTGTTCCACAAAGAACCTCAGTGCATGTTTTTGTTCTGTGCTGAAACATAAGAAATCCTAATGTAAAAACAATGTACAGGAATACTCTGGTCACTTGTCTTAAGTTTTCTTCAGAAATATTGCCAAAACCTAAACAAATTGTGATGTGTGATTGTAGAGGAATATTATTGCACTGTCAAAATAATGAATCTGAAGAACTGAGTAAAGAAAGGAAAGACTCATGTCAACTGATACAGAGTAAAATAAGCAGAACCAGAAAAACATACACATATGGCTGCAACAATATAAATGGAAAAAAACAACAATAAAACTGAACAATGTGCACTTACAATGACCAAACTGGGCCCCAGGGAAGAGTTGAAGAAAATACATTTCCCTCCTTCCTTTGCAAAGAAGGAGAATTATGGTTGTGGAACATCATGTATGCTCTCAGACTCAGTTGATGCCTTGGTTAGTTTTGCTTCGCTATTTTTTTTTCTCTTTCTTTTTGTTTTTAGAAGCATGGCTCACTGGAGAAGAGGAGGGAAGGATATATTTGGAAATGAAGGGAGTGTGAAAACAAAAAAGAATCTATAAAAATGATTAGAGAAATATTCACAAAAAAAATCAAGGTAGCTGAAACTCATTACATATTAGAAAAAAGGCTCCAAAGTTTTGAGTCAAATGTTTATTCTTAACAAAGAAAGACAATCATCAAAGATCAGAAATCCAGAAGCAATGTATGATGGTAAGACCGAGTCTAACAGACCTGCCCTGTTCTTACAAAACTTAACAAAATAGTTGCATGTTCTTCATGTAATCCCATGGGATTTTATGTTTAGGATCATAGGTTTAGTGCTAAAAGGGAACTTTAGACGTCATTTAGAGTCTGAAAAACAAAATAATTTTAAAGAGAAAATTCCATTATATATCCTCAAATGGAAAACCATATTACCGTTGAATCAAGATGTCCATTATCTTTGACTATGAGTTATTCATACCAAAAAATGTCATAATCTAACCACATTTATTTCAAAATACCTACATTTTAGAAGGATTCAAAAGAAGGAAGAAGCCCTAGATTTGGAATTTCATCCTTGGTGTAGAGACCTCAAGAAAAAAACAGCTCTCGTTACCAATGCAGATTGTCATTCCCTCTGGTAATTTATAGACTTAGAGAGTTATCTGGGAGTTATGTGGCTTGCCTGGGTCACAGAGCTAGTGCCTGGTACATAAATGCTTATTAATTGACTGATAATAAAGTTATGATCACAACCCAAAGATCTTGATTTTTTTTTAAGATAAATAGGTAAAAAGTCAGTGCTGACTTCAGTGGGTTAGTGGAAGAACATCAACAAAACCAGAAATGATTTTTTAAAACTGTCACTGCCTTCTGGAGAGCTGAGCAAAAAGCAGATGGGCAAAGTATCAGAGAAGCAACAATAGAGCAAGACTAAAAGGAAATGTGTGCTTCTCATCGTGCATTTCTGATGGTTAGTCAATCTTCCTTGACCCAAAAAACCATTCCGACAAGGCTACATCTCTTTTCGAGGCTACATCTCTTTTAGTTGCCCATTTCCTTGGATTTTTCTATCTGAAGGAAGATCTTGTTTTCTTTGGGCTTCCTCTTCCTGTAGCAACCACACAAAACAAGACAAAATCAATCAACCTATTAGTAAAGGAGTAGTTTAGGAATTAGAAGGAAGAATGAGTCATTCAGGGAGCAAAAAGGAAAGAACTAAAATACAATAGACAAAGCAGAATTCTTAGAATGGCTTTGTAAATGATAATGATAACAGTAACAGCAGCTGACACTGAACTTTAAGGTTTACAAGGCATTTTACATACACTCTCATTTGATTTAATCACAATTTTTTTCAACTGTTTTTCTGCAGAATTCGTAGTATTATCTGCTTTCATCCTATTAAATAGACTAGGGAAAGATATTAATTTAGAAAGGCCAAGGTCACCCGCTGCATCCTGAACCATCACCAGTCATCTTGATTTTTGTCTTGCCACTGGACTTTGATGACTCTGGAGGAGAGAGTAAGGCTGATGACTTTGTGCAGTTCTGCCTCACTGAAATCCGACTCACATAAAAGTCAAGACATCATTTTTGTGATGTCATTTCTCTTCTTCAAGAAGGAAGGACAAACAATAACAATATTAAATATCTTTAAGCACCAGACATTTCTTTGTCCTTTATAAGCGTAATGAGGCATTTTCAGCTGGAACCTGTCCAAAAGGAATGGAATGCCAGAGTATTTTGCATGTTTTCTTATGTCATTGGGGGGGGAGGAACAATTGGAGAAATATTACCATGAATGAATGATAACCAGGACAACATTTAGAAAACTCAACCCTTGAGATGTCAGCACATTGTCACACTGATGGAAAGTGCTCATGTTCAAGGAGAAAGGAAACATAGCCTCAGTTAACTTCCCTTTCAAATCAAATCAACAAATATTTATGTCCTTTCCCTTGGCATTTTCCCTTGAAAGTAGATGAAAAATGGAAAATGATCTCTTTAGCAATGGGTTGAGAAGAATTGATATGGATTCTTTATTCCATTCCTGAATCACTCATTTGGTCCTTTGGGACTGACTGAACGAAATAACTGAAATTGCCATACTAAAACATTAAGAAGTAATGATTGAGTCATTAAAGGAGGAGTAGTACCATGGAAAGGGTGATGAACTTGGGGTCATAAGACCTGACTTTAAATCCTGGTTCTGACATTTACTATCTATGTGACCTTGGTCACTTTAGACACTTTACCTCTTAGTGCCTGATTTTCCATATCTGTAGAATAAAGGGTCTAGACTGGATTATCTCTAAGGTTGCTTTTAGTTCTAGACCTATGATCCAATCTGTGTTCAGATTCTGTCTCTAACACTAGCTGGGTAGTCTTGGGATGGTCATTTAATCTCTCACCCACAGTTTCCTGTCTATCAATGACAGCACCTACTTCCCAGGGTTGTTATGAGGACAAAATGAGACAATATATGTAAAGTGTTTTCCAAACCTCATAGTGATGATATATGTTAGTAATTATCATTAAAAATTATTTTTTAGCTCATACAACAAAAAGACATTAGAACTGAAGAAAGATGTATTAGCAGGAGTTAAGAAGTGAGTTAATCATTAAAATAGACACTCTTCTATTATCATTCTCCTACAACACATCACCATAGAATTTGCATGACCTGCCAATGATATCGTTAGATGCATGTTGTCCTGACAGAAAGGTTGAGAATTTATTGTAGTCTTCCATAAAATACAAGCTGTCAGTTGTAATGAACGACCTCATTTCTAGAGAGCTGATGGTGAAATAGACCTCCTTTTCAAAAGTCGAGTAAAGGATTGAGGTGTGGAATATGATATATGCTATCAGATGTCACTGTATCTGCTGGTTTTTAGTAAATGTTTTTGTTACAAGAAGGTGTTCATTTGTGGGTAAAAGCCATAAAAACAAAAAGTAGTAATAAAGTTTTTTAAAGGAACTCAATCAGTATAGACAAAGGAATCAGAATAACTCTAAAAATTGAAGAAGAACATCGTTTTCAATAATGTGCCCAACTCAGAGTTTTGTAAAACTTTTAAGAATGTAAGCTGCCTGAGGGCAAGGGCTGCTTCATTTTTTTCTTTGAGTCCCTAGTGCCTGGCACGTACTTAATAATAAACGGATGATAATTAATTAATATTATAAATAATATTACATTCAGCTTAATAAATGTTGGTTAATTGATTGATATAATCTCTCAACACTCACAGTCACAGTGTAAATACTGTCTTACTGTCTTTCCCCACTTTGATACATGCATTCTCCTTTGAAACACTAAAACCACCAGGGCTATTAACTACTTTTTCTGGGTCCTGAAAGATAAGCTTCTTTTGAAGATGATAAGAAGTTTTACAAACATTTGGGGTCATTCTCATAGTAGATCAAAGGGTTTTGGTTTTTTCTGCCACAGATTTATAGCCTCCTATAAATCAGGAGGAAACCTATCCCACTTGGACACAACAAAAGTTCCCACTGGGCTTCCTCACCCTGTTGCCTCAATTTCAAAGGATGATTGCCATCAGTAAATATGTTCCTGCCCTGACACAAAGACAGGTCCACCCTCTTTTCTCCCCAACCCCTTACCCCATATCACTAGTGAAATTAGATAAGAGACTCCTATCTCCCTTCTCCACCTGGGAAGCAGAGAACCAAAGATTCAGAACTTAAAGCCTGATCCTTTGCAGATGGCATTTCTGACGAGGGTTTCCTGTCACTGAAGGACCTGAGGACCACTGAAGCAGCATCTCACCCCAGGTTCTCAGCATCTTCAATGGTCTCTGGTAACATCTTCCCCTTTGTCTCTGGTAGGAGCAACACCATTCCACTGGCAAGCACGCCAATCACAGCTTCAAACAAAGCACATTTAAGAGAACTAATGAACAGCAGATATTTCTGAGATCATTCTAGATTTGATGATAAAAATGTGGGTCACATTATGTGAACCATTGTGTTTAGACACTTAAAGCTTTATCATGCCCTTACACTGATTGCATTAAATTAATTAAGATGGGGGCCTGGAACTCACCTCTTGCCAATGAATTAAAGTCAATGAAACAAGGTGTGGGGAGGAGGGTGTGTAGTACATAAGAAAATTGTAGTTGTTCCTTCCCCCCAAAGGAGGCCTTTTTTCACAACACATAGGGGGATAACTGAGATAGTTTTGGGATTAGAAGGGTCAATTTCACGTTCTTTTCTCCCTCCCACATAATGAGGAAGGTCTCTAGCGACCTAAATGCTAGGAAATCAACCCATGGAGTCTGACACCTCACGTGCATCCTTACACAACCAAGGCTGGACAAGCCAATGTCCTCAACCAGATGTAATTCATTACACTCAAGGGCAGCTGAGCATAAAAGGCCTGTCTGAGGCTATGAAAGTTTCTTGCGTGCTTGGCCTTAACATTTAGATAGGCTCAAACCCAGGAGGTTTATGACAGCTCTAAAAAAAGGCTCACCCTTGCTCTCAGCCCCCAGCCTTCTCTGACATTGAAGTAAGTAATTAAAAGGGGCAAAGTCAAGGCTCCAGAACACGGCCCATCGCTTATAAACGTCTTACTTTCCCATTTGTCCTTGGTAAATTTCAGAATCAGGGCTGGGGAGGAGGTTGTAAGGGACCACAGAAGGGATCTCCAAGGCTGTCTAGACCAGCCCACACCTGAAAAACCATCCCTTCTGTGACGCACACAAGAAGTGGCCAGCCTGCCTTTGCTTAAAGACCTCTAAGCAAAAAGAAACCCAAGAAGCAGAGCCCCAAAGCAGCCAATACCACATGTGAATCATTGCAATAGCCGTGAAGTTTTTCCTTCAATCCAGACAAAATTCTTTGCTCCTAATTTTGCCCCCTAGGGCCTAGCAGAACAAAGCTAATCTCTCTCGCACCTTAAGAACCTTTCAGGGGCAGCTAGGTGGCAGTAGATAAAGCTCTGGCCTTAGAATCAGGAGGACCCGAGTTCAAATACAGCCTCAGACACTTGATACTTACTAGCTGTGTGACCCTGGGCAAGTCACTTAACTCCAATTGCCTCCCCCACCAAAAAAAAAAAAGAAGAACCCTTCCCATACTTGAGGATTGCTATCACAGACCCAATATGTCTTCTCATCTCAAGCTAAATATCGCCCCTTCTTTGTACCCCAAACATTTAATAAGTGTGTACTGACAGACTCACAGGTCCTTCTACATCTCCTCATGTTACATGATGTCCAGCCCTTTGGCAGCCTGATCCTCCTCTTCTGACATTCTCTGGCTTATCAGAGACCTTTCCAAAGGCAATAGTGCACAGACCGCTGATGGGAAATGTGGAAGAACTGAGTTTAAGATCTGCCTCTGACAGGCACTGAATGTGTAACCTTGAACAGTTTGGCTAACCTCTTCCCCCAGGCAACTAAGACTGTCAGTTATGTGAAATGAAGAGAAGAGAGGAGAGGACAGGAGAGGAGAGGAGAGGAGAGGAGAGGGGAGAGGGGAGGGGAGGGGAGGAGAGGAGAGGTAGAGCAGAGGACAGACGAGAGGAAAAGAAGAAGGAAGGAAAAGAAGGAAAGCGAGAAAAAGAGAGAGAATAGAAAGAAGAAAGGAATAGATAAGATGACTAAATGAATGAATGAGTGAATAAATTAAGTAAGCTCCATTGGTACTTGCAACTGGATGGAGAAACAGTCCAAAACTACAGACTGGTACTGTCTTCAATTTTAATTAAATCTGCTAACAGGAAAAAAACTTAATACGATAAAGGTTATAACCACAAATGATGATGACTCAATAATAATCTTGGTGGGGAGGACTGGAATATATGCATGGTCCCCTATGTATTGTATTGTTAATAATTCTTTAAATGTGGAGTTGATGCTAGTGCTTTAGCATTTTAATTTATAGATGTCTTAGAAAATACTGGCGTGTTACTTACTATGGTTACCAAATATTTGAATGTAGTGAAGCAAACAGCAAGAATATTGCACAATTGAGAAAAATATCCCAACACTGTTGCCCTCTGCAAGGCCCAGCTCGCTGTAAAATGGTGCTGTGCCTCCCCCGAGTGTTTGCACGTCAGTGAAATCAGGTTAAAACCACCAGGGCAGCTTGACGGAGAAATGAGAAAGTCAAGCAAGGGCAATGTGAAGTCTGAGGGCTGGGTGAACCAGTTAAGGAGAGATCTGCCTGCAGGCTGTGCTTTGGTGGGGACTGTAGGAAAGGCAGGCAAGTGATGCCGAAAGATCAACAGATTTGTCCACAAAGGACGCACCTTATTTTAAAGCCAAACCTGGCTTGTGCCACTCACTCCCTGAGGGACCTTGGGTAACTCATTTCCCTTTAGAGTTGGAGTAGGTGACTTCGAGGTCCTGTCCAGCTCTAAATCTAAACTCCTATGACTTCTGACCCATGTTCCTTCTAGCCAATTCTATTTGCACATGAATCTCAGGTCTCTTCAGCACCAGAGAGCAGGACAGTCAGAAGTAGCTAGGTGGCATAGTGGAACTATCTGTAAAGCAGCTGGGCCAGAAGCAGAAAAACCCAAGTTCAAATCCAGCCTCAAACCCTTACTAATTGTGTGACCTTGGACACGTCAAACAGCTTCTGTCTGCCTCAGTTTCTTCAACTGTAAAAGAGGATGATAATAATGCCATTTACTTTCCTGGGTTATTGTGAGGATCAAGTAAGGTAATATTTGTAAAGGGCTTTGTACGGTGCTTGGCACATATAAATGCTTAATAAATGCTTGCTTCCTTTTTCCCTCCGGCACTGATTGCCTCAATGAATCATTGCCCAAGTAAGGAGGGAGAAGAGTGAGATAGGTTCAACCTATAGGTAATTATAAGATCATACAATTTTAACCCAACCATACTATGTAGTCAGAGGACCTGGGTTTAAATCCCTTACTAGTCATGTGACATTAGGCAACTCACTTAACCCCTCCTGGGCCTCCATTTCAAATGAAGGGGTTGAACTAAAAACCATAACCAGAGAGGTTAAGTAATTTGCCTATGGTCACATAGTTAATTTGTAACAGAGATGAGAATAGAGTCACTCAGTGAAAAAGGTGCTAAATTTGGGATTAGTGGACTTGAGTTCAAATCCTGGCTTTGCCTGTTACTACTTGTGTGCCTGGGCAAGTGATTTAACCTTTCTTAGCCTCAGTTTCCTCATCTGTAAAAGAAGACAATCAAACTAGATGATCTATAAGTCCCCTTCCAGTTCTAAATTGATGATCCCATGAATCCAGATCTCTTAATTCCCAATTCATTACTCTTTGCACCATGATACACTGCCACTTTCTAATATTACTTCTCAGTATCCTAGGGACAACTCTGCCTTTGACCTAATTCACTGTGAGCTTCTAGACCCTTATCCTTTTGTCTTTCGGGGAAGGGAGACAGAAGAAAGAGGGAGAGAGTGAAGGAGATGCCTAAAGGAGGCCTTCCCACCTCTCATCCCTTTTTCCCTGGGCACAGCTAAAAAGACAGTGGAATCCAACTGGGTCACATAACTACCCAATTAGAATTGGTAAATTTCTGATGGCAAAGTTTGTGAGGGCAAAGGGTACTTTCTTGATTGTCCCTCTCTCTGCAAGGACTAGATGTCAAGCCACCTATTAAGAACCAGGGCCTCCCACAAACAAAGCCTATGCAACCAAGATTAGAAGGAAGGTAGAAAATTGGGAAAGAATTTTTACAACCAGTCTCTCTGATAAGGGTCCCATTTCTAAAATACATAGAGAATTAAGTCAGATTTATAAGAATACAAGTCATTCCCCAATTGATAAACGGTCAAAGGATATGAACAGGTAGTTCTCAGATAAAGAAATTAAAGCATCTATAGTGATATGAAAAAATGTTCTAAATCACTATTGATTAGAGAAATGTGAATCAAAACAACTCTGAGGTACCACATCACACCTATCAGATTGGCCAACATGACAAAACAGGAAAATGATAAATGTTGGAGAAAATGTGGGAAAATTGGAACACTAATGCATCGTTGGTGGAGTTGTGAAATGATCCAACCATTTTGGAGAGCAATTTGGAACTACGCCCAAAGGGTTATAAAAATGTGCATACCCTTTGACCCAACAATAGCACTTCTAGGGCTATATCCCAGAGAGATCACACAAATGGGAAAAAGACCCACATCTACAAAAATATTCATAGCAGCTCTTTTTGTGGTGGCCAAGAATTGGAAATTGAGAGGATGCTCATCAATTGGGGAATGGCTGAGCAAGTTGTGAATGTAATGGAATACTACTGTTCTATAAGAAATGATGAACAGGCTGACTTCAGAAAAACCTGGAAAGACTTGTATGGTCTGATGCTGAATGAAGTGAGCAGAATCAGGAGAACATTATACACAGTAACAGCCACATTGTGCAATGACTAATATGACTTAACCTTTCTCAGCAATACAAGGATCTAAGACATCTCCAAAGGCCTCATGATGGAGAATGCTATCCACAAAGAAGAAAGAACTATGGGGTTTGGATGAAGATCCAAGCATACTATTTGCTATTTGTTTTCTTCTGCTGTGTTTTGTTTCCTCTTTCTGGTGGTTCCTCCTATTGGCTCTAATTCTTACTTACAACATCACGAATGTGAAAATATGTTTAATAGGAATGTATATGTATAACCTATATCAGATTTATGCCATCTTGGGGAGGGAGATGGGGAGGGAGAGGGAGAAAATGTTGAAGCTCAGGGGCAGCTAGGTGGTGCAGTGGAAAGAGCACCAGCCCTGAAGTCAGGAGGACCTGAGTTCAAATCTGACCTCAGACCAAACACTTGACCCTTACTAGCTGTGTGACCCAGGGCAAGTCACTTAACCCCAATTGCCTAAAAAAAAATTTAAAGCTCAGAAGCTTATGGAAGTGATTGTTGATAATTCAAAATAAATTAATTAAAAGAAAAGAAAAGAAAAGAACCAGGGCCTCAGGGGTCTAAGAGCTCTCTCTAAGAGCTAAGCCAGCACTCTAGAGTACCCAACATAACACTCAAAGTATAGTTTCTCCACTGGAAAATTGACTGTTCACTTGACTGTTCTTTTCTTTACTGAAGAAACAGTGGCTCTGAGATTTAAGGGATTTGCCCATGGTCTTACAGCCAGGAAGTAACTGAGGTAGGTGTTGAACCCAGTGCTCCTGAAGTCAGGTCTGTCTCTGGATCCATTGCCCCCTGTTTACTTTCACTAAGGTATCACCCATCTTCAAGGCAGTAGCATTGTAAAAGAAGACCACAGACCCAAAGGAAAGAACTGCTCATGGTAGAATTTCACGCACTAGCTGGGAAGATATTTTGTGACAAAGGAGCCCACCTAGAAATACTCAAATCATATCATGGAGTAAGAGGACATGGGTTCAAATTTTGACTCTACTAATTACACTCATGTGACTTTGGACAAGTCACTCAAACCTGTCTGGGCCTCACTTTCCTTATTTTTAAGAACAATGGTAGATAGTAATTTTCATGAAGAAACAACAAGAAAGAAGGTTGGGAATAGTAGTCATGGCATCTGATGTCTCTAAACCAATGTAGAATTATAAGTTAAACTTGGCATTTTAGTAAAAGAAGAATAAATTTGATTTCTTAGGTATCACCAAGTTTTGTGAGATAGGACTCTTAACTGGAATATGGCAATGAAAGAGTATACCTTATTCAAAATAAATTAAGTCAATAAAGGGGGTGAAGGAATAGCACCAGGTCTCATGAATGTTTAGATCTACATGGAAATTCACAAACTTGGCAAAAACAACTGAGCAGGGTGAGGATAAAAGGAAAGAGAAACAGTGTTATTATTGTCAGAGTTTACTACAAACTGTTTAGCCAGATGGAGGAAATAGATGATGCTTTCAGCACTCATACTGGCATAGAGAAAAGAAAGTAAAGATAGGAGACTTCAGTCATCTAAATATCTACTAGGAATTTCATCCCACTAAAAAAAAACTGATCATTGACAAATTCTCCACTTGATATCCTTCAGAAGATTAAATAATCTGTGTTGAACTATAACTCTGTATCTAATTCTAAAAAAGAAAAAATAAGTCAATGAAAAATAATATTAATAGTAACTAGTATTCATATAGTACTTTAAGGTTTGCAAAGTGCTTTACAAATATTATCTCATTTTATCCTTAGAACAAACCTAGGAGGCAGGTATTATTATTGTTATTATTAGCCTCATTTTATTGAAACTGAACCAGGCAAAGGTGAAGTGCCTTGCTCAGGATCACACAGCTAATAAGTACCTGAGGCTGGATTTGAACTCGGGTCTTCCTGATTTTAGGTCCAGCACTCTATCCAATGCACCCCCCAGAAAAGGAAACAACTAGAAACTGGGAAAATTACAGTTTGTTGCTGTAATCTACCAGCTACCAGGCCACTCTCTCCTTTCTCAAGTTCAGTATCTGGTTCACAATCTACTTCTGCATCCCAACTCCTGCCTTTATACTTGGAGATTTCAACAAACACACTGATGTCCCCTCAAATGTACTAGTCCCTCATTTCATCAATGACTTCAGCTTCTATGACCTTGACTCCATCTCAATCACCTATAGATCTGACTATGCTTTAGATAGCACCATAATCAATAAATAACCACGCTAATACTCCCGCCATTCTTAATTCTGAAATTTCCTTTTCTGGCAATAATCTCCTATCTTTCCAACACTCCCTCTGCCTCACTCCTCTAAATATATTTTTCATCCTTGCCACCCTTTTCACCTCTCCCTACTCTCCCACCTATTTCTTTCCTTCATAACCCTAACCTTACACTCAACTATGCATTATCTTCTACCCATGAACTCCTCCCTTTGTCCTGTCACATCCACATCTTACTGAATCCCAATCCTGATTCTTGTTATTATTGTTCAGTTGTGTCCAACTCTTTGTGACGCCATTTGGGGTTTTCTTGGCAAAAATACAGGAGTGATTTGCCATTTCCTTCTCCAGCTCATTTTACAGATGAGGAAACTGAAGCAAACAAGGTTAAGTGACTTGCTCAGGATCACATAGTTAGAAAGTATCTGAGCCCAAATTTGAACTCAGGAAGATGAGTGTTACTGATTCCAGGCCCAGCGCTCTATTCACTATGCCATGTAGCTGTCCCAAAAGTTGCATGCCCTGATTTACCCCCATGAGTTTCTTTCTCTGCTCCTATTCCCATGCTGCTGAACATGTCAGGAGGAAATAATATAATCTAAGATTGGGATTAGATTCACTAGAAATGTTAGTCATCTAACTTCAGCTGGGCCTCATTGCTATATTGTGGTCTTTTTATTCTGAATTACTCCATTTCTCATTTCCAACAGGGTTTGTTCTAAACTTCCTTCACATCAATGTCCTTCTTTCCCATTTCTGGCATCTCAGGACCTCATCTCCAACTTTCCTGGAGAAAACTGAAGCAATTTGCCCTGAGTTTCCTCTTCTCCCTTACTATGCATCTCAAATCTTCTACATCTCCCCTCCCCATCTTCTATTCATTTGCTCCAGTCTCTGAGGAAGAGATGTCCTTTTTGCCACAGCCAATTTGTGACCTTGATCCCTGCCTCTCCCACCTCCTATAGGTATTTATGCTTTCAATAATTCTCTCCCCTTCCTTACTTCTCTCTTGCTCACTTTCTTTCCTTCTCACTCTCTTCTTACTTATTAGTTCTTTCCACAATGCCAACAGACATGCCCAGTTCTTTCTCTTTCTGAAAAAAAACCCTCTACCTATTTATCATTTAATCCTATCTATCCTGTTAAGCTATTGTTCTGCCTTCTTTAACAGCTAAACTCCCAGAAAGAAACATTTAGACTTGCTTCCTTCACCTTCTTACCTCCCATTTGCTTCTCCATTCTTTACAATCTGACTTTCAACCCCAATTGACTGAAACTTCTCTTTCCAAAGTTGCCAGCAGTCTTGTAATAGCTAAATCCAATGACCCTTTATCAATCTTCATCCTTCATGAATTCTTTGCATTTTTTCAGCCATCCTCTGTACCTTGGTTTTTGTTATATTCTTCCTCTCCTGATCTATTTGCCTAATCATTCATCATTTCTCTATATATACTTTCTGTTGGCAATCTAATCTGCTCCCATGATTCAATTATATTATCAATTGAAATAACTCTCAAATTTTTGGTATCCAGCCCTAATCTCTTTCATGAACTTTCTGAACTCCAGCCACACATTGCCACTTTCCTGGTAGACATCTCTATCTGTATAAATCCCAATCAAATTTAAATTGTCCAAAGTAGAACTACAAATGAACTTTCCCCCAAACTTCCCTCTTTCTGTCAAGGACACTATCATTTTAGTCACCCAGTTTCATAGTTTCGGTTTAATCTTTGACTCTTCCATTTCTGTCATGCCCTTGTCCTCTATCCCCTACCCCCCCCCATATCCAACCAATTGCCAAATCTTATTGATTTTGGCAATACAATAAAAAAATTATCCCAAGGAAAGAAAAATAAGAATTCTTGAGCAATGGAAACATTTCTTATTTACATTTCTAATTCCTGTGAAACCCAGAACAAGGTATCATGTGTGACATGCTCTTAATAAATGTTTGTTAAACCAATACTGAACCTAAAGGGAAGACATATAATTGAAGGGATATTCATTGCACATGGTTAGGCTGTACCAATGTAATATATTTTAAAAAGGATAATGACTCAATTAATTTGCTGATTTAGTGCTATACCAAACCACTCTTGGGTTACTTGATAGACCTAGACCAAAAAAATTTATTTGAAACAACCAAAGCTCTTAAATCTTAAGGGAAATAATGGAAAAAAAATAGGAAAGAAGGAGACATAGAACTTCAAGACTTCAAACTTTGTTATAAAGCAATAAACATGATAACTATTTGATAATGATTAAAAATAGGAAAGTAGATCAAAGGAATAGATTAGATAAGTAGGAATTTGAAACTATTTAATAGCAGAGCCCATTGCTCAATAAATGTAATAAAACCAATCTCTAGGGGAAGGACACCTGGAAAATTTGGTAAACAATTTGGAAAAATATGGGTTTAAATCAGCCTCTTATATGTCAAAGTAAGTTCCAAATGGTTACATGATCTAAATATAAAAGGTTATATCATTAAAAAATTAGAGGAGAATGGAAGGCGGTACTTTTCACATCTCTGACTATGAGGAGAATTCTTAATCAAACAAGAGATAGGAGCGATCATAAAAGAGAAAAGAGAAAAAAATTGACTGCATAAAATGTAAAGTTTTGCTTCAACAAATGTAACTGAGACAAAGGAAATTTTCAATTGGGAGAAAAATAATCTTTGCAGCAAATATTTCTGATAAAAGTCTGATATCTAAGACATATAGGGAAATGGCACAAATATATAAGATTGAGAGTCTTTTTCCAAAAGATAAGAAAAAAATATAAAATGTTTTCAAAAAAAACTGCTAACTATCAATAACTAAATGAAATGTTGCTTCAAATAACTATATAAGAGAAATTCAAGTTAAAACAACTCTGAGGTTTCAACTCACAACAAACAAATTGTCAAAGATGGCAAACGTTGGAAATAGCCAGTGTTGGAAAAGTCATCGGAAGATGGGCACACAAATAAACTGTGAAGCAGTCCAACCATTCTAGAAAATAATTTGAAATTACATAAGAAAAGTCACTAAACTGTTGCTTTGATCCAGAAATTCCACAGCTAGGTATATATAGTCCTCTGAATATAATAGAGTATTTTTAATTAAGAACTGATGGACAAGGTGCAGGTAGGTGGTACAGTGAAGAGAGCACCGGCCCTGGAGTTAGGAGGACCTGAGTTCAAATGCGGCCTCAGACACATAATACTCACTAGCTGTGTGACTCCGGGCAAGTCACTTAACCCCAATTGCCTCACCAAAAAAAAAAAAAAAATTTTATGGATATAAGGAATTTAGAGAAGACTTGAATAAATTCATACAGAGTGAAATAAACAGAATCAGGAAAATTATTTACACAATGACTACAACAATATAAATGAAAGGAAGATGGGAGTAAATGTTGAATACTATATAAATGTAATATCTTGATCCATAAGGAAAGTGGGGGAGGGAATGCACACACTTTCTTTTTTTCTTCAGAGATGTGTGGGATTATGGGTTCAAGAAGTAGCACTTACTATCAGATGCTTGCTGTTGTCTTGCTGGCATTTATATGGAAATGAGTGTGATAAAACAAAAGACACCAATAAAACAGACAGACAGACAGACAGATAGATAGATAGATAGATAGATGGATGGATTCTGAAAAATCTAGTGATTGATGATAGCAACTATTTAGTTGCTAATGACAGCAATAGAGGTTGTTACCTGATGTACTCCAATTGTGGAAGGACATGTACATGAGATTCATATAATCAAGGACAAAGACAGAATACTGGCACAATTCTATAAAAATAATACCAGAAGAGCTTTCCAAAATAAACCAAAGCTGTGGAAAATGCTAAGGACAACAAAAGTCTTTTAGAAATTGTTTCTCTTCTATTCCTTAGTAGGACAAATAAGATAAGCCTTTTCTGCCCAAGATAAATGAGAAAGTTGGTGAAAGAAAGTCTTGATGTTTTAAACATATTCACGTCTCTGAAGGTGAATGTATTACATCAAAGAGGACTGAAATACTAGCCAATGTTATTGTTAATCTATTATTTTTAACTTTGAGGAATTAATTATACAGAGAGAGGTACAAAAAGATAAAAGATGGGCAAATTTCCTGATTTTCAAACATGTAAAATAAGTATACAATAGTTCAGAACCCACAGGTTGGTGATCTTACTTCAATTCCTGGGAAAATTCTAGAACAGAAAATTCAAGACCATAGGTAAACACTTAGGAGAGGAGACAATGATTCTCAGGACCCAGAATAGGTTCACTAAAAATAAATAATGCCAACCTCTTCTAATCTTTTGTTTTTTGGATAGGGTTACTAGAATAGCAGATCAGAGAATATTGTAGGCTATCTTAATTTTAGTACATCTTATTAGTACATCTAACTCTCTTATGATATGTTTGTGGACAAAATGTAGAAATATAGACTGAATGAGAATAGTTAAATGGACTTTTAGCTCATTAATCAACTCTACCCAAAAAATTAATAGATCATAGAATAATGATATTTTATAGCTAGCATTCATATAATACTTTAAGTTTTGCAAAGCACTTTGCATATTTAACTCATTTGATCCTCACAACAACCTGTGAGGCAGATAAAGCTATTATTCTCATTTTACAGATGAGGAAACCGAGGCACATATGAGTTGAGTGACTTGCCTTTAAATGTCAAAGGAGTTTGCATCTTATCCAGGGGGTGATAGGAAACTGCTGAAGCACCAAGTGAGTGACATGGTCAGACCTGGACTTTAGGATATCAATTTGGCAGCTGTGTAGAGGATGACATTCAGAGAGAAGAGGCTGCATATGGTAGGACCAATTAGGAGGCCATTGCAATGGTCAGGATGAGAGACGGTGAGGGACTGAATAAAGTTAGTTATGGTATGAGTGAAAAGAAGAGATTGAACACAACAGATTTTGTAGAGGTAGAACTGAGAAAACTCAATAACTGGATAGATGTGGGGATTAAGTGAGAGTAAATAATTGAGCTTAGATTCAAGGCTTTGAATCCAGGGAACTAGAAGAATAGTGGAACACTTCACAGAAATAAGGAAATAAGAAGGAGAGGAAGGTAATAAATTCTGCGTTGGACCTGTTGAGTTGGAGATATTGAGATATCCTCAGGCTCTTCAGATAGAGATGCATGCCATCTGATTAGCTCCTATATTAACAAACTTTTCTTGCTAACTAGGTGCTAGGTTCAGTATTTTTTGCTCTGCTGCTGCAGTATTGCAAATGTTATCAACACCCTCTAAATTTCAATGCACTGAAGAAAAGCCCCTGTCACCTCACCTTAGTTATGATTCTGATGACTGTCCTGGTTACTTGAAACATCCCTAGGCATTGTCAATTGTACTAGGCAGAAGAGAAAGTCCATCTTCCATGGCATTGAATGAAATCTTACCAAATAAAATAAGGGGTAACTTGTACCAAATTTCTGTCAGTCTGAAGACAATAAAAGGGGTTACAATTCCACCCACATCACACAAGGAAGAGCAGACCATCACTCCAAGATTCCTAATAAAAGGAAGAGAACAAAAAAGATTAAGCCCTTAGGTTACCCAAATGTCAAACTTACACAATTAAATAAAATATCTACATCTTTGAAAAGCAGATATGAAAATTAATAGAAAATTGCCAGTAAAATGAGCTGAAAGCTTAGTAAAGAATAGTCACCTAATGATAAAGGAAAGCCTGTTTCCTCATCTGGAAAATGGGAATAATAATAATAATAATAATAATAATAACAATAATAATATATGTGCTACCAAGGCAATAGAATGTACTGGAAAGAGCATTGGATTTGGAATCAAAGGACCTACTCTCAGTTCCCAGCTTTACTACCTGGTGTGACTGAGCAATTCACTTAATCTCTCTGGGCATTACCTTCTTCATTTTTAAAATGAGACAAGCAATTGGACTAGATGAATTTCAAGGTCCCTTCCAGCTCAGCAATCCTATGATCCAACTTCACGGTGGTGTGGTAAAGAGAAAACAAGATTACAGAAGTAACATATTCCCCAAAGCATAAAGTGCTGAAGAAATATGAGCTGTTATTGTTATCATCCTATATTTTTATTTATTTTTTTCATTCTTTATTACCGAAACTTAAATACATAATAAAAAGAAAAAGAAACATTATAATCTTAAATGTTGAAACTTAAATACAAAATAAGAAAAAGAAAAAAAGCATGCCATATGCACAGCAGAACAGAAGAAAGGATTCAAAATATATAGCAATAAATTTCCATTTCAAGAAAGCCTATACAATAAATACTACACATTGTGTAGAGCATCCTATATTTTTAAAAAGAACCCTTGTTAAATCTAGACATCAACAGACTTTATTCACAAATGTTCAAAGGTCCTTTAGGGGACTGTATTACTTGATTTTCCTCCTTATAAGACCAAGCTCTAGGAACCTTTGAATTTTTAAGATTTAAACAAGCCCTTGGGGACCAGTGACCATGACAATGGAATTGTTTTTGCTTTGCTGCTTTTAGACTTCTGGCTCAGATCTTCAAGAGAGGCATTGAATTCAAGAGAGATTTTTTGTCTTCATTTAAACTTTGTAAGTTTCCAGTCAGTCTTCCCTCCCCTTCATAAGCACTTCAGAGAGGAATACGGAGGAGGCAGGAAAATATTAATAATAATAATTCATATTCGTGATACTTTCTAGTTTATGAAATTATTTCCTCCTATCAACTCTGCAAGGTAGCTGGTCAAGTATTATTATTCCCAATTTACAGCCAAGGAAACTGAAACTCAAAAAGGTGAAATAAAAATAATATTATTAATAATAATAAAAGTAGATAACATTTATATGATGCTTAGTAGTTTGTAAAGTCTGTAAATACTATCTCATTAGACATGTACAAAGTCAAAGGGCTGGTAAGCAGCAGAACTCAACATGGACTCAACAGGTCCTACTATACACTATTGCTGTACTAGATGGGAGCTTAGGAGAGGGTTAATAGAAACAAAAATTGAAAGCAGAGATAGCCAAAGAGTTGCCCATTACAAGTTCTCCTGGTTTTCAAGTCAACTCACATTCCAAAAGACTCATGATGGAAAATGTTATCCACAGCCAGAGAAACAATTACTGAGTTTGAATGCAGATTGAAGCATATTATTTTCTCTCTTATTTTTCTTCCTCATGGTTTTTCCCTTTTGTTCTGATTCTTCTTTCACAACATGACTAATATGGAAATATGTTTAATATGATTGTGTGTGTGTATATATATATATGTATATATGTGTGTGTATATATGTGTGTATATATATATATATATGTGTGTGTGTGTGTGTATATATATATATATATAGCTTACATCAGATTGCATGCCATCTTGGGGAGGGGGAAAATTTGAAGAATCAAAATCTTATAAAAGTGAATGTTGAAAAATAAAAATTAATGAATTAATATTTTTTAGAAAAAAGCTCACAGAGTGGTAAGGTAACACAGCAAATGTGAGCCTAGTCAACAATGGTTTTTTTTTAAATGGGTATAAATGGACTTTCCCCAGACTGACAGCCTTATGAATAACAGGATTTTGTTTGTACTTCTCTGGGTCCAAGTCCAAGTTCATTTGCCCAGTCATTTGCTCACTGTGTGGCTTTCCAGGAGTCACTCAGCTTATCTAGGTTTCAGAAATATGGGGGATGATGTTTAAACAACCTGCCTCGCAGGACCACTCTGGAAATTAATTTATTTTGACATAATATAATGCAGTATGGGCACTGTGTAACCTGTTAAAGACTATATATATGCCATCTATTGTGCAGTATAGGTATTGGTGTGACAGGTATAAGTCAACTATGGCACATTTTCAGTGATGGGAGAAGGGTTATACCACAAGATATATATGGTCAGAAAAGGCAGTGGGCTAATCATGGACTGAGATCAAGATATCCGGATGAGCAGCTCAGGCATGGTACTGATGCTCATAACATGTTTAAAAAGAAAAAACCTTGAGAAGACCCTTCAGTAGCTCTATTAAAAAAAAACAACAAACATATGGGAGAATATAGACAAGGGTTATACAAGATGAGAAGGCATGGATGAGTTGCTATCCACAGTAGTAGAAAGAATGCCTGCATAGCTGAGATCATGAATCCATTAAAATATTAAAGTGCATATGCTTTATCTTCCATACTTGATTATGAGGTCCCTCAAAATTGGAACCATGTTTTCTTCAGTATTGTATGCCCCAAGAACACCTATCATTGTGCCCTAGAACATAGTAGGTCCTCAGATTTTATCAAGTGAATTCAATTCTGCCCATTGAAACCATAGACAAACCACCCTACATAAAATACTGTATATATGGGTTAAAAAACAAATATATATGTACATGTATACATACATAAATACATACACATATACATTTATATTATGGAGGGAGAGAGAGAGCATTCAACATCGGCCATCTGTCCTACTTCAGAGAATTACTTCTAAATATCTAAGTACAAATCATTAAACCTGACTAGCACCCATGTTATCTACCAATTTCAGTAGCCACACCTCACTCCACACAGGTTCAAAGAGAGTCACTCACCTGACAAATGTGGGATATAGTTCTGCATTCACTAAACAAATCAACTGAACTGCAATAGTAATTCCCAACCTGCTAAGGCATGCCATAGTCACTTTTAACCAGTGCATATCTGGAAAGAAAATACAAAAAAATTGTTTGAAATGTGAAAAGGGATTCTGCCCTTTGGGTTATGTTAAGAAACCATATTCATCAGGTTTTACTATGAACACTTCATAACTGGTTCAGAAAATCTAAGAATCCATGAACTAAGAAATGACTTCTTTGATTTCTTCAGAAAAATTTCCCTACTGATTCAAAGCTGCTAGGTGGTACATTGCATACTGTTGGATATGAAGTCTGAAAGACCTGAGTTCAAAAACTACATTATAAATTATTTACAAGCTTGTGTGCTTGTGTAGGAGCTACAATTTTGTAGAGACCTTAACGTAAGTCAAATTTTGGTGTTTCTAGAGGAAGCTATAGAGAGACACCAGCCTCAGTTTCCTTATCTATAATATGGGGATGATAATAACACCTACCTCTTAGGGTTGTTGTAAAGCCCAAATGAGATAATGTATATGAATAATAAAAAATCATCAATGTATTAATTATGCTAATCACAATGATTGATTAAGTTAATGAATTACAATAAAAACAATAAATTATAAATTATTATCAATATTATCAGAACTTAAGAGCCAAGTAGCCCTGGGACTATGATCAAACAGATCACTCATAAGATGTAGAGAGGATACCAGACATTATTTTCCCTTGGCCACAGCAACCCACTACTGATATAAAATTTGATTCATTCTGCTCAAGGCTTCATTTGAGAGACGAAATGGTGTCTGAGGAATTTCTTTACTCTGCTGAATTCAATGCACTCTAACTTCATTTGTCTTCTTTCCTCTGCTTTTTATCCAAGAAGAAATTTAGTTAAGAAACCAAGGGCTTGAGAACTCTTGATTGGGACTAGACAAGGACCCAAAACAGCAACCCACTATATCTCTTGTGCCAGAAATAAGATGTTTAAAATCTAGAATCTATGGGGAGATATTTGTTTAGAAAGTCTAGACGATATCGTCTAGAACTGAAAACTCCCTGAATCCTTAATAAAAATACAACCAATGCACTAGAGAAGTAAACAACTCTAGAAGCAGATTCTCTTCTCTGTTACAGAGTTCCCTAATGTGTATTCAGTTCTAAACCTACACTAATTTGTCACCTAGGACAGTAAGGGCCACAAAGGCAGCATGCACCATCTTAACTAACCTTTGTCTTTTCCCCAGCACCTAGCAGAGTACCTGCACACCGTAAGTACTGAGTAAATGTTTGTGCAAAATCCAAGTATTATAATTTCCAAAAAGAGAACTACAATGCCTGCCGAATGATGACATAGGGAAAATTAGTCCCTAATTTTTAAAGAGGGCTTTAATCTCATTCCACTGGGTAATCAACCATTCCAGGACACCCTCTGCTCTGTTTCCTCTCTTTGTGGTGTCTTGCACATAGGAGGTGCTTTATAAATGCTTATTGAATTGTTTCCTTCAACTTATTTTGAAAGGAAGAGAAGAAGGGAATTTGTGACTTTTTAAGGGAAGGAAAGGGGAATAAGCATTTATAAAATGCCTACTATGTTCCAGGCACCATGCTAAGTACTTTACAAGTATTATCTCATTTGATCCTCACAACAACCCTGGGAGGTAAATGCTGTCATTATCCCCATTTACAGTTGAGGAAACTGAGGCAAACAAGGTCAAAGACTTATCTAGGATTACATAGCCAGTGAGGCTAAATTTGAACTCAGGTCTTTCTGACTCTAGGCCTAATGCTCTGCACCACCTAGCTGCCACAGAAGGCTTGAAATTGAATTGAACTAAATTCCCCCACCTCCAAGTTTACCTTTTTTTTTTTGTCTAGGCCTTTGATATCATTCGTATAGGGAGCTTTAGTCAGAAAATTCTCCTACCACGAAATCAGCATCTGCTCTATACCTTCAGCATTAGTGTCTGTGGCATCAGGATCACATAGTCATTATATGTTTAGAGACAAGATTTGAATCAGATCTTTCTCACTCTAAAGCCAGCTCTCTATTTACTATGCCACACTGCCTCTCAAGCCCAAGATAACCAAGATAATGTTGTTCTCAAGAACTCAAATTTTATGGGGCAGTTTCTAGAATACTGTTCACAGAAACTATGTCGAATGACCCAAGGAGCTAATAGGTCCAGTAAACAGTTCATGAAAACTTAGAAAAATAATAAATTTATCTTGATGTTAATTTGAAAGAATTAGAATTGGCAAAGAATGTGGGAGGAGGTTTATTTGCTGTACTTAAATTTGGGAAGAATTTGCCCGGTTCTATTTAGCTTGGATCACAACAGTGTGTAAGATATTACACATTACTTTGTCTCTGTTCTAGTTCCAAAAGCTTATCAAAGATAAAACGTGATTCCCCAAAATGGACAAATGGGACAAGAATGAAAACAGACAACTCACCATCTGGGATAAATATCATGATAAGACAAGCTACCCCTCCAATAAAATTTGAGGTAGCTAAAGGATAGCGGCGGCCAACGCGATCAATGGTGAAGATGATGATGAGGGAAGCTGGGAATTCAACCAAAGAGGAGTAAAAGAAATCCAGGTAAAGGTTAACAGCTGTGGCCCCCATGTACATAATGAGACCCTGATAAAGCACAGCGCCTGAGAACCTGAACAAAAAAGATGCTCCAAGTTAAAGTTAGGCTTCCAGAAAGATGAGAAATTTGTGGTTTTTGTTTTTTAAGAGAATGAAAAGGGAATCAACATTTATGGAGCACCTACTATGCACCATGCAATGTGCTAAGCATTTTACAAAATTATCTCATTTGATCCTCACAATGACCCTGTCTGGTAGGTGCTATCATTATCCCCATTTTACAGTTAAGGAAACTGAGGCAGACAGAGGTTAAGTGACTTGCCCAAGGTCACATAGCTAGTAAGCATGAGAGGCATTTGAACTCAGGTAATTTCAATTCTAGACCCAATGCTCTATCTGCTAGAATGACACCTTGCTCCCTCCTCAAAGAGGAGATAGAGGAGCATTTTATAAACATGATTTATGAGAATAACTGGAGGGAAAATGAGCTTCAGATCCTATTCAGAATATAACAATAATCAGAGAGGAATAACTGTCAGAAATTTTAAAACAATTCTCAATAGAGATAGGAAGGATATGAGATACTCCCAGACTCTCTTTAAGATCAAATGTGTTTTAAAAAGCCATTCTCTCTTTTATCCTGTAGCATTTGCATCCATATTTGTGGTGAATGAGACAGTGGGCTCTAGTCTATGGCACACAGATTTATTATAGAAACAGGTAAGATACTCTAAGCATTAGGGAATTAAGGGAATTAGGGAATTAACATTAAGGAAATTTACCAAGTTATTGTAGGGAGAACCGTATCTGTTTTTTAAAATGTTATTTGGTTAGCTAGATACACACAAAGATACATACATACATAAATATATATGTACACATATACATGCGTACATATATGCACATACACACACATATATATGTTGATTATAGTAAACCTGATAGAAGATTTTCATCAAGAGAAAAATAAATGCCATTTCCAAGCAACCAAATTTCACATCAGCTCCAAGAAAAATTGAGATTCCTATTTTTAAATCTCTCTATTTTGGAAACAAAAATACCTAAAAGTAAGCTCTTCAGAATGTCCAGAAAAGCTCAGAAAAACAAATTCGTTAGGAGCTAGACTAACTTCTACCTCTTGCAAAAGAGTCATAGGAATGGGGAGGAGGCAAAGAGCTCGTCATGACTTAACTCAGGGCTAAGAGCAGGAGCTGTGACAGGTGTACCTGCCACTCAGTTGAGCACAGCTCAACAGAAAGATGAAGTATAGTTACCCCTTCCACATCTCAACTTTCCCTATCATGGTTTCAATGTTTCTCAGGTCAGCATAAAAAATTAAATGGGATTTTTGCGAAAACCACAGATGATGACACACGAAGGCCAGCAAACACAGAAAAAGTATTTCTACATAACATTAACCTACATATAGCCTATACCCAAATACTTAACCCAAATTTTACAATAAGGCACTGTAAACACCCCATTAAAGAAAAAATTCAGACTTCTTCTCTGGGACAGAGGGCCAAAAAATTTTATGTGGATTTTCTAGATCATGGGGGCACTGTACCCATCAGGAAATGGAAAGGAAAGGCTATGGTTCCAACTAAGACTTCAGGGTCAGCTGTGACCCACTGTAAGACAAAGGTAGCAATGGTGGACATAACAGGCAGAAAGATGCCCAGAACTGCCCCACGGAATCTTCTAAGGTTTTTTTGCTAGCTCTTCAAGTGGGTATCGAAGAACACATTAAGGGAAAATGCTAGGATGAAAGTCTCGTCTTGAGCATAAATAAGCTACTTAAATACCATAAACATGAACTCTGAAACAGTAACTCTGATTATTAGTCTTCATCTGAGCTTAGTGAGAGCTCACAACAAAGTCAATGTTACCAATAGAGTTCATTTTGCTAAGACAAAGCTGTTCGTGGCCTTGAATTTTCTCCCAAAGCCTCTCAAGGTTACAGACTTCCAGAGAGGCACAAAACTGAACTTATTCTTCTCCCTACCTCCCACCCATATTTTCTTCAAAAAACAAAAACCAAAACCTGCTCCACTTTCTGGTTTTATCATTTTCGCTGAGTGGTACCACCATTAATGATATCACCCATGCTGGAAATCATGGCATTACTTCTTACTCTTCTCTTTCACCCTAACAATTTTCCAACCTTTGGCCCATGGAGCAGTTTTGGAACTCCTGCCCTGAGGGCTGTCTTGAATGGTGAGATTTTACTGTATCTAGCTGGCCCCAAAGTCAGCCATGATCTCTCAGCCCAGTGATTATCTACTGCTGTTGCTGCCCTTTCTGAACTCCAGCCCTGGGGTCAAGCTGGCCTAAATGAATCATAGGTTCATAGATTTGGGGCTAAAAAGGATGTTAGGGGCAGCTAGGTGGCACAGTGGACAGAGCACCAGCCCTGAAGTCAGGAGGACCTGAGTTGAAATCTGGCCTCAGACCAAACACTTGATACTTACTAGCTGTATGACCCTGAGCAAGCCACTTAACCCCAATTGCCTAAAAAAAAAAAAAAGAAAAAAAAAAAAGAAAGGATCTTAGACTAATTCCCTTATTTTATAGATGAGCAAACTGAGACCAAAAGAGGTTAAATGACTCGTCAGGGTCACACAGTTAGTAAGAGTATGAAGCAGGATTTGAACCTGTCTCCTTTGAACCTTGAGTCCAAATCCAGTACTGCATCCACTACAATGGGGGGCCACTCTTTAATTAATGGTATTTCACTATAGCTAGCCAACCACAGACCTAGTCATAGTCTTTCAACAGCCTCCACTTGCCCACTTGCCAATGCAGGTATCACTTTCTTCCCACCCCCACCCCTGCCCCAACCCCCCCTACACCCACACAGACACACACACACCTTGTCCTATAATCAAATTAACACCACTCAGGGCAGCTAGGTGGCACAGTGGATAGAGCACCAGCCCTGAAGTCAGGAGGACCTGAGTTCAAAACCAGCCTCAGACCAAACACTTGACACTAGCTGTGTGACCCTAGGCAAGTCACTTAACTCCAGTTGTGTAAAAAAAAAAATTAACACCACTATTCCTTCTGGGAAAGGGCACATAAATTGACTGTACCATTTTTCCACCCAACATCCCTGTGAGTTTCCATTTCAAAATTCCCTTCCCTAACCACCTCTCCCTTATATGCATTTTCTCTCCCTATTAGAATAAGCTGACTAAGGGCAGAAACTATTCTGCTTTTCTATTTTTATATCCAGGGCTCAGCACAATGCCTGGCATATAGTAAACATGGCATATAGTAAATGCTTTTTATTCATTCTTATTATCCTATTTTCTAGGTCCTACAGCATTTCTCACATTCCACATCACTCACCAGATCTATTAATTCTGCTCAATATTTCCTAAACGGAGAATAGCCCAACACATACCAATGATAAGAACAGTCACTAGGACCCAAGGGAAAAACAATTCTAGTGGTGGGGGAGGGGGAAGGGAAGAAGGAGGTTGAAGTATTAGCCATGATATTTGAGGCCTTGGGCTCTCTTGCATGGCACACAGTAGATGCTAGCCATTTTTCCTGCTCACTCCATTTTGTGAACATTGCAATGGATTAGCATCCTCATCATGCCCTTACATGGCTTCACCTTGTTGATGATGCCATTGACCCAGACACTATCCCTCCCCAGAACTAAAGACCATGGTTTGGTAGAATAGTATTGGTGGAAGACCTTTAAGACATGCACATGGTGCATTGGCTCCCATGTTCTTTCTTGGGGCCCATACCTTTGTCAGTCTACTTGGTATCAGAGATAGTCTAGTCACTTCTTTGAGCCCGGGATCCTCAGGACAATGTATTTCCTCATGTTCACCCATAATTAGCAAGGGTAGGAAAGAACGTGATTTATGTACTTCAAGGTCAAAGTCATCCTCACAAGCTCCTAGTATGGGGCTTCTGGGGAAGCAAACAACTTGATCATTGGCTGAGCCACAAGTGAGAAAAAAAAATTAGAGGATCAAAATCTGTGCCCCCTAGATTGGGGACGGAGCTAGTGGAATAGGTTATTGATTAAATGATCAGGACCCAACGGATCTGGAGGGAAATAAAGGGTCAAGGTCTGAAGCCTTGCAATCAAAACAAAGTAAACCATATGCCATGCCAGAGTAAACCAAAGTGCGGCTGAGAAGGGAAAAGTAGAGTTCAAAGCAGCAGTCTAAAACGAAGGGACATGACAAATTGGAGAACATATTATGAAGGAGATTAGCAAGTGTCAGCAAAACCACAATTTGCCTTATACGATTTCCTTGCCCAGTGGACCACTCATATGGCAGCCCAATGCTTGTTAGACTCTCTCCTTACCCTGCTGAGTAAAACCAGGCAGATTCTACCTTCATAAAATCCATCCCCTTCCTCGTGGCGACCACCCTAATATAGGCCACCATTATACCCCTCCCCACTTACCACACCAATCTAATACCTGACTTTTCTAACCAGTATTCTCATCTCTAGTCTATTCTTTATATCACTGACAAAATAATTTTACTTATCCATAGGTCTGGTCGTGTTACTCTCTGGCTCAAAATCAATCAATGGCTCCCTATTGCCTGCTAAATAAAGTTCAGACTTTCTAGTCCACTATGCAAATCCCTTTTCAATGTAATATAATCTTTCTTTTCCAGGGCCTTTATTTTATAAAAATTAATAAAACCCCTATTTTTCCTTTTAAAATACTCTATGCTTGGGGGCAGCTAGGTGGTGCAGTGAGTAGAGCACCAGCCCTGGATTCAGGAGGACCCGAGTTCAAATCTGGCCTCAGACATATAACACTTACTAGCTGTGTGACCCTGGGCAAGTCACTTACCCCATTGCCTATCCAAAATAATAATAATAATAATAATAATAATAATAATAATAATAATAATAATAATAATAAAATACTCTATGCTAAAAGCCAACTAGACCATTTGCTTTCCTCAGCACTAGACCCTGGAGTCAGAGGACCCCTGTCAAATTCCCCTGTCATTTATTACCTGTGTGACCTTGGGAAAAATCACTTAACAGCCTTCTGCCTCAGTTTTCTTATCTGTAAAATGAGAGGGGTCTGACTAGATGATCTCACCTAGTCAGTTCTGTGTCTATGATCCTATTTCCTATACTTGAGGCAGCTAGATGGCACAGTGGATAGAGCACTGAGTCTGGTGTTGGGAAGACCTGAGTTCAAGGCCTGCATCAGACACTAACTAGCTGTGATGATCATGTACAAATCATTTAGCATCTTTCAGCCTCTGTTTCCTCATCTGTAAAATGGGGGTAACAAAGGTACTTCCTTCCAGGGTGTTGTTAGGATCGGATGAGCTAAAATATATAAAATGTATGGCAAACCTTAAAGTCCTATATGAATGCTATTATTATTCATTGTCATTATCATTACTTTCCTACCTCTGTCTTTTCTTGAATCCTTTCCCTATTTCTAGAATGATCTTCCAACCCCTCTTTTTGTTTGTTCAAATCCTACCCCTCCTTAAAAGCTTGTCTTAAATGCTTTCTTCTCTGTGACTCCTTATATGATGACCCCTGGCCATCTCTTTCTTCCTCAGGCCTCCTATAGCACTGTGTGTGTGCGTGCCTCTCATACAATCTTAAATACACATGTGGTTTTGTGATCTCATCAATGTGGATGGTCCCTTCAGTGATACAAATGAAATGAAAACCTACCCACACCTGCCCATTCTTTACAACTCTTGTTCATGTTCTCCCATAAATTACCACACACAGTCCACACAATCTACTGGGAGTCTCTTTATGGCTTTAGTCCCCAACCTTCTCACCAGCCACCATACTGCTTGGACAAGAAATCAAACCCCAAAAGACTTCATCCTTGGGACTCCTGCCACAGAGCCTTGTTCTCCTGATTGGTGCCTGCCTAAGACACCCACTATATTAAAGCCTAGTTCTCTCTAGCTATACTACTATATGCTACCTTCTTCCCTCACCCCCACTTTCATTTCTGGAACCATAATCAAATCAGCTTTGTCATTGCTTCTGAAAATCTCTACTCTCATCCCCATAACTTTCTGAATCAAAATATTCTTTACTGGCCACCTTTCTTCTCTATGCCCTGTTTCTCCCTCTTAGAATATAAGCACCTTGAGGGCAGGGACTCTCTTAGCTTTGTTTTTGTCTCCCCTGTGCTTAGCATAGTATTTGGTACATGTTTACATACTTAATAAATGCTGTTTCATTCATTCATTCTTCTAGCAACTTGTGGTTCCAGTAAAGCATTCAGGCTGTTGGCCTATCATCCTTTACTTTTATCGCAGGATCAGCTCTTCTCTTTTCACTTCACTGATAACATTTTTTACTCCATTTCTTCTTCGCTTTTCCTCGTTGGTTATATATTGCAGCCAGCTTACATCAACCATTTGCCCCTCCATTACTCTGTGCATTACTGGACAACTATTCCATCCGTGAAAAAAGTGGGATCAACACATTTTAAAAGGTAGATTTTAAGAAACTCTAAACTATCAACACAAAAAATTGCAAGATCATCAAGTTCCTTAAAGGCAGGGCCTTTCATTCCTATCTTCTTGGCTTAACACAATGCCTGGCATGTTTGAATACCATACTGACCATGTCTAGTTTAGGAACTTGAACCTTGACAAGTTGGCTTTTAAAGCTGTTGATAACCTGGCCCAATCCTACCTTTGCAGCCTTCTTACATCTCACTCCCCTCCACCTACTCTTGAGATCCAGTGACACTGGCCTCTTGGCTGTTCCATTAACAAGACACTCAGGACATTTTCACTGGTTGTCTCCCACGCACTCTCCCTCCTTATCTCTGCCCCCTGACTTCTCTGGTTTCCTTCAACTAACTAAAATCCCCTCTTCTACTCTTTCCTGATCCCCCTTAATTCTAATGCTTTCCTTTGGGGATTATCTCAAGTTAATCCTGTATATAACTTGTTTGTATACAGTTGTTGGCATTTTGTCTCCCACTTTAGACTGTGAGTTCCTTATAAACTAGGACTGTCTTTTGCCTTTCTTTGCATCCCCAGGGCTTAGCACAGTGCCTGACATATAGTAGTCACTTAATAAATCTGTATTGATTGATTGACTGTATTCATTATTTGTGCATCGCCGTGTGCAGGTTGCTGCCCACTCAGACTGTGAGTTCCTTGAGAGTAGGGACTGGTGTTTTTATTTTTTGGCGGGGGAAGGGTACTTTTTTTGCATTCCTAGTATTTAGTATCTTGTGTAAGTGAATGTTAAAAACTAGTATTTAGCACAGTACCTGGCACATAGTAGGTGCTTAATAAATGCCACTCAATTTGACTTAGAGGGTAGCAATACACATAGACAGAAGGGCTAGGGATCTAGAGGCAGAGGAATACAGTAACGAGTGGGAAAACCCATTGATTTGGACTCAGTTCCCTAAAGGGAAGCCATCACATCCCAAAGCCCTTCCAGGGAACAACGTGCATTGAGCAGCCAACCCCAGGTGAAAGAGGGCTGAGCAGAAGAATTTCTGGAACAAACCAGAGCCAGTGCCAAGGAGCAGAAGCAAAGGAGAGAGTCATGATATGGAAGATCAAATTCACACTGGTACTATGAATTCTGTAGACTAAGTCCCGAGGGAGAGTGGAGGGCAGATTAGCTCTATGTTGACCCTGAGTGCTTTCCACACAGGTTACACATATAACCCACATATTTTGCCCACTGAAATGTGATTGTATTTCCTCTTCTTTTTTTTTTTAGGCAATTGGGGTTAAGTGACCTGCCCAGGGTCACACAGCTAGTGTTTGGTCTGAGGCTGGATTTGAACTCTGGTCCTCCTGACTTCAGGGCTGGTGCTCTATCCACTGTGCCACCTAGCTGCCCCTATTTCCTCTTGTTCACTCCTTACAGACTATGAAGAAGAGCTCATTACTGTAATCTTTGTTAGAATAATTCATCCATACAACTTATCAAATCACCACTTAACTTTCTCTTCTTTAGTCTGGAGCATTCTCCTCCCCATATCCTGCTCCCAAAGGGTCATTCCAACCATGAACACTTTGGGTTGAAAAATTTCAGAACTTCGCCTTACCAGATGTACATCAGAATGAAAGTATGTTTCCTTATCTGAGGGGTTAGGAATAGGTCTCCGAAGGAAGGTCGTAGCTTTTCTGTATCATCATCATCATCTTCAAGAGAGAGGGTCTAGGAAAGAGATGTATCATCAGCTCAGGAAAGAAGACTCCTTCCAGAAATCACAAGATCACATGGTAGATGGCTTAGGACTGGAACAAGTTTCAAACCTTTTTCTGATTGGCCCAAGGACCTTTACTCCACCAGGTAAATGCTCCAAATGATCCACGCTGGGAGGCCAGCGCAACACATGGTTTGTACTCAATTGGAAATATGCTCATTGCCTTTGGAAATTTCAAGGCAAGAACTCAAATGTGAAACAAATCTACAACACATACAGGCTATAAGTAGATTATCACTTCATACTCCTAGCCCCATCATCTCCTTTTTCCCTCTCTCTATTACCTTGAGATTGGAGGCAGATAGGTAGCTCAGTGGATAGAGGACTGGGCCTGGAGTTAGGAAGAGTAGAGTTCAAATCCAGCCTCATGTACTTGCTAGCTGGGTGATCCTGGGCAAGTCACTTAATCTTTGTTTGCCCTAATCCACTGGAGCAGGAAATGGCAAACCACTCCAGTATCTTTGCCAAGAAACCCCCATGAACAATAGGGTCCATGGGTTCTTAAAGAATTAAACATGACTGAACAACAATTACCTTGAGATTAGCAGGCAACTGTTTCCCATTCTTTTGAGCAATGTGGTCCATTATCTTTATTGCTTTGGCATTTTTCTTCTGTGATAACAGCCACCGAGGAGATTCAGGCACACACCTGTAGTTATAATCAATGATTTATTAAAAGTAATAATAGGGTTTTTTTTTTGGAGGGAGGAAAGAAAATAGGCCTGTGATTTCATTGTTATGGGGGATTACCATTGAAGAAATTCTCTCTACCAATGAAAATTGATAGCTGCTCTGCAACTTATAGTCTTAAATCAGAGAATTCTTCACCTTTTTTTGTCATGGACTCCTATGGCAGTCTTTGGATCTCTTCTCAGAATAATGTTTTTGAATAATTGAAGTAAACGCTAAAGTTCATTTAGATGTCAGCGAAAATAAAGATGTAATTTTTTAAATCATCCAGCTTCACAAACCCCCTGAAATCTATCCATGGTGGGTCCTTGCCCCCCAGGTTAAGACCTACTGTCTTAGAGAACTACCTCAGGCATTGAGAGGGCCACAAAGCCAGAATGCCAGAGGCACACAGTATAATAATCTACATTGCTATTATATAGAGGGAGCACACACGAAACCTTAAGACAACTCCACTGAATGAGCATTTACTAGGGGCTTACTCTGTGGGAATGTAAAGATGAAAGATAACATCTTCTGTTAACTGAATGATCTGATAGTCTAATGGGCATAGGGGTAAAGTATGACTCGAACCCAAATAAAATAGGACATAACCTAGAATGGGATGGAGGCAAAGGAGACCCCCTCAAACTAGATATATCCCATAGGAGGGAAGGAGGAAGGGAATAAATATTTCTATAATGTCTACTGTGTGCTGGACACTGTGCTAAGTGCTTTTTGCAAATATTATCTCCTTGGATCCTCACAACAACCCTGTCAGGCAGATGCTAGAATATTAGCTCCTCGGGGGTAGACATTCATTCATTTTTGTCTTTGAGTCTCTGGAGCGGTGACTGGAACACCTAGAATAACGCTTAGAACACTATCCCTAGAACATAGTTAAGTGCTTTTACAACGTATGGTGAATTAAATTCAATTAAGAATAAAGAGGAGACCAAGGTATCTCTTGGTCAAGAGGCAGTTTGGTATAACACAAAGGGCTCTGGACATGGAATTAGGAAGACCTGGGTTCAGATCTCACTTCAGACACTTACTGTGTCCCCAGTTTTATCCCTCTCTGGCCTGTACCACCCTCATCTGTAAAAGGAAGGGTACAACTCTAAGGGCCCTTCTAGCTCTCAATCTATGATGCTCTGACAAACCAGATCTGAGAAGCGAGTGAAGAGGCATGAGTGGAGGACATATACATTATTCTTTCCATGAGTTTCACAACAATTATGGAACTTCAGAATTGCAAGAGACTTCAGAGGTCATGTAGTCTAACCCACCCTGGAACAGTAATTCCTCCTCCATCACCTGCAAGTGGTATTAGGAAGTCTCTACCTGGCAACAAGCCTAAACGTTAACTGTGAATTCCACTCACTGTGCCCTGTTCTGCCTCTGAGGCCCAATGAAACAGATATAGTGCCTCTGCCGGGTGATAGCTCTTAAAATAAAGGATTCTATTCTATCTCCCCTAAGTCTTCTCTTTTCCGGGCAAAACTACCATTTCCTTCAACAGGTCCTCATGTGCTGGGAAGCCAAGGCTCTTTCTCCCTCCTGGTTGCCTTCCTCCAGTCAGTTGATCAGTTCCCTTCCTAAAATGTGGGGCCCAGAACTGAACACAATACTCCAGGTGTGCCAGATGGTGGGCAGAGTGTAGCAGGACAATGGTCTCCGAGGCAGTGAAGCAAAAGAAGGGATAATAAGAAAGAATTTGAGCCCATCAATGAGTCAAAGAAAGGGCTTTTATAAAGTATCTAGAGTGGGATGAGGTAGAGGGGAAAAAACAGAGAGATAGAGAGACACAGTGAGAGACAGAGACAGACAGAGACAAAGAGAGAGAAAAAGAGAGGGAGACAGAGAGAGAGATAGTGAGAGACAGAGAGAAAGAGAGAGATAGTGAGAGACAGAGAGAGAAAAAGAGAGAGAGGTAGTGAGAGACAGAGAGAGAGAGAGAGAGAGAGAGAGAGAGAGCTCACATGGATTAGGCCCAGAACAAAGTTATATCACTTCAGTACATTCCCGACCTCTCCCCCTGACCCTGTAAGCCCTGAATTGTTCAAATAAACTGCAGATATTAGTCTATTATAATCATTTACCAGCTTTGGCTCAGTCTTAGGCTTCTTGGCAGGAAAAAAAAAATATCCTTTCTTAACCTCTTTCCTTTAGTCTTTTATTTAGGGAGAATCTGCTGGGTGGCTCAGAGTACTAGACCTGAAGTCAGAAACACCTAACACTTACAAGATGTGTGAACCTGAGTAAGTCACTTAAGCCTATTTGCCTCAGTTTCCTCATCTGTAAAATGAGTTGGAGAAGGAAATGGCAAACCACTCCAGTTATCTTTGCCAAGAAAACCCCAAATGGGGTCATGAAGAGTCGGACACAACTGAACAACAACAACAAGAGTTTGTATTAGCCTATGTTGAGGAGGCAGTCCTCGGAGTTTATTCCACTAGGGAGGGACATGGTCAGAACAGTACTTTAGGAGAATCACCTTGTCAGCTATGTCAATGACGGCTTGCAGAAGGTAGACTTGAGGAAATCGGACCATTCTGGAAGCCATTGAACTGATCCTGGTGAGAGATGCTGAGGGCCTAAATTAGGGTTGTGTCTTCATGAGTAAAGAAAAGGAGATAAAGGTAAGAAATATTGTGGAGGTAGAAACAAGAAGACTTGGTGCTGGTCTCTTAACGGTATTTGGCCCATGTATGATTGGCTCCTGATTAGATACATGGAGTGAGAGCGAGGAGTTAAAATGGCTCCAGAGTCATGAACGGAGGTGACTTAGAAGGAGAGTTCTTCCCTTGAAAGAAATAGAGAAGTACAATGGGAGCATAGGTTTGGGGAAAAGGACAATGCAGCTCCTAACCCATCTGCTCCTGTTCATCCTGTGTGAGTTGCTCTATTGCCATTGAAAATGAAAAGGAGGAAGGCGGTACTTACCAGTAATAGAGCAAAAAGAGGAAGGTTGGTAAAGTAACAGTCAGCTGTAGCCATCGCCAATGGGGAATAGTATAAGCAATTCCTGAGAGTATCAAGAGACCAATTGCAAAATTCGTCTGGAAGAGAATACCCACGGTTCTTCTGTACGCTGCGCCAACAAATTCTGTGACTAGAATAGAGACATTTTGTTGTTCGGTCATTTTCAGTCATGTCCAACTCTTCATGACCCCATTTGGCATTTTCTTGGCAAAGATAATGGGAATAATTTGCCATTTGCTTCTCCAGCTCATTTTACACATAAGGAAACTGAGGCAAACAAGGTTAAGTGACTTGCCTGGGGTCACACAGCCAGTAAATATCTGAAGCAGAATTTGAACTCAGGTTTTCCTGACTCTAGGCACAGCACTCTGTCCACTGTGCCACCTAGCTGCCTGCAAAATAGAGATGTGAATGGTCATCAATGCAGATTATAATCAATAGGAAAATATAGACCCTCTGCTTTCAGAAGCCTTGGGGTTCTGGAATATTTATTTATTTATTTCCTCAGAGTAGGATCATAGTTAGATCACCTCTTCCTAGGAGGCCTGAAATTTCCCCAAATGTCAGGATGCTAAATTGAATTTCCAGGAAGTGGCAAACCCCTGTATCTCCTTCCCTAGAAAATTACACAAAGTATGGATTATCTCCCATCCTTTACCACCCAGAAAATGATTCATGCCTGCTAGTGTCATCCAGCCTTGGATTGAAGCTGGAAAAAGTGAATCTACTTCAGTTGTTTCCCTTTCCCAAAGCCTTGCTGAGTTTGAGAGTCACTACTATGCTGGCTATGGTGGTAGGACAGCTAGGTGGTACAATGGATAGAGCACTGGACCTCGGGTCAGGAAGACCTAAGTTCAAATCCAGCCTCCGACACTTATTACCTGTGTGACCCTGGGCAAGTCACTTAACCCTGTTTGCCTCAGTTTTCTCATCTGTAGAGTGAGCTGGAACAGGAAATGGCAAACTATTCCAGTATCTTTGCCAAGAAAGCCCCAAATGGGATCACAAAGAGCCAGACTCAACTAAAAATGACTGAATAACAACAAATAGCACAGTGGACAGGGCACTGGATTTTAAGTCAGAGGACCTGAATTCAAATCTATCTCCTAATCACTTACTACCTGTGTGACTTTGGGCATGTCACTTAACCTCCCTGGGCCTCAGTTTCCTCACGGATAAAACGAAGGCACTGGACCTAAATCCTTTCCAGCTCCAAATCTATGATCCTATAAAGTCTTACAATTTGGGGGTTTCCCTCTCAATCTTTAAAGTAAACTTGAAAAGTATTAATATATAGCATTCCTCAGATATTTATCCAATCCTTGGTTTTTAGTTGTTGGTTGAAGGTTTTTTTAGGAGTTTTGCTCTCTTTAACAATATTCCTTCTCTTTATCTCCTCCTATGTCTCCATCCTCAAATACTATAAAAATATACAGAGGTTAAGTGACTTACCCAAGGCCACACAGATAGTAAGTGTCTGAAGTTGGATTCAAACTTCGGTCTTTTCCAGTATTCACCATCCTCCATGTCCACCCCTCAGACTGCGCTAAACAGGGGCTCTTTCTACATCCCTCATCGATATCAACAACAATAACCTCTCTGACCTGGTCCCAAATTTATCATATCCCCTAACTACTGTCCTGATTTGAGTTGATGGAACCATGAATAATTACTCAAGATGTATCCAGAGGCCCAGCTTCCCTTGCTGACCAGTCCTTGCAGCAAACGAAAAATGAGCATAGATGTATAGTTGGGTGAGATGGCCATGAGGACTCCAGAGAGAGAATTGATGAAGACTGTGATTAAGAGACACACTTTGCGACCAAACCTGCAGAGAAACAAACACAGTAATGAAATCAAGACCAAGACAAAATATTTTTAAAAACTGAAGCAAGGGCAACATGACTGACCATAACGGAGTGTGTGAACAGAGCTTACAGAACAGAGCTCTATAGGATTTAGTGGTTTTATCTAGAAAAAGTGCATTAGACTTATTGAGAAAATTGTTGGTTTGCTCTGCTTTCAGTGGTATTTGACCCATTGAAAAGGTACCTAATCAAAACTATATTGTTACCATGAAAAGAGTGCTGAACTTGGAATCCTAGCTCTGCCACTCTCTACTACCCATGAAACCACTAAAATCAATGAGATATACATGATATATATTTGTGATATAGTGGTATATGATATATAAATATATGTACATATAGTGATATATACATGTGTGTATGGATACATGTGTGTACTCATACATGTGTACATATATACATGTCCCATCCCAAAGAAACCAGGAATGCATTTCAGTTAGCTTTCTATGACTGCCATGAACCCAGATGACTGGGGCACAAGGAGTGGACTGGGGGATTTTTTTTCTTGTCCATTTCCATGATATTTACGTGTGTGTTGCCCGCCTCATTAGATTGCAAGCTAGGGGCACTTTGCCTCTTTTTGTATCCCCAGGTATTTTGTAACCACAAGACCTAGTGGTGCTTAATAAATGCTTACTGATTGATAGATTTCATCAGCATAGTTTGCTGACGCAGTTCAGCTACTTGGCTGTACCCCCAGAATCTCTGGGAGATGCTGGGGGGACAGAAAGATTCACCTTGGTCCACAAATGCTCAGCTAGTATTAGACGGGATCAAACCCAGTTCTTTCTGATGCCGAGACTGACTCCCTATCTTTGACAGTGTCGTTGTGCCTCATCATAAGGGATGTCAGCAGGAAATGTATTATCAGAAACGAGGGTGGATTAGTCATGTGGCAATTTAATTCAACTCAAAGAAACATTATTAAACAATTACTATGTCCGAGGCATCTGGAGACACGAAGACTAAACCAAGCCAGTCCTTGAAAGAGTTTACACTTTTCTGGCATAAGGGATAAAAAAAGGACAGACCAAAGCTTGCACTGGTATCCCAGAAATGTGACAGACTCAGAGGAACATCTCCCCATGCTGAGTAGGACCATCCCTTAAGAGTCCCCTAGGATGAGGTTGTAACCTATTCCTGTGTAGGGGTGGGTATCCAAACCAAAGTAGTACTATAGAAAAAGTCCTGGACTCAGAAGTTTGTTTATCGGTCAGACGCTTTTCAGTCATGTCTGACTCTTCATGACCCCATTTGGGATTTTCTTGGCAAAGATACTGGAATGGCTCGCCATTTCCTCTTCTAGCTTATTTTACAGATGAGGAAACTGAGGCAAATAGGGTTAAGTGACTTACCCAGGGTCACACAGCTAGTAAGTGTCTAAGGCCAGATTTGAACTCAGGAAGAGGAGTCATCCTGACTAGCTAGATATAGTCTGATATGTATTCTTTTTTAATCTTATCCTAAGCATGCAACTAGCTGGCACAGTGGATGGAGCAGTGGACCTAGAGTCAGGAGTATTTGAATTCAAATGTGGCCTCCAATATTTTTTTTCACTAGTGGTATGACCCTGGGCAAGTCATTTAACGTGTCTACCTCAGGTTTTTCATCTGTAAAATGGGAATAATGATGGCACCTACTTCTGAGAATTGTTGTGAAGATCAAATGAAATAATATTTGGGGTTTTTAAAAATCTTATCCTAAATAAAATTGTTTTTAATTGTATCTTATGGTCCATGAATATTTCATTTCATTGTAGTCCCAGGCCTGAATCACCAACCTGGTCTGAGTTAGTCCTAGCCTAGAATAAAAGCACTTTGTTAACTATAAGGCACTATATTATAAAAATATAACACATTATATTTTTATAATATAGTGACTTCAAATCCATTTTCAAATCCACTGACTTCAAATCCATTATTTTTTTCCACTACTCCATCAACTCCGCTATTTCTGTTTAAAACATAGTAGCCACAAATTCTTGAATTCAGGAACTATATCCAATTTCTTGTGCATTTCTTCATAGCAACTAGGATGGTTCTAAGAAGCAAATATTTCTTTAACTGAATTAGGAAATTGAAGCATTTACATACCTGTCTGCTATATAGCCAATTCCCAGAGAGCCAAGAAAGAATCCCACATTTACACAGGATTGGAATAGGTCCACCTTCCAGGAATCTGCACACACCAGGTTAAACTGAGGAGACAAACCATTGTTAGAAGCAATACAATTCCAAAGAAATGAAAACCATTTTGTAACCCAGAACTCACACAAAGCCAACCTGTTACACATCATTCACGCATATCTTGTGGGTTCCATTGTTATCTTCATCTTTCTTCTCTCTTTGTTACTAGATTTTGTTGGTGGTGGTGTTATTATAAAATGTTTCTTTAAGAATTTCCCTGCTTCAGTCATTCTGTAGAGCAATTTGGAACTATGCCCAAAGAGCTATAAAACCATACAAACCCTTTGACCTAGCAATACCACTGCAAGGTCTGTATCCAAAAGAGATAAAAAACAAAAAGGAAATGGACCTATATGTACAAAAATATCTATAGCAGCGCTTTTCTGGGGGCATAGAATAAGAAATTGAGGAGGTGCCCATTAATTGGGAAATGGCTGAACAAAGTGTGGTGTGTGATTATGATGGAAATGATGAGGAGGATGCTCTTAGAAACACCTGGAAAGACTTACATGAGCTGATGTAAAATGAAATGTACTGTTTACAAAGTAATAGCAATATTGTAAGATGATCAGCTATGAAATGACTAAACTATTCTCAGCAATACAATGATCCAAGGCAACTCTGAAGGACTTAGAATGAAAAATGCTATCCATCCCCAGAGAAAGAACTGAGGGTGTTAGAATACAGATTGAAGCATACTTTTTTCTACTTTCTTTATTTTTCTTGTTGTTGTTGTTGTTTTAGCCTGTTTCCTTTCACAACATGACTATTATGGAAATGTTTTGCATGCCTACACATGTATAACCTATATTGAATCACTTGCCTTCTCAATGTGGGGGAAGAGGGGGAAGGATGAAGGCAGCAAATTTGAAACTCAAAGTTTTAAAAAATGAATGTTAAAAATTGTTTTTACATGTAACTGAGGAAAAATAAAATACTAAATAAGTTTTTTAATTTTAAAAAGAATTTCTCTGTTTCTGGCATATGTGTCATCTTGTGTTTGCCAGACCTGATATTTTCCACAAGATTTTGAATTGGGAGGAATCTTAGCAATCCTCTAACCCAACCCCCTGGTTTTACAGATGAAGAAACCGAACCCCAGAAAAACAAAGGGACCTTCCCAGGATGATATAACTAGTAAGGGGCGAGCCAGGTTTTAAACACAGGTCCTCTGACTCCAAATCCATTGACCTTTCCACTATGTCATAGCACTTATCATGAAGGAAGCACTTTATATTCCAAATGTGTTATCAGAGATAGAAGGACATAGTGTCCTTATTAGAAAAAGCAAGAATAAATTTGGAGCAAGATCAAGTGAACTGCTATTCAAGAGAAAGGCAGAAAAGTAGAAATTGCCCTGATTGTATCTATTACACAATTGGCCTTGACATTGGATGTCCTCTGTGCTTGGTGATATTTTCCTTCTTTACCTTCATAAATCTCTAGTTTCCTTCAAACTCAGTTCAAGTGCCACCTTCTGCATAAGGCCTTTCTTGAGGCCTTCTAGTACCTTCCCACCCCTACTGCAGGTTATCTTATATTTGTTTTGAATGTATTTCATATATGTCTATATATGTGTGTAGTGCTCCATTTGGGCTATCTCTCCATTTATAATTGCAGTTTGTGTCCCAAGGGATGGAGAAGGTTGTGTTGAGTGACTACCCCAAAGTTTAAGGTGAGTTTGTATTCCTAACACTATAAGCCCCCACTAGTGCACTTACCTTTAATAGTCAGCCAGTAGAAAGAATTATCTCAAAGCAGAGACATTTATTAACATAGCTTTACAAGAACAATAACAACAAATGACCACCACCACTTTCAATAAAACTATTGAAGCATTCTCGCGCAACTACACACAGAATGAGTAGAAAGAGTGAGTACATATATGGTGAATACTAGTAGAAAGAAACACACATAGCAATCTCATATGGCCAAGGTAACTCAAAGGCACTATAGGGAACCAATATCCTTTCCCTTTTCATGATATCCTCATACAACTCCTCCTGATATAGTGTCTTTAATGAGCATACCACTCTGCCAGGCTTTATGGACCTGTTCATTTCCAAGCTCAGCTCCCAGGGATGGCTCTCTTCTCATCTCACAGTGGTCATATTCCTCAGAACTATCACCTTGTTTCACTCCTTTTCCATGCTGAGTACATAGATTGCTATTGGGTAAGTAGACCTACTCCAGATCATGGCTGATATGGAGAGCAATTTGGAACTCCAAAGGGCTATAAAACTGCATACTCTTTCATCCATCAATACCACTACTGGGTCTATATACCAAAGAGATCATAAAAAAGGGGAAAGGACCCACATGTACAAAAAACATTTATGGCAGTTCTTTCTGTAGTGGCAAAGAATTGGAGATTGAGGGGATGCCCATCAATTGGGGAATGGCTGAACAAGTTACGGTATATTAATGTAATAGAATACTATTGTTCTATAAAAAATGATGAGCAGGCAGATTTCAAAAAAACCTGCAAAGACTTACGTGAATTGATACTGAGTGAAGTGAGCAGAACCAGGAGAACATTGTACACAGTAACAGCAACATTGTGCGATGATCAGCTTTGATGGACTTGGTTCTTTTCAGCAATACAATGACAAATTATATACAAAGACAATTCCAAAAGACTCGTGATGGAAAATACTATCCACATCCAGAGGACGAGCTATGAAGTCTGAATCCAGATCGGAGCATGCTATTTTCACTTTTTATTTTGTTTTTTTCTTTCTCGTGGTTTTTCCCTTTTGTTCTGATTCTTCTTTCACAGCATTACTAATGTGGAAATGTGTTTAATATGATTGTACATGTATATACTATATCAGATTCCTTGCTGTCTTTGGGAGAGAAGGAGGAAAAACAATTTGGAACTCAAAATCTTATAAAAGTGAATGTTGAAAACTATCTTTACATGTAATTGGAAAAAATAAAATACTAGTAAGTGCAACAAAAAAAAAAAAGATGTCATGGCTGAAGGGGGGAAGAATGGAAGAGAGAGAAAGCCCTTCCCACTAGAGAGGTGAGGAATGATTCCCTTTCCAAAGCAGCCTTCTTAATCTATAGCTGGCTGGCTTTCTTTTCTACTGTCAGAGGTTATGCTCCTTGGAAAAATGTCCTGCCTCAACTGACAATTGAGAAAGTATGAATCACTTTCCAAAGGGTCAATAGCAGTGTGACCAATCTTTAACCAGCCAATGGTTAGCTGCTTTCTAATTCTATTTTTTACTTAAAAACTTCATACCTCATTAGAGTAACAAAATATAAGGTTTTATTTACACTAACCTATGCTTCATTTAAACAAATATCTGTGTTTCCTCTGTTGTCTATCCCCTATCTTATAATATTTTGTCAAATGAACTAAGATATTAGGAGAGAAGCAATTGATCAAGGGTATCCTGATCAACTCTTTCCACACATACTATATGTACACTTTCCAGTTAGAATATAGTTTAGCCCAAAGTTGGACACTGGATGTCTTTTGAGACCAATTGTCAAAACCAGACCAACAGTGTAAAAAAAAATATGACATGATCCAACCTCACTTAGCACTCTCATTTACATCTTTCTACTCTAATTATGATTTATTATTGTGAATAATAGACAACTTTTTATCTCCTCTGTAAGCTCTAGGATAGTAACAGTATCTTCTCTAAACTCTTTATTCTCCCTCATCATCATAGCATAGTAGTCAGGATACAATGGGTATTTAATGTATTTGTTCAATTATCTAAATTTTAAAATTAATCTGTTGACACATATGTGCTTATCCTCATATCAATCTTTAGAAAAAGCAGGAAAGCATAAAGAATTACTCAAAGCCAACCAAAAGAGTTGCACGCTTTGGAAGAGCAGTCTTACAGCTACAAAGCTAAAGATAAGTGAGATGAACCCATCAGTGAAACTCCTTAAAATGTGCTTAGAAATAGGAATTGAGAAGTGGATTCAACTGAAAAGGTAAAGAGAGATGCCATAATTAGCCCGCAATTGGGCAGTGGAGTATTTATTCCCTCTGCAATATTTACCTGGATTTCAACATGTTGTGCCTATCTTTAAAGAACCAGAACCTATCTCTATTTGTTTTCATCTCTCCTGAGTTCTTTTAATCTACTTTTTATTATAGTCATTTGTGTTCATGTCTTATCCTCCTGACTAAATTGTAACAACCAGAAAGCATTTATTAAATGCCTATAGGCTAGGCATTGAGCTTGGTACTAGCAAAGCAAAGACATAAATGAAAGAGTCTGCCCTCAAGGCCTTTACATTCCACCACGATAGAAAACATGTCCACATATCAGTATAAATAAACCACATGTAAAACTAACACAAAGTAAGCGGGGTGGGAGGCAGGGTTTGGGGAGTTAGGAAGGCACTAGCAGTTGAGTGGATGTAGAACAGCCTTATGCATAAGGCAGCAAGAACTGAGTCCTAAAGGAAAGCAGGGGTTCCAAGAGGCAGAAGTGAAGAAGGAGAACATTCCAGACATAGAGGACAGCCTGTGCAAAGGTAGGAGGTGGAGTGTTGCATGTGATGTGGGAAGAGGAGTAATGAAAAAGACTGAAAGGTAGGTCAGGAACAGGTTTAAAGGACTTCAAAAACCAAACAGAAGAATATATAGAGAGAATCTCAAAATTCCTAGTGCAGGTGAAAGCTTCACTAGCTTTAAAATTACTAAAGTACTAAAGCTTTCACCTGCACTAGGAATTTTGGGAAACCCAATATTTGATGCTACAAGCAATAGGGAACCATGGGAGTTTAATGTCATTGTAGTGACGTGGTCAGAACGGTAATTTACAAAAATTAGTTTGGCAGCTATCTGAAGGATAAATTGGAGAGGGGAGACTGAGGCAGAGAGACAAAGTAGGAGACTGTCATAATAGTGTAGGTGAGATAGTCTAGGTGAAAGGTGATATGGGTCCAGACTAGGGCAGCTGCTGTGTGAGTAGAGGGAAAAGTATATATTTAAAGGGCTGTTGTGGGGATCAAAAGGACAAGTCCTGCCGAGAGTGGGAATAATCTAAGGATGGGATTTAATGAGGCAAGAGCCATAATAGGACAAGGGAGCAAGAGATTTGAGAAGAGAGGATGGTATTAAGTTGAGATAGTTAACCAACTATTATTCTGTTGAGAGTGGAAATTGGGAAGGGAGAAGAGAGTAGCCGGAGCAGGGGTGATGGTGTTTTATTTATAATTGAACCTTTCTACATAATTAACACAATGTCTTACATCTACTGTAGTAAACACTTAACATTCATTGAATTGACTGAAACAAATTGAATTGAATGGAAATATTTAAACCCATACTCATAACTGGTGTATAATCAAGAACTGACCATTCTGGACATGTGGAACATTGTTTTGTTATTGAAGAGGCAAATGTCAAATGCTATTAATCCCAAGTAGAGGCTGAGGTCAAACTAGAGTTGTTGGTGTTTATTCTCTTCCATAGTAACTATCCTTGGAATTTAAAAAAAAAAAGTCTACTTTCTCTATTTCTTTTCTCAATTAACAATTAAATATTTCCCAATTGACAATTACATAGTCAGTAGCAGGAGTGGAACCTAAGCCTTGATTCAGAGGTCTTTCCATTAAACCGTTTACTTCTGTCTGGAATAAATTCCGTTTACTATTCAAAGGCTTACTGCACGTTAAAATGATAGATTAATCAATATTGATTTACCATCATTGAGTGGTATTAGTCATATTAGCCATTATTTTTTCTGAGATATTTCTCACATCAGTGACTATATTCCTTTGGAAGTATAATGCAGATAAACATCCAACTGGCTAAACTAATTAGGCAAGAGGCAAAGTGGAAATGGGATTAGATTCTACTCACTTCTGGTCCAGTAGCTGGAGTGCTTTCAATAGAGAGAAAAATTATGTGGGTACAGTGTTTGTAATACTTTCACTAAGAAATAAAAAAATTATTAAGTTTTCAAGCTGTCACAAAAGTGATTCAAATTGTGGAAAATAACAGCTATGGACAAAGGTCGAAAAAACATAGGATTCAATAAAAGACCAGAAGGTAATCTAACCCTTATCTTCAAGAATAACATGGTGGATGTGGGGGATGGTGTAGGTGCTGAGTGCGACTAGGGGAAAAGAAGAAAAATAGAGAACATTTGGGGAGGGATTATGGGTACTTCCCCTGTCCTTCAACCCACCCACCCCAAGGGCTGCACCTCTATTTTTCCTAGTCACATTCCTAACAACAAATTATTAACTAAATAATAGTGTTGTTTTCTGTCTGTACTGAGTGTGGCACAAGACATAATGATATTGAGGAGACAAATGTGGAAAAGAGAGATTAGGTTGCTGGCGGGAATAGGACAAAGGTCACTAATTCTAGGTGGCCCTTTCTTTTCAGTTTTACTATTTTCCAGTATCTTTTCTCCTTTCCCATAACCAAACTCCTAGAAAAATCCATCTACACTCATTGCTTTCTCTTCTTCATCTCTCCCTCATCTCTTTTCAATCTTTCTTTTGACCCTACCACCACTCAGGTAAAACGATGCTCTATAAATTTCAGGATGTTCTCCTATGAAAAGCAATGGCCTAAGGGCAGCTAGGTGGCACAGTGCATAGAGCACCAGCCCTGGAGTCAGGAGGACCTGAGTTCAGATTTGGCTTCAGACAAGTCACTTACTGAGAAAATTACTTAATTTCTCTGAGCCTCAATTTTCTCATCTGTAGAATGAAAGGGTTAGATGGGCCCTTCCTGCTCTGCATCCATGATACGTATGATCACCAACTGCTTCCTCGACATTTCCAATTGGATAGTCTACATGTCCAAAACAAGAGTCAACATGTCCAAAACAGATTCATTTTCTGTCCTACTAATCAGAGGGAACAGTGAAGGTGGGATAGTGGATAGAGTGCCAGAAAAGGACTAGTATTGCTGAGTTCAAATCTGGCCTCAGATACTTATTAGCTGTATGATTCTGGGCAAGTCACTTAACCCTGTTTGCCTCAGTTTCCTCATCTGTAAAATGAGCTTGAGTTGGACACAACTGAAAAATGACTGAACAACAACAAACTAGTCCAAGGTGTCAAAGTTCTCCTGGGGTCAAGGCAAAACTCCCAAGTGCAAGGGGGTGGCGAACTAGACTAAAATATAATTGGGAAATGTTTAACAAAATAAATACAAATACAATACAGTACAGATGTTAACTTGTTGTTTCCTAAGTCAGTATGTCGACAACAGAGATCTATTTCTACTTGAGTTTGACATCAGTGAACCTAGATCATCCCCAATTCCTATCTTCCTTTTTCTGTTGAGCACACCATCATCTACCCAGTCACCCCATTTGAAACCTTACTCATACTCAATTCTTTGTTCTAATTCACTCTCATATAACCAATTAATTGCCAAATCTTATCAGTTTTACCTCCAAAAGATCTCTCTCATCTATCCCCTTCTCTCCACTTACCTTAACTCAAGCCCCTAGCCCTTTTCACCAAGTCAACGGTGGGAAACCTGCAACCTCATGCCGACATGTGGCCTCGAGGCCGCAGGTTCCTCACCCCTGAGTCCAACACCCTAAAACAGACCCCTAATTGGTCTCCCAGACTCAACTCTATTCCCTCACCTCTCTAATCCACCTTCCCTGCAATGGCCAAAAGGATGTTCCTAAATACAGGATAACTGATGTTCCTTCGCATATATCTGAAATGTTCTGTCTCCATACCCCTGCCTCTTCCTACCATAGCTCAGATGCCATCTTCTACAGGAAACCTTTACTGACTCTCCCATCATTAGTGCCATTCCAGCCCCATACACCACTTCCAATGACTTTCTGTTTACTTTGTGTATGCAGGGTGGGACACCCTGTATTTTAAATATACTGATTTATGGATGTGTTATTTTCCCCAAGTGGAAGCTCAAGGAGAGCTTCATTTTCGTTGTATCCCCAGTTCCTAACATGGTGCCTGGAACACGGTAGATGCTTCATTTTGAAGCACAAAACTGCTATACATACATACATAAATATATACATACATACATATATACACACACATATGTGTGTATATATGCACATATATACATGTGTATATATATATATATGTATATGTTCATTTGGTTTTGTTCTTTAAAGTTAAATCTGTTTTTAAAAATTCTTTTAATCCCCATTGGGAAATAAGTCGGAGAGTGCTGTAGTTTCTCTTTCCTCTAACAGTCAATTATTACTAGTCTCTTGGACTCTGTACTCAGGCAGTGGTTATTTCTCTCCAATTAGGTGTCTTGGAATACACCCTGGTACCTTGCAGGGAAATTGTTTTTCTGTGAAAAAAAGGCAAAAAATTAGTAGGGTCTACCAGCTTTTAGCCACTATTAATGAGAGAATAAATGATTCTTTTACTCTCCCCACCTGCCAAGCTTGGACCCCATCTACTACTAACATATTCCCTCAGTGTTATACCATTCATTTCTGCTTGCTGGCTTCCCTTAAGTCCCAACTAAAATCCCATAGTGTACAGGAAGCCTTTTCCAGCCCCTCTTAATTCTAGTGCCTTTTCTCTGTTAATTATTTCCTGTTTATGCTGTCTATAGATTGTGCATATTAATTTACCTATCTTCCCCATTGGATCGCGTGCTCCTTGAGGTCAGGGACTGTCTTTTGCCTCTTTGTTGTAACCCTAGAACTTAGTACAGCACCTGGCACATAGTAAGTGCTTAATAAATATTAATTGACTGACTGACCGTTTCCTATAGCCTATCACAAAATTTCACACAGGCTAAAGTAAAAATTGCCCTCCCTCTTACCCTTATTCTCTACCAATTTGTGGCCCTCCCTTTCTTCAAAGCTCAGTTAAAACCACCTCTTCCAGAAAGCTTGTCCCAATCAACCCATCCTGCGCCTAACATTCCTCTACTCTTTCCCCTAAATTTGAATGAATTGTAACACAAACGAGACACACAACAGGAAATGGTTGACAATGTTGTTTTGCAAGTATGATCCCATTGTTTTGTGTTGGTATTTTCTTTCTACAATAGTAAGAGGATGGAGACTGGGGGTATCTGTTTCCTTTTTACATCTTCCCAACATGGTTTTGGCACTTTAGGACCCTGGTGATTTCAATGTGGGTGCTCTCTCCAACTGCAATGATGCAAATCACAATCCATCCAGGTCTTCTCGCGCTATGTGATTCTTGTCCATGTCATCCCACAAACATGCCACAGGGGGAAGGAGAGGTACCATCTAAACTGCTGGATGCCTTCTTCTTATGCTTTTGACATTAGGTCAATACCAGTGCTCTAGCCACTGTGCCAATGCTGTTCTGCCCAAAGTCAGGAGATGCCAACCAAAGAGGACTCAGAAATGGAGTAAGACTTTTGTTGCTAAGCTCTAGATCTGGACCCAGAAAACCTAGGTGCAGGCCCCAGCTTGGCCACTTAGTGTTTCAGGAGACCTTGAGCAACTTATTTTAATATATTAAAATAATTATTATTAATGCCTATTACTAATAGACAGCTCTAAAGTTTACAAAAATGCTTTACACACATTGTCTCATTTGAGCCTGACGACAATCCTCTGAGTTAGGTATTACAGTATATTCTGATTTCGTGGCTGAGAAATCTGTGGCTCAGCAAGGCTAAGTGACTTACCCACCGCCACACAACAAGGAAGCTACAGAGATGGGATCTGGACCCATGTCTTCCTGACTCCAGGTCCAGCTCTCTATCCACTATGAAACACTGCTTCTCTCTGAACCTCAGTTTCCATATTTGTAAAATGGAGATAATAATATTTATACTAACCACCTCATGGGATTATTGTGAGGAAAGTATTTTGCAAGCCATAAAGCTGCCATGCTGGACAGAGAGAGAGAGTGAGAGAGAAATCAAGTTGATCTCAATTCTACTGTAACCCTTGGTTCCCAGGCTGCTGATCAGAGAGCATTTCCATTGAGATGTCAGACTGGAAATCACTAACAGGCTATTTCAGAAATCTTTGTGAACCTGACCTTAAAGACATGTGGAAGAGAGGTCTTCCAAGAAGAGACAGACCATCTCACTCATATAGTGAGCAAGGTCCAGCAGCCCATCTGACTTCTGGATGTCTGCCTCTTTGCCCCTTCCCTCCGGAGTGCCGACAGACCCCTGCCGCAAGATGGCAATAATCACAGCTGAGGGGACCCTGTCTCTGCTTCCTCAGTAGGGGGATGTTAAAACAGAAAGACAAAGATCGGACTTTCCTGACGCCAGCATTTATTTACATTGTCTGCTCCCTAATGGATTCTTTCATTGCATCGTCATATAAGTTTTTATGTGTGATTATGTACGAAAGTTCTGGTGGCTGCTGATACCCTTGTTGTTTGTAGACTGCTGGCAGAGAGATTTGAAAAGAGTTTTTGGTCCTTTTAGATAGAGAGACATTATCCAGATGAATTGAGATACAGGGGGCAGAGTGGACATTCATCCTGTTTAGATTTCCCATGAGCAAGAAAGATATATTTAAATCATACCAATAAGCAAACACAAGTTTCCCACCAACAGGAGACTACATGAGAAGATGCCATAATTTACATATTTATTTAAATTTACATAGTCTAGACCGAAGAGAGATAAAACTTAAGGCAAATGAGAGCCTAGGCAGGATAAGGTAGTGTTCTAAGCCTACCTCCCCTTGACCAGCCTCCCAGAGGGTTGTTCTGGGGAATCAAGGCATTACCCTCTCTGAGAGTCCCATATTTGTCCTTAGCCCGCTTGTTCCCATTTCTTGCTATTGTAGGAAGTGCACAGGACATCTTTTACGAACTGGAACTCACCTCTACTCACAAGAACTCTGAGGGTCACTCTGAGGGTGCTTGAGAATGATTTTTGTAAAGTTAATCTTTTTCTGTTAGAAGCACTTATGGTTTCATTATTTTTAGGGCTATTTTAATACTTTCTCATGATTGGGAGTTAGTAACGGCTTAGATTTTTAAACTGATTCCTAGCCCAGGTTTGTTGGTGCTGATTGGAAGAAATTTTGTCTCTTTGACTTTTCTTGGACTTTTATATCTCCATTGTTTAATTTTAAGTATGTTGGTACTTATTCACTGGCATTGTTTGCCAATGTGACAATTTAAGTACTGTTTAAATTTTGCTTTGTTTTGTTTCCAATGGGATTTTCCCCTCTCCTCTCTGATAATTTTACTTTACCTTGTCTTTTCTCTGTTTTGAGAAGGTTATTCTAGCTTGCGTCGAATGCATTTCTATTCTGAGGGGGGGGTTGATATATTTTTTTTAAGACTTTCTGATTAGTCAATGTAATTTTTACAATTTTATTTTCCATTTAGTGGTGTTCTCAGGCTCATAGGGACCATCCTTTCTCCCATAATCAATTCACCACTGACGTGGAGATTTTGTTATGTGAAATGTTGTATTGGTGCTATTAATTAATGTATTATGTTGATGTGGCTATGAGCATCAGCAACTGTTTTGGATTTATGGCAAGCTGTTTGCAGTGTTACTTGGCTCTAAGAAGCTATCCCATGTACAGGCCCCACACCCCAGTAAAATCATTTCAGCAGACAAGCTAAACCAGGCAGAGAGTCACCAACAAGCCCCAAACCCACTGGTGAGTTCGGGGAGTGTCTACCCCAAGCATGTGAAAATCTCCCCCAGCAGAATGGGTGGATGAGAACAATTTGTCCCACAGCCATGAAGGCAGCTGAAGCAGACACTGTGGGGAGCTTAGAGCTTGATCAGACATCAAGCACACCAAGGTCATCCACTGTATCCCAGATCATTGCCAGGCATTCTGACTTTTGTCTTGCCACTGGACTTCCATGACTGGAAGAGAGAGTGAGGCTGACGACCTTGTGCAACTCTGCCTCACTTAAATCCAATTCACACTCAAGTCAGGGCATCACTCTGTGGTGTCATTGGTCCTCTTCAAAAACGAAGGACAAACAACAATATTGGCTATATCTCAGAACATGACAAAAGCTGATGTTGTTTTTCATGATCTTGAGTTCATTTCTGTGGCATTGATACCCATTGGCATATTGATTATTGTTTATTCACCATTTATTAAATGCTTACTATGACATGTTTTCTGATTAAGTTAGTACTACTAGTTTTGCTATATCTTCAACATGGAGCAATCTCCTTAAAAGATGAGTGATGAAGCTTAAAAGGTATTATCATATTATAGGTATTGAGATTCATAGAGGCCTCTCACCTAACATTAGGTGACAGTACAAAAAATAATATGGACGATATTATAAAAATATTGTAAAGAAAAGTGAAAGCCTTGGAGAATTGCAGAGTAACATATAGAAATAAAATCATGTGAGGTCACTCAGGAAATGCTCTGTGAATTATCTGGAGTTAATTCTTTCAAACATTTTTTTTTAGGCAATTGGGGTTAAGTGACTTGCCCAGGATCACACAGCTAGTGAGTATCAAGTGTTTGTTCTGAGGCCGGATTTGAACTCAGGTCCTTCTGACTTCAGGGCCAGTGCCCTATCCACTGACCGCCTAGCTTCCCCCAAACATTCTTAATGAACTGACAATAGTCCTGGGAACTGATTATGACCCTCGACTTTAAGAATCAAGTTCATATCTTTCCTCAGATACTCACTAACAATATGAGCAAACCACTTAATCTCCCCATTTCTGTTTCCTCATTTGTAAAAGGAGTTCGGACCCAAAGTCTTCTAGGGTCCCTTTTGTCCCTAAATCTATGATCCTATGAACTACATGCTACCCTCTGAGAAGAAGTGGCTATTTAGACAGTAGAAGGTCTCCTAATCAGAAAAGGCATTCTCACAAAGAAATTGGGTGACATTTAAGTACAAAAGTGATACTTTCACTGTAGGTAAGACCAAAGCCAGATCCCTTGTGCCAGTGAGACACTATGGATTCAAATTAGGGAACTTTTTTTGTGTGTGAGTCAATTGGGATTAAGTGACTTACTTAGGGTCACACAGCTAGTAAGTTTCAAGTGTCTAAGGTTGGATTTGAACTCAGGTTCTCCTGAATCCAGAGCTGGTACTCTATCCATTGTGCCACCTAGCTGCCCCTAGGGAACTTTATTAGAATAGAACCATGCCGCCCAGGCGGAAGGGAAGGGGATAAGCATTTATATAGTGCCTACTACATGCCAGGCATTGTTCTAAGCACTTTTCAGGTATTATCACTTTTGTTCATCCAGGAGAATAATCCTGGGAAGCTTAAATTAACCAAAGGTCAGATATGCTACAGCATTAAAAGGCAACAGAATTAGAAAAGAGAAGTAGATTAAGGGAGAGTCTTACAGGAAAAGCTTTAGCCTTTGTGAAGGGCCTAAAGGCTACATAATTTGGAGTTGAATGGCAAACATATTTACAAAACCTAGAGTCATTATATTGGGCAGCTAGGTGGTATAATGGATAGAGTGACAGGTCTGGAGTCTGGAAGACCTAAGTTCATATCCAGCCTCAGACACTTACTAGCTGTGTGACTCTGGGCAAGTCACTTCACCCTGTTTGCCTCAGTTTCCTTACCTATAAAATGAGCTGGAGAAGAAGATGGCAAACCACTCCAGTATCTTTGCCAAGAAAACCCCAAATGGGGTCATGGAGAGTCAGACATGACTGAAATGACTAAACAACAACAAAGAGTCATTATGTGGTGGTGATGGCGAGACCCTAGAGAAAGCATATACTATATTTATCAATTCTACTGTTCTGCATAAGGAAAAAAAGAAAATCCTTCTCACTTTAAAATTCCCAATTACAAATACTAATACAGAGAGGGACAGTTGTCCCTGAAAAAAATTGATATAGTTAGCAGGAAATATGCAGAGGTCTGATACACAACTCTGATCTATACCTGCACATCGCTAATCATGACTGATGGGTACCATTGCCACAATTAGCCAAGGTGAGGCAAATACCAACAGAAATGAAGGAACACCGTAACTTTTGCAAAGAAAGGCTCCATCTTGATTGACTCAGGAGTATTTTCTCAAGCCATAGAAGCAAAGAAAGGGAGTCTCCCCCCAGAGACATGGTTCTATCCTAAGAAGTTCCCTAATTTGGATACATAGCATCTCACTGGCATAGGGGATCTGGCTTTGGTCTTACCTACAGTAAATGTGTCAGTAAAGATCCTGAGGCAGAAGGCAGGAGCCCACTAAAGATCAAGTAAGGAATGGAACGGCAGAAAAACACGTACCCTTTGGAAAGGTAAAGGTCCGAGGGAACAGAGGCCATAATGACCTGATATATTAAAACCACCACCGGGACCTATCCAGAAAAGCAGGCGCTTCTTCTGTTAAAATTGTGTATTAGATGGTTGTATGTTAGATGTATTTATGGAGAGAACACAACCTTAGTCCTATCGAACCAGAATTGAGAAATGGGGATAGGACCAAGGAAGTAGGTCACCTTGGATCCCCAAACAATTACCATGACCCATTCATCAATTGTTTATGGATCTATCCCATCTGGAATTCATAAAACCCCCTGCTCCAAGGTGATTCTGACACCGAGAATATGAAATGTGGTGCTGTCCTGAACAGCGGGTCTCAAGTTGTCCTCATATTTCAATCATTATTTCAGAGATAACTGAGGAAAATACCTTTACCACCTATGAATGGACTGAGAATTGGTAGATTGAGTGAGAAGGACTACATGTATTTGGGTGATATCCCAGTGAACCTAAAGTTTCCCAAAGAAATTATTGGATTCAATAAAAAGATGGGCACCCTAGCCTGGTACATCCAGAACAAGGGAACTGATTGATACAGGCCAGGGAAGACTAATGTGGATGAAGATGCTCTGTCTTAAAAGCTGTATAACCCTAAAGCCACTTTGATACTGAAAGAAGACGTGAGAACTATATGTGATTTCCAGGCATGGGAGCCACAATCATGTGAAAATTTGGCTGATACCTTGGGACTTCCATGAGATGGCATGCCAGAAGTATAAGTGAAACTCGTTGCTTAGAACCGACTTTCTTTGCCTCAGTTGTCTATAGATGACTGGCAGCAAAAGTAAATGGCAGATGAAGAATTGAGAAAAGCAATACAAACCAAGAAATGAGGAAGTGATGCCAAAGAGCTTAAGTTCCAGCAGTTTGAAGGCTGCTGTTGAGACAATGGCAAAAGTCAGTGCTCTACAATGGAGTGCTGGACTGGACTCAGATTGATCCCACACATGCCACCAGGAAGCCACTCCATGGCCATGAAAGAACATATAACTCTGTAGGATGACCTGAGACATGTAAGTCAAGAGAGGACCTTCGAACTAGTAAGAAACAGATTTACCGACCCAAGATGGTTCATTGTTGTTCAGTGGTTTTTCAGTTGTGTTTGACTTTTCGTGAACCCATCTGGGATTATCTTGGCAAAGATACTGGAGTGGTTTGTCATTTTCTTCTCCATCTCATTTTACAGATGAGGAAACTGAGGGAAACAGGGTTAGGTGACTTGCCCAAGGTCACACAGCTAGTAAGCATCTGAGGCCAGATTTGAACTCAGGAAGATGAGTATTCTTGACTCCAGGCCTAATGCTCTAACCACTACACCACCTAGCTGCCCACGATGGTAGCAAATGTTACTAAGAAGTGTGAAACTTCTGCCTAATACGTGCAAAGAAAAAAAGCTGCCAACATAAGCACTAGCAACCCTTTGGAACTTGGCTTCATCAACTTCTTACTGCTTTAAGAAAATAGTAAGAATGTTAGCCATATCTTAGTAATGCCTGATCATTTCAAAAGGTGTGAAGGTTCTTCAGGAGCTGGAGTGCATTCACTGTTGCTAAAGTATTGTGGGAGAATTATTTCTCAGGGTATGGAATCCCCGCCGGGATCCATTCCTATCAGGGCAAAGACTTTGAGAGCAAGCTATTCAAGGAAGTGGCACCTTTGTCAGGTATCAAGAAGTCTAGGGGTACACATTCCCATATACAAGGAAGGGCAGCTAGGTGGTAAAGTGGATAGAGCGCTGGACTTAGAATCTTCCTAGGTCTTCCTAGACCTGAGTTCAAATCTGCCCTCAGACATTAGCTGTATGACCCTGGGGAAGTCACTTAGCCCTATTTGCCTCATTTTCCTCATCTGTAAAATGAACTGGAGAAGGAAATGGCAAACCACTCCAGGATCTTTGCCAAGAAAACCCCAGATGGGGTCACATAGAGTCAGACACAACTGAAAATGACTGAACAACATACACACCCAAGGAGAACCACTCATAGCCTGAGCATTTCAACTATATGCATGTTAAGAAGTTTGAGATCAGAACAGAAATTTCTGTAGAGTCAACAGGTGATATTTCTAGTGTAAGACACCGGCCCTTTAAGGCACTTCCCTTTCGTGTGGAGAAGTCTGTTGCTAAGTTGTCTGCTTTCCTCAAGCTCTAAACCTGTTACCAAAGTATGTAGCTGCTCTGACGCCAGAGAGCTGAGGCAGTCATTCATGTTGATTATGAAATGAAAAGAACAGATTTCTGAACCTTAAGCTCCTCTGAAACTCGAAGTGATGGATACTAGAGTTACTGTCCAGAAGTAAGTTTCCAGATGAGCAGAAAAATATGTTGGAAGCAAGCAGCTCTATGACTGAGCTATCTGGGACTTCAAAATCTACAAAATGTATTTGCCTTTTAAAGTAGCCACCTTTGGCAAGAAGTCAAATCACATACCTGCACACAGATACAGAAACACATACACACAAACCTGGTCTATCTGTGACTCAGCGTGGTGCTGAATATATCTACTCTTACTAATTCTCATTAATGGTGGAAAGCAGCATGACTCAAGGGGGAAATGTTAGATTCAGGAGATCTGTTTTTCAGTCTGTCTCTGACACTTGACTGGGGGATTGTTAGCAAGTCAACTAACCTCTCTCCTAGTCTCTCTTTTCTCATCTGTAAAATGGGGACAATAAGCCTTGTGCTACCAGCCTCGTTCATTGAGAGGAAAGTATCCTAAAGGAATAGGAACTGAACCTGTGATTTCATTGACATTAAGATCTGCTCTATCAATGCAGATTAACACCTTTCCTGCAACTTTATTCCTTATATAGGTACATTGAGCTCCTGAGTCACTTACTTGGGATTACACAGTTAGTATATATCAAAGGTGGGACTTGAACCCAGGTCTCCCTGGTTCCAATTTCAGCTGTCTAGACACTACACCATACTTCTGTGGTTGTTCTGTCATTTCACTTGTATTTGACTCTGTGACTCTTTCGGGGGTTTTCTCACCATTTCCTTCTCCAGCTCATTTGACAGATGGGGAAACTGAGGCAAACAGGGTTACATGACTTGCCCAGGGTCACACAGCTAGCAAGTGTCTGAGGTCAGATTTGAATTCAGGAAGATGAATCTTCCTGATGTCTATCTACTGCACCATCTAGCTGCCTCTATACCATGCTGCCTCTCTCAAAACCAAACCTAAACAGATAGAATTCATTTTCCCCTCTATCAGAAGACCTGACCCTCCCACTGGTCCCCATAAGCAGACCAGAAAAGGCATGGGGATTCTGGTTTGCTATTACCTCAGTGACAATGGAGGAGCCTGGAGTGTCATATACCCAGCCATCCTGACAGGTGGTAAGAGGGATGTGGCTCCTGTTGCTGGTAAAATTGGCAAAAGGGTCCGTGCAGCTGAGGGCTGTCTGATTCCAGTCCACATCGTATCTCCGGCACTGTCTGGTAAAAGCATCTCCTGGTATGTCCAGGCCTGGCACTGTGTAATTCAGCTCCTCTTCCAAACTCCAGCCACATCGCTTGCTTAATTCTGCAACACCAGGATTGAAGCAGCGGTGATCTGGGGTGAAGCCCAAGAAGACAATTCCCACATAAATGGGGGCAAAAGCAACCGACAGCAGGCATAGGAGGCAAAAGGCTCGTTTCTGGAAGAAGTTAAATTCTCCAATGTGCTCTAAAATGTTATCTAAGGTTGGCATAATTGGATAGGGCAACAACTTTCAGGCAACTAATAAAATGCATTGCTAGATGCGCCCCAAGCTGCAGACTCTAAGTTACCAGTATCAAATAATCTATTTGTGGTCAATTCAGATTGCACCATTTCAAAGCAAGCTCAGACAGGATAAACATGGAACACGACCAAGTAGAAATAATCTTTCACCTCCTTGTGACTCTTTCAGGGCAAGGGTGGGGAAGGGGGAGGCCAGAGGATGACAGTGGGCTGGATTATTTGTTTTATTGGGGGAAAAGTCAATAAGGTAGAGACCTTAAAAAACTTTGTCACCCAGACAACTAACAGAATAATCAATTCTCAAATTACTTTGAGTGTTGCGTTATTTATCAGGATATTTCTTTTTATTATCCAGATGTACCAAAGGTCACTAATTATCAAAGGCTACCCTTGATCCAACCATAGGCTGTCTGCCAAAACTCAGTTCCACATTCACCCTTGGGGCCCCCTATACTCATAACATAGTGAAAAGACCACTGGGGTCGGATAACCTGGGTTCAAATTCAAACTGTTATTCCTTACTTTTTTTTTTAACTATTTGTGTGACTTTGGGCCCCTTAAACTCTCTGGCCCTGAAATTCCTCATCTGTAAAATAAGATTTGCCTAGATTGTCTCTAAACACCCTTCTAGCTCAATTTATGATTTCTTTCATCCCATATTTACTTGTTCAGGGATTTTTTGAATTTTTTTGGTATAAGGGATGAGTCATTGGGGATGAGAAGCACCAAGTGTTATATTGTAAAAGAATAAAGATGATATAAAAACAAAAGATTTTTCTAAAGAAACAAGGCCACATATCCACAGCCATTACTAGAGCAGAACCCCTAGAGCTTTGTCTCAAAAGGCCAAAATTGAGAAGATGGTGGAAGCACTTGCAGTGCCTTGGGTGTCTTAGAAACAATTGAGCATAGCATCTAGTTTTTTCTAGTACATCTAGATCTGGATGTTCTTTGGTGTGGGGAATATCATCTCCCCCTGGGGTTTTGGGTGGAGGTGGGAGGATCTCCACCAACCCCACCACTAATGTAGATTGGCAATTACTCTATAGTCTTAGAGAACTGCTCAAGACACCAACAGGTTAAGTGTTATGAACAGAATCACATAATCAGTATATATACATATATATATATAGAGAGAGAGAGAGAGAGAGATTACTGTAAGAGCACTTCTCTATTAGCTGTGCCACACTTGCCTCTCTTAACAGATTTACATATCACTCATTTACAAACTTCAATTTTGTTAGGTACATATTATGTATGTGCATGAATTCTCTCCAGTGGCTCCCAGTTCTCAGGATTAAATACAAAATCCTCTTTTGGCTTTCAAAGCCCTTCATAATCTTGTTGTTGTTCAGCCATTTTCTACTTGTGTCCTATTCATGACCCCATTTGGGGTTTTCTTGGCAGAGATACTGGAGTGGCTTGCCATTTTCTTCTCCAGTTCATTTTACAGATGAGGAAACTGAGGCAAACAGGGTTAAATGCCTTGCCCAGGGTCACACAGCTAGTAAGTGACTAAGGACAGATTTAAACTGAGGGAGATGAGACTTCCTCACTCAATTCCTTGTACTTTATCCACTGAGCCACCTAGCCCCCTCCAACCTTTCCAGTCTTCTTCCATCTTATTCCCCAGTACATGCTCTTTGATCCCATGACACTCAACTCCTGGCCATTCCATGAATGAGAAACTCCATCCCTCCTCTCTGGGCATTTTCTCTAGCTGTCCCCCATACCTGGAACCCTGTCCTTCCTCAACTTCCCTTACAGGGTTCCCTGGCTTCCTTTAAGTCTCAACTAAAATCCCATCTTTTACAGGAAACCTTTCCCTCTCTAAATTCTAGTGCCTTCTCTCTGTTATTTCCTATTTATCCTATATATAGCTTGTTTGTATATATGTGTTTGCATGTTGTTGCCCCCCCCATTAGACTGTGAGCTCCTTGAGGGCAGGGACTGTCTTTTGTCACTTTGTGTCCCCAGGCTTAGCACAGTGCTGGTACATAGTAGGCATTTAATAAATGTTGATTGATTGATTGATTGATTCTCTTTGGTTTCTGACTAGCTACTGCCAATAAGCCAGTACAGAAGACAGACACAGGAAAAACTGCAGCTTATTTACTCAGTGAGCCACACTCCAGCAGCACATAATGGGACATGTGTGTCTGTTACAATTTGACTAGTGATATTTATTCTTGTCTCTTATTCTTCTACCCATTTGTTAGATGAAACAAAGAGGAAGAGGTACTTTTTGGTCACCCAGGGAGGGTATATGTATTTGTAATAAAAGAGAATGCTTATCACTTGTTAAAAAAGAAGGAATATGTCCTTGTTAGCATAATTATTCATATCGGATGAAAGGGAACCACACATTACCTGCCAAACAAGACAGAGAAGAGAAATAGACTTCTTTGGGCTAGCAAAGTCTTTCTGTGCATGATAAAACATTTTATAGCAATTAGTTGTTGTTTAGTCATATTTTTTTTTTCAGTCGTGTCTGACTCTCTGTGACCCTATTTGGAGTGTTGTTGGTAAATATACTGGAGTGGCTTGCCATTTCCTTCTCCAGCTCATTTTACAGATGAAGAAACTGAGGCAAACAGGGTTAAGTGACTTGTCCAGAGTCACACAACTAGTAGGTACCTGAGGCCAGACTTGAATTCAGGCCTACGAGTCTTCCTGACTCCAGACCCAGAACTCTATGCACTATGGAGCCACCTAGCTGCCCCTATAGCAATTAGAGGGGTAAGGAAATACTCAAGGAAAGAAGCAAACAAGTATTTTTTAAGCACCTATGCACCAAACCCTGTGCCAAGCATTTTAGAAATAATTCATCTGATCACAATAACCTCACAACAACCCTATGAGGTAGGCATTATTATCCCCATTTTACTGTTGAGGACACTGAGGCAGACAAAGGTTAAGTGACTTGCCCAGGGTCACACAGGAAGTGTTTGAGGCATTATCTCAGGTCTTCTGAGTCCAGGCCCAGCATTCCATCCATTACCTCAGCCTGTTATATATTCTAATCATAGATTCCCAATTCGGGGGTGCCGGAACATTGGGGAACAGTGCTAATAGCCTCAGGTGCAACTGGGGGGCATTGAATAAAAATAAGGGGGCAGTGAAAGCATAAGGAAAGAAGAGAAGATAATTTTGAAAAACCATTCATACATGTTTCATCTGTTGTGTAACAGAGTTAAAGTCATAGTGATTACATTGTTTTCCAAATAAACACACAAAATGCAAGTAATAATCCATCGGTGATCAAGTCCACTAATAGGTCTTAACAAACAAGTGTTGGCAGGTGAGCACATCGCACATTGTCAGGAAATTCAGCATGCCTCAGAAGGAATATGTGCATGTAATGACTTGTTTACAAAATGATACTATGTAATCACATGATGCAATATTGCATCATCAAAATTTCAATGCAGGGGAAAAATACAAATTTACAATAAGTTATTAAATTTAAGATGTGTCTTTTTTAATATTTAATTTTTTTAAATGGCACAAATTTTTTTAAAAAATCATCAAAGGGTTAAAGAAAGTAGATTTCCATGGGGGCACTGAGTAACTTTTTTTTAAAGGGGGAGATAGGCCAAATAAGTTTGGGAACCTCTGTTCTAAGGCAATACATAGTCAATTGCTGAATATAGAATAAAATTGAGTTGTATCAACTCTCTACAGACCCACTCAGCTCCCTACAATCCACTTTTGACCCATGGTTATCACTGACAGTGTCATGTTTTCTATAATCATTGAACCACATAGATCTCTGATCTGGAAAGAATTCTCGGGATCATAGTCTCAGAACTCAAAGGACCCTGGGCAGAGGTACACTAAACCAGCTATCTGCAAGCACTGCAAATCAAGGCTTGATTCATTGTTTTGTTGATTGTGTCAATGGAAAAAACGTTAATTAAGCAAATTGAATTTACAAGTGGGTCACGGACATTTTTTTTCCCAGGAGAACAGTGTTAAACTTTTATAAGCACACCTAGGCTTCAGAGTCATCAAGTTCAACCCCCTCAGTTAGGAAACTGAGGCCAAAAGTTACCCAGGTAGGCAGTGATAACATCAGAGCCAGGTTCTCCAATCCCTTCACTTTTTCAGATTTGGAAAATGAGTCTCAGGTAAGAAAGGGGCTTAAGGTCACACAGTTCATGGCAGAGCCAGGACTAAAAGCCAGTACTCCTGACTAGTTTTGCTGCAGCAGCCTTTTTTTTTTTTTTTTTTTTTTGGCTAGGCAATGGGGTTAAGTGACTTGCCCAGGGTCACATAGCTAGTAAATGTTACGTGTCTGAGGCTGCATTTGAACTCAGGTCTTCCTGAATTCAGGGCCGGTGCTCTATCCACTTTGCCACCTAGCTGCCCCTGCAGCGGCCTTCTTGATGCAGGTCATTGTCCTTAATTAAGCTGACAGCAGAGAAGATGAGTGTAAAATTATTTAGGCATTGGTCTTCAGCTCTCTATAGCTATACCAATCTTCTTTTCCTGTGTCTGATAGGGGATGCCAGAAGATGTGAAAGGAGAAGGCTGAGGTGCATGCAGACACCTCCAGAGATGGTTCTTAGCAGTTGAACACAATAGGACCCAACTCCACTTGGCCAACTTAAGGGGAATATGGGATTTCTCATAAATTTTTGTTCTCTGATGTCAGTTCTAGGCCATTTCGTGTCAAATAAAGCAAACAGCTGTTAGGTATTTTTAGGTGTAGCTGGTCATTTGGCATCTCAGTTATCTGATCAATTCAGTTTTGCAAACACATTGTTTCATGCTCCTAGCATATGTTTCTGAGCTCTGGGGCTATGATAAAGCTTTTGGAACCTGGGGGGGGGGGCCAGGGTAAGGAATTAGGTTTAGGTTTGGAAGAGGGAGGGTATTCAAGATAGCCATAAATATCACATATCGCAGATGTGCACAAACAGCCCAAAACAAGTTGGAACATGATTATATGTAGATGAAGAGTCAGAATGTAAAGGGGGATTCAGAGGGAGAGAGGGGTGGGTCAGGAAACCCCTTATGGAACAGATAGTGGGCATGGAAGAAAGAGAATTTCATTTAAGTTTTCAGAAATTAGGGTGGCTGCTTCAGGGAGAAGGGAATGACTTGTGAAAATGCAACGCAGGAGAGGACAAGACAAATTCAGAGAAGAGAGAGTAGTCTAGACTGGTGAAGTACTAAGTATGTAATGAGGAGTAATGTTAAAAAATATATACTGAAAGGGAGGCAGAAAGCAGGTTGTGGCAGGCCTTAAAAGCCGGTCTAATGCACCTCAATTTTATGGCATAGTCAATGGGGACCCACCGAAGGTTTTTGAGTAGGATGCTAAGTAACCATTGAGACACAATCTCTATTTGTCACTAAGTGCTAAAGTTTTTGATATTTGTTTATTAGAAGGTATTATTCTGCCTAGATAACTGCTTCCCCCCCCCAAGCAGTAGGAAGGACACACAATCAGGCTGTCCCATCACATGAGCATACACAAGGGAGCTGACAAACAGTGGGTCAAAACTGACAGATGAGTATTATGTAAGTACCTTATCCTTCTGCTGCTGTAGGTGTTGAGTTGGTGTTTCAACTCCACATTTCCATTCATTGAACTGAAATAAAATTTCTTTTCCAATAAAGAGGAAAAAAACCACAAACCTGAGAATTATTACTTTAATCTTTGAGATCTGTCTTACAGTGCTTAAAGAAAAAACTTTTAAACCTTCCAGAATTTAAGATTCTATATTCTAAGACTCTAGGAGTCTATAAAAGCCATAGTTCTTGAAAGATTTCAGCTTTTGGCAACACTGCTCTGTAACATGTATCAAATCTAAAGATAATGTGGTACAGTGGAAAGACTCGGAGAGTTGCCACTGAACTCAACTTTTTATCTAGGCTCTAGGTCAGTATTACCTGTGTGACCTGTGAGAAGTCACTTAGCCTTTCTGGGCCTTGATTTCCTCATCTGTAAAATGAAGAATTAGTCTAGATGACCTCTAGCCAGACCTCTGAACTAGACTTCCCTTCTAGCTCTATGAGTGTGTCTTCAAAAGCACTTTAGACTGAACAAATAACACACTGGGGATATTAAATGTCTGTCATTTTTAACTGGGTACTAAAGGTGCTGACATGAGTGGAATGTGCCCTTTGATATTTCTTGCTTGGAAAGCCACTGAGGATTGCAAGTGTCCTGTTTTTATGTGTTACAAGTAATAACCAGATCTTCAGTTTCTTCCCCTCTTTCTATTCCAATCCATACATTTCTCAAGAAAAAGAGACCAAAGTCTTAGCAGCTAGTTTTCAATTCACAATTATAATTTACAATATTGTTGTTGTCCAGTCGTGTCTGACTCTTCATGACCCCATTTGGGGTCTTCTTGGCAAAGATACTAGAGTACCATTTCCATATTACCCAGCTTCAAGTGGCCCTTTCTTGCAGCAACGCAATCCTTTTATTCCTTCTCAATTGATTCTCTAACTCACTGCCCACAGAATATACTCCAAATCTTTTCTTCTCTCATCAAACCTTTTCCAACCTTCCTCCTTGCCCCTGCTGCTAGTATTCCCCAACATTGAAAACCTTGACTCTTGCCTCGCTTAGAAAATTGAGACAAGTTGACATGAACTCACTTTTCTCCCCCGCTCCATTTCAAAACCCCTTGGCATCATCACTCTCCTCCCTTACCCCAGTGTCTGACAATGAAATGGTCCATTTTCCTTGCCAAGTTCAACTCCTCTACCTGTGTCCTTGATCCCATCTCCTTGTTTCTTTTCCCGCAGATCACAATCTCAATTTCACACTTCTCTCTAATCTCCAACTTCTTCAGAGCTACCACTGCATTATATGCACTACATGCATACATCTCTTCCCTACTCCATTCAAACACAGGTTTTCCCTATCCTAAAATTCATCAAACCCCACTATCCTATCTCTCCTATTCTCAAACTCCTATTAAAAAAAAAACTACCTGAATTTGTTGTCTCCACTTCACCTCTTCTCATTCACTCCTAAACCCTTTCTGGAGGTCTGAGTCTTCATTCTTCTCAACCTATTGGCTGCTTTTGCCGCTATTGACCACTCTCTTCCTGAACACTCTCTCCTCTCTGGTTTTTTATAAACTGTACTTTCTCCTGGTTCTCCTCCTGACTGCTCCTTCTCAATTTCTTTCCCTGGTTCATCCTCCATATTATACCCCTTAATTACAATCCTAGGCACCCATTCTCTCTCTAAACTCTCTGTGACCTCATCAACTCCCAGGGGTTAACATCTCTTTGTAGATGACTCACAGATCTACACATACTAAAACCCAATCATATCACCAATTGTCTATTGGACATTGCACACTGATCATCCCAGAGACATCTCAAACTCATGATTTCCAAAATAAAATTCATTCCTCTTCTTGCACCCTTCCACCTCCACCTTCCCCAGCTAACTTCCCTCTTTCTGCTGAAGGAAGCATAATTCTCCTAGTCTCCCGTGTTTGTAACTCCAGCAATATCACCAACTTCTCACTCCAGATATTCATCAATTGCAAAATCTTACTGTTTCTACTCCTCTGACCCCTTCTCTCTACTCATGTAGTCATCACTGTGGTTTCATCTCTTATTACCTCCAGCATATATTGTTGCAACACCCTCCCAATTGGTGTCCCTGCCTTAAGACTCTCACCACTCCAGTCTAACTTAAGTGCTGCTGCTAAAGTAATTTTCCTTAGGCACAAATCTGTCACTAAACCTCATTAACTCCCTGCTGACTCCAGGATTGAATATATAACATAAAAGTACTCTTTTTTTGCACTCTGTGATGCCACAAAACTGGCCTGTTCTCTCCTTTGCACGACCGCCATCTATCATCCTCATGCCTTTCAATGGTGGAAAGGCTGCTCAAGCACTGACTTCTACTCACGCCCTTCCTGATCCTCCAATTGCTAGTGCCCTTTCCCCCAAACTACTTTGTATTTATTTGAATATATTTTGATATTTATTTAGCATATGGTACTTGCCTCCAACATTAGAAGATAATTTTATTGAGTACGGATTTTTCATTCATTGTATTTGTAAACCCTTGTGTTTTGAATATAGGAAGCATAATAAATGCTGGATTGATTGATACAGCATTCCAAGAGTTATCCTTCCTAATCATACCTTTGCAGACCAAGCAACTTGCCAACATTTATTTACATGTAGATTTGTCTGGACAAATTATTGATTCGAGATCAGCAAATTGCAAAAGTGAAGCCATTTTTCTTTGCTTTTGTTGTTGTTTTGTTTTAATTTCTTGGTCTTATTCCCACAAATTGAGCTAATGGAAAGGTAGATAAGCACATTCTGGGAAAAAGCAGAATAACTGGAAAAAAAAAAAGCAGAAAAGTAAGCCAACATTTTAGCCAGTGTTATGAGTATTGCCAAGTAAGAGATGTCATTCTCCTCTTCTCAAAGTGTCCATTATAACTCTACTACCAAATGCAAACCCTCTCTAGTCAGTTCCATTCCTACGGCCCTATATATGTTGTTCCTTCCCCTGTTTTGCACATGTTATCATGCTTTTCCCACTCCTGGAATGCTCTCAATTTGACTAAGCTTTCCATCTAATCAATCAACAAACATTTATTAAGAGCTTACTATGTAACAAGCAGGACAGTTAGGTGGCGCAGTGGATAGAGCACCAGGCCTGGAGTCAAGAGGACCTGAGTTCAAATTTGACCTCAGACACTTACTAGCTGTGTGACCCTGGGTAAGTCACTTAACCCTGTTTGCCTCAGTTTCCTAATCTTTAAAATGAGCTGGAGAAGGAAAATGCAAATCACTTGAGTATCTGCCAAGAAAACCCCAAATGAGGTGACAATGAGTCAGTCACTGCTGAAAAACAAAAACAAAAATGACAACATGTAACAAGCATTTATTAAGAGCTCAGTATGCACCAGGCACTCTTCTAAGTGCTAGAAATACAAAGAAAGTCAAAAATAGTACCATTCAAGCAGGAGCTTACATTCTAATTGGGGATACAAGACGTCAGTAAATAGCTACATACAACATACATATACAAAGTCTCTACAAAGTAGTCTTAGAAGACAAGGCTCTAGATGCCTGTGGGGCTTGAGAAAGGCTTTCTGCATTAGGTGGAAGTTTGAGGTGTCTTTAAGGAAGTTAGGGATTCTAAAAGGTAGAGATGAGGAGGAAGAACATTCTGGGCCTAGGAACATTAGTACAAAGGCATGGAGATGAGATGGAGTACCTCATATGAGAAGGTGGCAAATAGGGCAGTATGACTTGAATGGAAGGGTACATGGAGGGAAGTTTAGGAAGAGAGGAATGGTGGATAGGGTGCAGACTATGAAGGGCTTTAAATGCCAAAGAGCATTTGATATTTGATCATTGAGATAACAGGGAGCCTCTGGTTTATTGAGAAGGGATGTGACCTACACTTTAGGAAAAATACTTTTGTCAGCCAATTGTAGGATAGTTTAGAATAGGAATTGATTCATGTCTGTCTTTCCTCTCCTACAGGAGTAGCTCTTTGTAAACTTTAAAGTGCTATATAAATGTGAGTTATGCTTCAGAAAACCTCCTGCATTTTCTATTTGTTACTCATATTATTTTACACAGTGCTCTGCATCCAACAGGTATGCACTATGTTTGTGGAATGAATTTGGTATAACCATGACCCTCAGTGGTTCAGGAATGCAAAATTCATTTTCTTTAGGCTTTTTTAGTTTACAACAAAGATCGTGTGATTTTCCTTTTATATCTGCTTACGTTGACTAAGTGCTGAAAATAATAAAGACAATCACCAATGATCTCTTAATTGCCAACCTAATGGTCTTTATTCAGTTTTCATCTTTCTTGACCTCTCTGTAGCCTTTGACACTGTTAAATCATCTCTTCTTCTAGATATGCTCTTCGAGGCTCTACATTTTTGTGACACTGATCTCTCCTGGTGCTTCCACCTTTCTGGTGGCTCCTTCTCAATTTCCTTCACTGGATCTTCATTCAGGTCATGCCCACTACCCATAGCTGTCCCCAAAGGCCCTGTCCTTGACTCTTTTCTCTTGTTATGAGTTCTATTTTCATATTTATGCAGATGATTTGTAGATCTATACATCTAACCCCAATTTCTCTCGAGTTCCAGTCCCACAAAACAAAACAAAACATTTTGGACACCTCAGCCTGGATGCCTCATATGCATTTCAAACTCAACATGTTCAAAACATTGGCTTTCCCTCCCAGGTCCTTGACTCTTCTCAACTTTCCTAATACTATGAAGGGCACCACTATCCTTCTAGCCAATCTGCAATGACAACTTCAGTGTCATCCTTGATTCTTCTGTTACCCTCACAAATTTGGTGCCACATCTGGTCGTTTCTGCCTTCACATCTCCTGAATATATTCCCTTCTCTTCATTCACACAGCCATCATCCTGGTAGAAGCCCTTATCATTTCATGCCTTTACTATTTTAGCTTTCTGATTGGTCTCCCTCCCTCACATCTCTCCCTACTCCCATCCATTCTCCACTCAGCTGCCAAAGTGATTTCCCTATAGTGCAGCTCTGACCATGTTACCCCCTACCAAATAAACTCCAATGAGTTACCCTATTACCACCAGGATCAAAAATAAAGGCCATTTCACACTCTCATAAGTCCTTCACAACCTGGCCCCTGCCTATCTTTCCAGTCTTTTTACATTTTACTCTCCTCCACACACAGCAAGTATCTGAGGCTGCATCTGAACTAAGATCTTCCTAACTCCAGACCCAATACTCAATCCACTGTGCCACCTAGCCCCAGAGTATTGCCATTTTACTGAAGGGGAAAAAATTCAAGAAAGTCAAAAGTACCCTGCCCAAGATCACAGTCAAATGGTGAAGTAGTTGGTTTATTTTTTTTTTATGACATTGAATTAGGACAAGTGTCAGTTACACAATTACAGACAACTAGAGGTGGAAGATATTACAGATTCTGTAGTTAATTCTGTGATTAAAGAAAATTTAGGCTTCTGAAGTTTGCCTTAACCTACAAGGTCATACACCAGGTTAATGACAGAACTGGGATTAGGCCTCCCAGTGTAGCATTCTTTGCCCTACATTATATGCTGCTTCTCTTACTAAAGAACGTCTTTTTAAACGTACCTTTCCAGCTTTATCATATATCAATCCCCTTCATGTACTCTTTGGTCCAACCAAATTAGACTCCTTTCTCGACTTCCCATACAAAACTCTTGTCTCCTGACTCCACACCTTTGCATTTACGCCTGGAGTGTACTCTCTCCTCACCTCTGCCTCTTAGAATCTCTCACTTCTTTCAAAGCTCAGCTCATATCACCTTCTCCATGAGGTCTTTGCTGAACCCTCAGCCTCTTTCCCCAAGCTCCTTTGTATTTATTTCATACATATAGTATATATTTATGAATTTATGATGTCTCCCCTGATAAAACATAAAGCCATTGGGAGCAGAGGTTGTCATTTTTGTCTTTATATTCTCTGGAACTAACATGGCACCTGGCACATAATAAATGCTTAATGAATGCTTCTTTACTGATTATAGTATTTGCTTTAAAACACATTTCATTGCTTTTTCTAAAGAAATAAACTAAAATAGCCACATAACTAATTTCTACTATACTTTACAAAGTTATACTGAAATAATATAGAAAAAAAAATTAAAGTAAAACAGTCTTTCCCCTAAGGCTCAGCTTTGGCTTTTTTTGAGTGCCCTTTTCTCTGACCTATGAGTTGGCTCACAGATACAGGAAAAAACCTGGGACCTTTGGCCTTTTTCTAACTTCCCAGAAAGCCACCTATAGGTTGGACATTACAAGCTCTCCAGGCTTACTTTTCTCTAGTACAGCTCCAGAAAAAGCTATCCTGCCCCCGGGGAAGTTTCAAAACAATTTTTCCTTAAAATCTTTATAAATCAAACTCAGTAATTCCCTAACCTGCTTAAATCAGTTTGTGTCTGGAAAGGGACCAAACTTTTATTTCTCTAAACATTTGAAAATACAATTGAACCTTCAGTTGCTTTAAAATACTTATAAGAAGACTTCTGTCTACAAGCTGAAGTGTAATTGGCCCCATTCTCCAGTTTTCTGGATGAGTCACATAACCAAGGCTGTTGCTTTAGTATCTCTAGATATTTTATGCAGCACCAAGTCCTACAGAAATAACAAATGAATATATAGTAATAGCCTCATTTTACAACATTTAAAACTATCTCAAAAGCCTTATTAAAAGTAGATTTTTGGGGGAGGGGAACTCACAACAGTAAAAATTATAATTAAGGATGCAGCAAACGTCTTACAAATCACAAGTGGAAAAAAACAAAATATGAAAATTTCTTAATAGAGCAAAATTATTCTATTAAGTCCTTGAACAAGATACTGAAATGTCAACCCAGAAACCACATCCTAGATCTCTTGTATTGATTAAGCCTCTGAATTCAAGTTATCTTTCCATCTTGAGGTAAATATTCCTGAAAGCTAGAAGAATAAGATCCCAAAGTTCTTTCCTTCCCTTTGCTTTTAATGACTATAAGGAACTAAACCACTGATTACTAGCCTTGGTTTTATAGTATCAGAGGTGTCTAAGTATATGAATGCTAATGAGATTCTAAAAGTTAAATTAATCTAATCAAACTATGTTTCTCTTATCTAAGCAAACTAAACAAATCCACTGGGTAAAAGTGAAACAATATCAATCAGCAGGGTAGAAATGTACAGAAAAGGCATTCCAATCTTTTGCTAAGGGGTAAATTATCTCTGATTCAGAGTCTACAATAAGAACCTAGGGCAGAGAGAGGATGAACTTAGAGAAGTCAATATTTGAAATGATCTGGTCTGGTATTCATTTGTTTTGCTGAACTTTTTTCCTTTCTTCTTTTTTTAACCTTTATTTAAAAAGATGGCTTAATGAGTGGGAGCAAGAAGAACCAGGGACATATTTGGAAATAAATGTGATATAAAAACAGAAGGTATCTATAAAAAATAAAATTAAAAGCATCTAATATTTATTTTTAAAATATACATATATTTCCCTTAACCTGAAACAAAGGGGAAAAAAATTCAAGTAATCCTACAAACATAAATACAATTCAAGCATTTACCCTAATGCTGGCTATAGAGAAGAAGAGAAAAATGTAACATTTTTACCCACGTTCCTCTATCATTTTCTAGTTACTAGTTCTTCATATACTTTGAATATGTAACACTCTTTTAAGCTTATCCTAGCAATACTCAAAGTTACTAATTAGAATGACAGCTCCTTTAAGGATTTATAAAATCAAAAATAGCATAGTCTCAAAATAAAATTTACTTGAGTCAATTTTTAGTAGACTGTATTAATTTTGCTTTAATGTTAATATACTCACTCTTGATTTAAAACCAGTCTCTCCTCCTCAGACCAAAAAAAAAAAGAAACCCTACATTTTATACTTTTCCTTCATATCACTGTTACTCATTTTTAATGACTGCTTCTATTAAATTCGGTATAGTCCCACTGTACTGTTATTTGTCTGGGATTCCAGGTCACCATTTGGGAAATTAGAAACATAAAGAGATCTGTTATCTTGGAACTATGATGGATCAGATGGAAATGAAAGAAGGAAAGGGAGCTGATCAGGTCAGGATTTGGTACCCTTCTACAGAGAAAATAGCATCAAGAAAACCAAGACTCATATAAGTTAGAGTCAGAACACTTTACATTTAAAACACAGTATCTTAAAAGCATTTTTCTTTTAAGATAAAAGTTTTAGAAGTTCTCTCTCCACTAAGGGGAATAAATTGCAGTACCAAATTAATAATTTATCTTTTATTGAAATTGCAGAATACTTTATTTATATTACAGTAAATTTTATTGGAAAATGGGGAGAGAAATCAACCTTTAAAAATACACTCACGTTGAAACCAAGTAAGCCAGCCAAACCAGGGGACTTTGCTTTTTCTATTTGTTTTTAAGAATTTGAATACCACATATCTATATACAATTCTACAACATCAGGTTAATCCCCCTGAAGATAATTCAACAAACACTTCCAGAAAGGAGTTAAGAGCTAGAGGAAGAATGCCATAATTTTCACTCTACAGAGGCAACACTATAAGTAATAATTATGACCTCCAAATAGAGGATGAATTGAAGTATGATACTACTGATAAGATTTTGGCCCATCATTTTTCATGCAATTAGTTCCATAAAGATACACATTGTGCAAATTAAGGCTTCTGTAGGTCTGATGGTTTACAAAGTTCTTTTTTTCTTTTTCTTTAAAAAATAAGATTAGACAGACAGTAAAGATGATACTGAGATGACCTATACCCACAATCCTGAGAAACCTGGTTATTTTCTGTGGTATGGCACCAAGTCTCAACTCCATAGGAAATCAATCTTTGGGTCAGTTGTTTGGGTTCACCAGAAGTCTAGCAAAATACTGATAGATTTGCTTCATATGACCAGGACCAAGAATAACATGCAAAGAGCAGCAGCTGTTTTTGGCTAAAGCCATATACAAAATGTGAACCTTTTGAAGCACCCAAGAAACCAAAGAACATTTTGTTTCTTAAAAAAAAAAAATCCAAAGTCCAGAAATGAAATATTTAAACATAAGGGATAAATGATACACCAGGTCCAAAAATTTTACCTCAGACCATCCCAGCATATGGATTAACACCTTTTCTTTCTCCTACAATGGGTGAATCAATAGAATACCCCCCTGCCGGCAGGAAGAAATTTTTACTGTTATTTCAGCAAACCTGAGTAGTCAAAGTCAATAAATAGGGGGTGGAGAGAGAATTAAAATGCTAATAATCAAGTATCTTAAATGGTCTAAAGTGTCAGGGCTTTTTTCCCCTTCATTGAAATCAAACCCTGCCTTTTGGGAGTATATTTGTACTAAATAAGAGCTAATAAGCTTCTAATGGCTATGCTTCTAAATGCAGACATGGACAGAACCCTGGAATCAGAGGACCGACATTATCTGGCTAATTTAGGCAATGACTTTTCCATCACCTGTAAACAAACAGGAATAAGCTAAGCCATCATTCCCCTTCTCCCCGTCACCAGTACAAAAGCTTCTTCCCTTTCGAATGAGTTCTTGTTAAAGGCAAAAATTATAGAAGCATCAAGTTGTGAAGTCTTCATATTTGGTTGGAGATGCTTTTCTGTCCCACTAATAAATTTTCTCTTGTAGGCACGAGAGGGAGTTTTAGACATGGAGCAGATCTTCATCACTGTCATCATGAAATGACATGGAATATGCAAAATCCATTGCTTTCTGCTGTCCTGACTTGGGTTTTCCTTTTCTTTCCTTCTCTCCTTTAAGCAAACCAACTGTGTCATCATTTCCATGCTTGAATGTCTTCCTTTGTAGATTTCTAAACTTGTCTGTTCCTCCTGGCCGTGTGCCTCTCGCTAAATGAATTTTCACATCAGGAATGGTCAGGACTTCGTCTTCACTGTCCTGGTCATCTGCATGCAGAGAAGTTAGGGCATCTGATTTCACAGACTTGGTGGTAATGTGGCCATTTTCTTGCCCTTCCTTTCCAGGTCTTGAAGCTGACAGCTGAATCTCTTCCATAAGCCACTCTGTTTCATTTTCATCTGCCTCTTCTTCTGTGTTTACCTGTCAAAAAAACAGCAGCATAGCAAGAACATATGATGTAAACCCTGTTTACAATTCCAGCATTCCCCCCTCTAAACCTCTTTCCCCCCACCACATTGGATGAAGTGTTCTCAATGTCAGAACACTTCCTTCCTATGCTATTCTTCTAGTTCTAGTCATTATTAATTGGGAGGAGAAGGCAGCAGTTCTTGGGCAAGGGCAAGGGCAAGACTTGGCCCCTTTCTACTGAAGACTGGGTCAGAGCAGGTCAGTGTGACCAGCACAAGTAAGAGTTGTGGCACTTTGGCTTAAAGCTCACAGCAATGTCTGAACAAAACATTCATCACCTGAACAAGCCTTGTGCGTCACATGGGAAAGAAAAAGAGAAAAGCACCTTTCATAACTTGTCTGCATTATTCTTGCCCAAGCCAGAAGCACCTGGAGGGCCTCCCATGAATCCCTGCAGTCAAAATATGCATGTTCTGATCTATATATTAGGAACCTATCTTACAGAATTTTTCCTTTTTAGCAAAAAATATAATTTAGGATAACAGGTATGTATAGTATCGAGGGAAGAAGAGGGTGGCATGAAGTACAATTAAACTAGAGAAAGAAGAATTTCTTTAAGTGTTCAAATCTGAGAATCTAAAGTTCTATTCATAGTAGTCTAGAAAATTACCTTAGTGTATTTGTAAGATACGTTGGAACTTCTCTTACAGCAGTTGCTTATTCTATGCATGACAGTTTCCCTATGGAAAAATACATATTTGTGATGGTAAGAGTAAATAACTTCTCTTTATTCTTAAAAGAAATAGCAGAATAGTGTGGTAGAATGACTAAAGGAATAGTATCCAGGAGATCTAGGTTCTGGTCCCAGCTTTGTGTTAACCCCTCAAAGGATGGGGCATATGACAGCAATGTCATTATCAAATGTATTTACTGCAATTTTATACTTATATTATCTTCAAATACAATTTCTTTGAGTGCTAGGGCTATGTTGCTAGGTATTTCTTTTAAAAAACTAATAGTTTTTTTTTAAGATTTTCAAGCAATAAATAGTTTTAAAATAATAGCATTTGTATAATGCTTGGAAGTTTGCAAAGAGTTTTGCATATGCTATCTCATTTGATCCTCACAACAACCTTTAATCACTGAATAGGTGCTGATTTCCCATTTTTCTAGACCTCATACAACCATCTGAACAAAAAGCTGTTTGTTTAGAAAGGAGAAGATGGTGTTTAATGCCTTTTAAGTCTTAGACATGCAGATAAGATAACTAAAAAAGCTGAAAATGAATTGGAATAATGGTCTATTAAGAAAGTGGTTCATAAAGCTATCACTTCCAACATGCAGGATACCAACAGCTACAATGGGATGTGAATCAGACTCAACAGTGTCCAACTTCTAAATTTCTTCATGTCAACCATTTCTGGCTTCACTGAGTTGATATCAGTACACCCTCATTATAGAAACTACAGAATCTATTATCTTAAATTTTAAGGATTTTTGTACATATATCAACAGCCCAGAGAGATTTTAAAGCTCTGATGTTCCCACTACATTCCTACATGAATGTTACCAGGAATTTTATTTGTCATCTGCTCTCACCTCAAAACCTAATAACCAAATCATACATTTTTCCTTCTCCCCAATTCTTTTCTCCTTACCTTCTTTCTTTTTTATATAGTAACATAATCAAGAGACATGCAGTAAGGACCACCAGAAGCAGGCTAAGAATTGCCCCAACAGCCTGGCTTCTTCCAGAGAGACCCTTGTGATTCAGCACATCTTCATCTTGATCATTAATAACTTCCATCCTAGGAGGAAGAGAAACAGTGACATCACTTCAATATAAATTTTTTGTTCTGCTTTTTAAAAATTCTACCCTAAGGATTTCTACACAACAGCTTCATTTTGATTCCTAAAGGAAATTTTTGTATCCAAGTGATAGCACAAGCCTGACCACGTTACTCCCTTGCTCAAAAACCTTCCATGGTTCCCCTTATCATCAGATAAAATACAAATTCCTTATTTTTTCATTTAAGGTTCTCCATTTTCTAGGTTCCATCTACCTTTCTTTCCTCATTTCTCACTATAGCCCTTTTAACATTTTGATAAGACCATTATTTACTAGGGTTTCCCCTACCTCCATCACATGGGTTAGGTTTTTCCCAGAGGCAATATAAAGCCAGTCCAGGGACTTAACTCTCCCAGGGGGCTAAGGCACCTCTCTTACAGCAGCTTCTTTATAGAATCTAGCCACGTTGATGTGAGGGTTTCTTGGTCACTGACGGGCACCAAAAGGACTACATGGACTCAGTGCCCTTAAGACTATATCAGCCACCGTACCTTGCCCTGCCGACCAGACACATTTCCATATGGAGGCAAGGAGATTATGTTTACCCAAGATAAAAGCTTCAGTATCCTGGTTGAACAGTCTTTTTATGCTATAGCTAAATAAATCTCTTTTTGTTAAACACTGAATCACCTATGACTGTTTCATTTTGTGTGAAAACTGGACCTCAACTAACAGAGAACTCATTTGAATCAAGTCACATATATTCTAACGAAACCGGTCCCCAGTCTTAACTTGTCCTCTCCAGCCCCTGCGCATGTTCACAGGCCTTCATCCATGCTTAGAATGAATTTTCCTCCACATCTATCCCAGCTAAAATCTTTTTCTGTCTTCAAAGCAGAGTTTACATAGTACATAGCTCCTCCCAGATGAAAGCATCCTCTTTTCCTCCTCAAATTTGCTTCTACAGGTACTTTGCTCTTAACACATTATACCTTGCATCATGCTTATCTGTGTTTATGTCTTCTTTGTAGATATTATGTATTTATGTCTAGTTAGTTTCCCTGAGCATTGCCCTATCCCCAAAGGCAGTCTGATTTGGCTCACAAACATCAATCCATTATGTTATAGTCAAGGACCACACAACTACCATCCAAAAATTTGCAACCCATACCTGTGGGTTGAAAGGTACTCTCCCTGTTAAACACTTAAGGAAAGCCTCAGCAAAAGAGAATGCTAAGTACCAAGGTATTTCTTGTCGCCTAAGCAGTTACTGCCATCAGCATTAACAGAGCACAACGAAAAGGTTCTAATCCTCAAGAGACTGCAGTTTACAACAGAGGGAGAATTTTATACAATTAAATCTAAAAAGCAAAGTATGCTCAGAAATTCTGTTTAGAGGCCATTAGGAAAGAAGTCTCGAAAGAAAGCAGGTATCCACATAGTTATTACTCATTTAAAACCCCATTTCCTACAAGAAATAGGGTACTGTGAAAAGATCATTGAATTCGGAGTCTGAAGACCTAGATTCAAATCTTGCTTCTACTTCCCAAATAAAATCACTTGATCTCTCTGTGTCTCGGCTACATATATATAAAACATTTGGATCGGGTGAGATGATTTCTCAGGTACCTTCCATCTCTAAATCCTTTGCTCCTACCTGTACAGAGTTCAAAGCATTTTTTGTAATTATTTCATGATTCCCCCAAAAAAGTCAAGCTGGCAGTCCACTGAAGATCTACTCTAAGGCTTCATGATGGTATGTATAAATCACTCTTTTGGAGGCTTTGTAAACAGAGCACACTTCCAATAAATCCTACTAAGATGGAAAGGCTTCAATAAGTATAGTCTGGAAACAAAATGTATGCCTGTTGTCCAAAGACCAGCCTAATGGAGTTCGGAGCAACTCATTGCCAGATTGACAACTGGATAATGAAGGTTTTGGTCAGAGCATCTCACAAAGACATTCATGGGGACAGCTAGGCGGCACAGTGGCTAGAACACCAGCCCTGAAGTCAGGAAGACCTGAGTTCAAATCCAGCCTCAGACCAAACACTTGACACTTACTAGCTGTGTGACTTGTCAAGTCACTTAGCCCTAATTGCCTAAAAAATAAAATAAATAAATTAAAAAACAAGAGGTTTAAAAAAAAACAAAAACCAAAAGACATTCATGGTTGAACATGATGGCACATGCCTATAGACCCTGTTCCTGGGCAAGCTGAGCTCAGGAGTTCTGAGGTTCAGTGGGTTAAACCACTCAGGTATCTGCACTAAGTCCAGCATCACTAAGATGGTAAGCCCCTGGGAACATGGGGGTTGGGGGAAGGGAAGATAGGACAGATCAGGCAGTTTAGGGGGGCAAACCAGTTGACCAGCAGTGAGGTTGAGCCCATGAGTAGCTACTGCACTTCCAGCTTAGGAAAGACAGAGAAACTCAGAACAGCAGCAGCAACAGCAGTTTTCAAATAGTTTCAGGATTCTCTTAAAAATTACTGAGGATCTCAAAGAGCTTTTATTTGTGTGGGATACAGCTATTGTTACTTACCACATCAGAAATTAAAACTTATACTATATGTTAATGTAAATAGTGTTTTTTATGAAAAATAACTACATTTTCTAAAACAAAAAACATTTAGTGAGACGAGTGGCATTGTTTTATATATTTTTGCAAATCTCTAACGTCTGGCTTAAAAGAAGACAACTAGATTCTCATACTTACTTTTGCATTCAATCTTTTGAAATATTTTGTTTTGGTTACAGTATATGAATAAAATCCTGTTTCACAGAGATATGTAGTTGGAAAAGGGAGGAGCAGTTTAATAGACAAATAACATTTCAGTATCATGATGAAAATAGTTTTGACCTTAGGGATTCCCTAAAGGCATTTCAGGGACTCCCTCGAGTCCTCAGACCACATTTTGAGAACTGCATTAATATCTAGAAAGGTTGCAATCTTCATCTTTTAAGGGAGTAATTACACTGATAAAATGAGATATTTGAAGTTCTTAAGTATGAAGCATATTCAGAGAGAATACAAGATAGGAAGTAGATTCCAGAATATCTAAAAAGACAACTATTCCAGTACCTTCTTCTGATTTCTAATGGTACCATTGTTCTCCTAGTTACCCAAGGTAAAGAACTTGGGGTCATCTTTTGATATGGATGGTAAAGAAAGGAGAGGAGTTAATCACTAAAATCCTGTTGTGTTTTCCTTTATGAAATCTTTACACTTAACCCTCTTCTCTTTCATTTCCTTTCCTTCATTTCTGTCCCACTGCCACCAACCTGGTCCAAGTTTTCAGTGCCAATCATTTGAAGGCCTAACTGGTTCTACCTCCCTCAAGTTTCATCCTATAGTGACTGACATTAACTTTCCTAAAGAATCCCATCTTAACTTAATCATGCCATTCCCCAGCTCAAAAATTCTGACAATTTCAACTGCCCAAACCATGTCTTAAGTCCTTAAATTGGTATTCAAACCTTATTTCCCCACCACACACACACACACATACTTTATTACTTAAACTTGACTACTAGACATTCCCTGAATATACCTTGACTTTTTCTATCTCAGTACCTCTGTCCATACTGTTCTTTCTGCCCAAAATAATCTCTTCTTTGTGCTACCCTATCTTTCAAAGTTCAAAATAAATACTACCTCTCCTCCACTAAGCCATCTCTGATTTTCCCAGGTTCTCGGAAGCAATCTCTTCATCCTTTGAATTCTTAATGCACTGAAAATTTTTTTTATTTATACTTTTATTTATGGTATTTATCATATGATACCTTATAATACATGTAATTCTTGGAAGGAATCAACAAGGGTAGCAACTCATAAGTTTTAGAAATGAGTGGGATGTAGAATAAGACTTGGATATAGTAAGGCAAGTTGTCAGCTTTGGGACAGGGCAGTTGGGATGAGATATGTAACCATACAGCAGGAACAATCAGAAGTAGCAAGTGAAACTTGATTCCTTGTCACATATTCATATCCAATCACAAATATGAAAAATTTTATCAATCTTGGGTCTGGGGGAGTCTAAAAGGGGTCTGCATCCCCCCACTTCCTTGATATGCACTTTTATTGTAGAACAGAAATGGATAAGGGTGAACTGGAGCGATAAAAGTAAAGTATCCCTATCCCACATGTTTGTGTAACACTGAATAGCAAGGATCAGTCAGGAGGACAGATTCCTACTGGTCTTTCAAGGTCCCATAGTAGCTATATTGATTAGGACAAAGACCTAGCTTCTATTCTCTTTTGTATCCTCCAACATTGCCTAGCACAGGGCCTTGCATATGGTAGGTGCTCAGTTATTTACCAACTTTTGTTTCAAAATTAACAAAACTGGAATTACAGAGAAAAAAAAGAAAAAAAATTATACTTACCCCAGAGGGCACACAGCAGAGGTATACCATGAAAAGAGGTATTGACAGTCTGCTGTTTCATGACTAAATTCAGGGATACCCTCCTTCACCAATGGGTCACAATGGAAAAAGATGGTAGAAGAGACATATTTCGTATTATCTTTTCCACACTTAGAGGAAGAGGAAAACACAACATCTAGGTCATCATCTACCAAGAGAAAGGAACACACAATTTGAAATGCCATAACAACCTTCAAAAATAATTTCATTATGCTCACTTTATGTGGTGTAAATTCAAAATAAAAAAAAATAAAATTTATAAAACTAAAATATTATTTCACTAGTCATCTGAAATGTATATTCCAGGTATAAAACTGATGACATCATTTCATGTTTTCCAGCTCTATTGGTTTTTCACAGCTATAATTACAACCCTTCAAAATTACATTCTACTCTGGTTTGTTGCAGGATGTCATCAGTAATTGGAGAGTAATGGCTGAAAAACAAGGCTTGGAATCCATCATCTAGAACTCAGTGGCATGTTAGCTCTTTCAGGGCAGAGACTGTGTCATTTTTTTGTCTATGCTCCCCAGAACCTAACATTAGCTTGGACAATGTTTAATAAATTAAAAAGAAATATGGTATAGGAAAAGACCACTAGAATGGGAATCAAGACCTGCTTCCAGTCTTAGCCTTGTGCAATCTTGGGGACAAATCCCTTAGCTTCTCTTGAGTTGCAATTGCCTCATCTATAAAATTAGATGGCTGAAACCATTCACTAAGATTCAATACAACTCTAAGATTTTATATAGAAAAATATAGTAAAAACATTCCTTTCCACTAGACCCCTAGCCAGTTCAATTGTAGTAGGCATTGTGTTCAAATATGCATTGATACCTGTGAATACCCTGTTAAGGTCATCTGAGCTGTAGTACCAACATTATTCCATTTTTTGGAAACCAAAAAATGTGCCTATTCTAGACCATCCAACTTGGCACTGCTATCTGTGATAGGATCAATGCCAAAACATAATGTCTGCTTCAATAAATAACCTGACAAAAATATATTTTTTTTCATCCCTTTTCCTCTAGGGAAACGTATAAGCCTACACATAAAATACACTTTAGATTAGCTACAGAGCTGGCTGATTTGCTGATAAACAAGTTTTCTTCTGAACATATTACATTAGTGTCAATAGCAAAGTCTTTATTAAGTATTATAATTCTAGTTCACAGGTTTAATGAGAAATTAAGAGAGAACAGAATCCACTTAAGACTTTAAACCTATTTTGGGGAGAAGATATTGAGAAGATTAAGAGTAATTACCTTGAATGTAATATCTAGTTTTATCCGAAGATCCAACTTGCCTACCAAAGCGTTGATCATTTGTTTTAACCTGACATATACTAGCTCCATAACACAATGGATTTGCTGAATTTGTGATAGAAGAAAGCTGGATTTCATACATATAAGCATCCCCATTAGGTCTCATATCCCCAGAGGCACTGAATAACCTGAAATGAAAACAAAATATATCATTATAGCCTCTCTAATTGCTGAAAAACCACACCAACCACACCACAGGGGATGCCTTCTAGTCTTGTTAAGAAGCATACAATGGTTGTGGACAGTTCAGCATATGACCAAGAATCTTTACAGGTTGCTATGTCTTACAACTTTGTCCAAACTTGGTAGTTTGTTCTTTCGTGACCAGCTTCAGGGATACCTCTGTTCCTCCTAATGAAAGTTCAAAATAGAAAAAGATAGCTCCAGAGCCACACGCTTCATTTTGCCTTTTCTACGCTTGGAGGAAGAGGTAAATAGCACCATGGTAAACATATTACCCAAAACATTTCTCTGAAAGCATGAGGTTACTTATAATGTGCTAGCATTGTCACTACATGACCATTTTTAGAGCCTTAAATATATTTGGCAAATGTTATTTATATTCTTTCTTCCCTCACTCTGGCCAGTGCTTTGACCATTGTTAATTAACTCCAGAAGACTAATATCTCAGACCAAAATAGACCACAGAAATAAAAATTTTCTATGAACTATTAAGCATAAAGGATTAATCCTCTTCTTCTAGCATCCCAATAGACTATGCGACAGATTATTTTAAAAATCTTCTGTTCCTCAATTCTACTAAGGGAAATATTTTTGTTATATGAGATTGTTCTCTGAGGAGAGAGGAAAAGACTGGGCAGGGGGTGGGGTGAATTTAGGTGATATAAAAACAAAAGATATCAATAAAATTTATTTTTAAAAAAACTGAAGGAGGGAGGAAAAGAGGGGGAAAATTTTGCACACTGAAGAATTCACCATCTTTGGTGTTAGACTTAATAGTTCAGTGATGCTTTCTCCCATAATAAGAGAAAATATAACTACCCCTAGCTACAGTAACTAAAACACAACACTAAATTTATCTTGCTTTGCTCCATGCTGGTGAATTAGTGGTTTAATTTTAAACACATTTTGGTACTCAAAAGAAAAATATTTTACTTACTTAAAATAAATATCTCCTAGGCTGAGACGCTTGTCATTGACAGGATTGATGATGGTCCCATTCACCATTTCCACCTCCTGTGGCTTCACTGCACAGGCTGCTCGAGTTTCCCACATAATGTAATATGTACAGCTCTCTCTATCAAACCTATAAAGGAGAATGAATATATCATGAACTCTAATGATCACATTATCCTTGGGGATTGTTGACTCTTAAAATATAGTTTATTGAATGCCTAAATCAAACATTTGTTTTCAAAAACATACTAAGCAACAAGTCAGTTCTCAGTGTTCAGGCACAGAATTGTCTTTCGTCATCATATCCCTTTCACGTACTAATGCTCCCAGACAATCTCCAAAGTTTCCTATGCCAATTCATAACTTTGACATCAAAATGAAGTCAAATTAATGATAGATTGTTAAAACCTCTTAGTGACACAATATCTCTGCTGTAAAAGTAAGAGGTATTTAGGGAAAGAGACCACCCAGTATGATGGCATTATTATAAAATATGCAAACATTTTAAAAAACTATTAAAATACATATCTTAAAATTTTTAAAGTAGTACAAAATTTAAAAGATAAAGTCTATTTGCTTTTAGAATTTTTGGTTTTGGTTTTTGCAAACTTTTCAGAAATTTGAATCCTTTGAATTTGTTTAATTCTTTCCCAGTTTCTTAATTTTTCCCTTTCCCAAACCCACAGAAATTCAAGGCATGGCAACCTCAAGTTATTTGACTTTACTTTTTCCAGCTTCTTGGAAGCAAAGACACACAAACATTAGCTAACATACTCCCTCTGGTGGCCAACTTCCTTTTGACACAATTCATACATGGTAAATCAATCATTCAAAAAGCATTTAAGTACTTACTCTGTACCAGGCACTGTAAAGAGAAAGACAAAAACCCTACAGCAGTCCAGGGCCTCAAGGAAATTATACTTTATTGGCAGATACAGTCTGTACATGCGCATACTTAAGACTATATAAGACTTATTCAAAGTAAATACATGGTGATTTTAGAGGATGGGGAGACAGGCAATCCTAGCTACAAAGAATCAAGAAAGACTTCTTCATGTAAGAGGCAGCATTTAAACTAAGCTTTAAAAGAAGTTAGTGATTCTAAAAGGCAGAGGTGAACAGGGAATATATTCCAGGCATAAGGGATAGCCTTTGTAAAGGTACAGAGACAGGAGATGAAATATAGTTTACAAAGACAAGCAAGAAAGCTAATTTGGCTGAACTCCAGAGTAAGTGAAGTGATGTCTAAATAAAGATAGAGGAAACAGGCCACAAAAGACTTTAAATGGCAAACGAAAGAATTTGTATTGGATCCTTGAGGAAATAGGGAACACCGATTCCTACGTCAGACTTTTTGTAATTCTTCCCCTACTCCCACTTTCACCTCCACCAAATCCCAGCTGCTAGTATCTTCCTCATAAAAAAATTACCTTGTATTCATTTTGTATGTATTTTAGTTTATACTCATGTGTGTATCCCCTGATAGAATGTGACCTTATTGAAGGTAGGGAACAACTTTTTTTTTGGTCTTTGTATCCCCAGAACCTGGAACACAGTAGGCATTTAATAAATGCTTGGTTTTTTGTTTATTTTATTTATCCAATCTACAAATGATTGGATATAGGAGTAGGGGAGGAGAGAAAGTAAGAGTTAGAGATGTCTGTAAAATTATGAACCTGAGAGACTGGACGATGGTGCCCTTAACAAAAATAAAGATATTAAGAAGAGGAATGGGGTGGGTTTGGGAAAAACATGAGTTCTGCCTTGAGAATGTTGATTTTGAGATGCCAATCATCTAATGGGAAATGTCCAATATGCAGCTGGTATCATAGGCCTGGAGCTCAGGAGAAAGACAAGAGCTAGGTATATAGAACTGTGCATGATCTACATAAAACTCATAGGATCATAGAGGAAGAATTGGAAAGCAATCTATTTCTAGTCCAGCTCTCTCATTTTATAGATCAGTAAGCTTAGAGAATCATATCATTAATTACCTAAAAGAACTCTCTGCCTCAATGCCCCACTGACACTTCAACACAGTATCACAGATATAAGGCTAGGAGCTACTTCAGAGGCCATGTTACCTATTTTACAGAAGAAAAAAACTGAGACCCAAGGAAGTTAAGTGACTTGCCCAGTGTCACAAAGGTCAGATCAAGTCAACAAGCATTTATTAAGCACCTACTATGCGCTACTGGCTCTATGCTAAGCACTGGTAGTATAAGAGGTAGGATTTGAACCTGAGGTGCTTTCCTACACACAGCTTTTGTGCATATTTCCTAATTAAATCCAGGGTTTGAAACTTTATTTCTCACAAAAGTTATTTAAGCAACACGTGCCTTCACACCCAGAACTTTGGCGGGGGGTGCCTAATATGTCTAGATATGAACTAGATAAACTTCACAAAGTATAAAATATTTTACAGAAATAAAATTATAAGATTTATTATTTTCTGGGCCCAGCTGCCTTGGGTCCAGAATTACTGAGAAAATTCTTGTCAGTATACAATTTCCACAATCTTATTCTGATAAACAATTCAAATCAAAGCAATCCCCACCTTTTCAGCGTGGGCTTGCCAACTGTCTTCGCACATTTCAGCTCTATAACTGTGGTTGCAGTCTTATTTCGCCTGCACTCATAGCCATTTGAATAAGTTACAAGGACTTTGTCACCTGCAATACATAAATAATTTAATTATACAATATTTCTAGTACACTGAAGAAAAAGGATTTTAGTGAAATATATACAATACTAAAGTCCAAAACAAAATTCTGGTATGCTAAAGAGAAACTTCATAACCACTTGCCTAATATTTAAGTTTAAAAAGTCCCACTTAACATAATACTAATAACTCTTACAACACTATACCATACTGAAATATTTACTAAAGATGCAAAAATTGATTCTTCATTTTGAAGAATCTTGGGGAACTAAACTATTTTTAACATGTGGTCCTTGACTCATTCATTTATATAGAGAAAAGGTTCACGTCAATGATCTGAACTGAGTTCAAATATTCTCTAAATGCATGCAATATGTTAAAAACCTAAAATCTCTGCCTTTCTTTATTTAAAAAATTACAACATTCTCTATTGGCTATGATTATTTGATGCCTCTTTGAAAAAGGTCCAGCTTTAATGGTCTTGACAAATTAACGAATCACATTTTTTTTCAGATTTACATAAAACATTTAATCTGCATTACATCCCTGCTCTACTGGATAATACATATGTGAGCCTCACTTACAGTGGTATCTATGCTTCCTAATCTAAATTTGCTTACACTAAAGTGAGCTTCTCTGATTACAACCATCCAAACCTCAATACAAATACTGGAGGGTTCTTAACCTTTTTACTGCCATGGACATATTTATCAGGCTGGTGAAACCCATGGACCTCTTCTCAGAATAATGTTTTTAAGTGAAATAAAGTAAAATACATAAAATTATCAAAGAAACCAATCATATTAAAATGCAGTTATCAAAATACTTAAAAAGTAAGTTCAGGGACCCAAGGGTAAGAAACCTTGTAGAGTTAAAGGAAATTATTTTAGGTATATAGTAAGGTAGTTCTCTCCTTTGCAGTCCTCTTCTGATGATGTATCACAGTATCAGAAGTGACTTGACTCTCAAAGACTGTATCAGTGGAATGCAAACTCTGGCAGGGCCTACACAGTTGGAAAGGATCAAGTGCAGACCCAGCAATGGGAGGTCATTTGAAGATCAGCTTAGCTAAGTTTGAAGAGGCTCATCACAGAAGGGAGAGTTGGTTCACACGTGATTGATTTTTTTTTTTTTTGTCACAGCAACTCAAATGTAGAGAGGTAGAAGGGTTACGATCTACATTGGTAGAAGAAGCTTTTACACAGTAAAAATCATAGAACTTTTGAAGTAACTAAGTTGAAAAAAAGTAAGACAATACAAAAATATATCTTGAAATAAATGTTTAGTAGGTTTCTGGGCAATTTTGTAAATTACTTGTTTGCAAAACCGTTCTGGGACTTCTACATCAAGTACACATCCAATTAAGCAAGTGGAACCAATATGGATTTCAGATAAGCAGCAAACAGCATGTGTCATTTATGGGACAATTCCAGCTCCTACTGCCTCTGGACTAAAGTCAGTTTCCAAGATACTTGGGGCTACTAAACTTCAGGCATGGGCCCTGATTGGAACAGAATCTCAAAAGGGCTAGAAGACAACAATGGTTCATTTGATGTGCAAATGGGGTATTCATAAGTGTATAACTTTTAGAAGCAGTCGGTCAAATCCTTCCTAGACCTAAGAGACTGTCACAGACTCAGAGAGTCATCGCATTTTACAAAGACAGATGACCAGAACAATCACTATAAGGATACAATACGATTACCTGTCACATCTAGTTTCTGTGTATGAACAAGTCCCAAAACCTGGACAGTACCAGTTATACTCTTTTTGCAAATGCTAGCCCTTTCAGGGCAGCCAGAAGGTCCTTTATATATGCTCTGACACAAATTAATATAGTACCTAGAAATCAATAGAAGAAGAACATTGGGGAAAATGCAATATGATTATTCTAAAGACATTAATGCTCTATTCTAATGCATTGAGAAATGGACAAAATGTTACTCTCGTGAATTTTCAGAAAACTAAAATTCTTATAAATATCGTAAATTATAAATTCATTATAAGTGAAAATTATTCAATAAAATGAATTAGGATTCAAACTTTTGAACTCAATATATTGGTATTCCCACATGAAATTGGAATAAAATACTCAGTTTTAGAAGTAGATTAATATTAGGACATCATACAACTGACATAAAACACACACACACACATACATATACATATACACTTTTTCAAAGTCAGCTTGGCACCCTAGAGGATAGTAAAAGTTAAAATACCTTCATTAAAACTAAGCGATCCCCTCCAGGTGATTCAGAACTGCTTGCTTTCATTTAAGAACAATGGTTCATATTCTACCTACTAGAACAGCTCCCCCATTAATTTAAGGAGCATTTATTTCCAACAATATGATGAACAGAAACTATAACTCAAGCACTGTATCCACCAGCAGACAGTATAGTACTTTGGACATACCAGGCGATTAATAAATATTTGTCATATCTGAAGTTACCTAAACCCAAAGACTAGAATTACAGTCGAAGCTGAAAACAAACATTCTCCATTACCAATGAATGAACTTGAGATCAAGCGGTTTTAAAACCCACCTAACACTCTCCTGCTACTACTGTCTGGCCTATGTTAAACAGAAACTTCTACTCACGAGGTACCATCATGAACAAACAACCAGGACCCAGTAAGAGAAGAAAGCAGCCGCAGGTCATAGGTTTTGTGTTTCTGAATGAATTTACAATCCATCTTCTTTGGGGGACAGACAACTTTTGTTTTCCATTCAAAAGTCACCTCGCATCCACGGGTCTCACTGAAAACTTGTGGCGTCCCAATATCAATATTTTCATCACAGCTGAATATAATAGTAGATGATCGATAGCTATTTGCTGTGGAGAATAATGTTCATGAAATAGATTACATTTTGGGCTCTCCTGATTTAAAAAAAAAAAAAACATCTAAAGTTTCGTATAAAATTCAGAATTTCTCTTGAAATTCCAAAGACACAAAAGTCTGTGTCATTAATCTGGCAGGGAAATATATAGTCTCCCTATTCTTCATCATGTGCTCTTGTATTATATATTTAACTTTATTATTTAACTTTTCTTAGTAGATTTAATGGCATAAAAAAGATAGTTTGGGTTTTTTTGTAAAAGTATATGCAGGGGTAGCTGTGGGCATAGTAGATAGAGCACTGGCCCTGGAGTCAGGAGGACCTGAGTTCAAAATCCAGCCTCAGACACATAACACTTACTAGCTGTGTGATCCTGGGCAAGTCACTTAACCCCATTGCCTAGCCCGAAAAAAAAAAATTGAAAAAAAAAAGTATATGTAGATTAATGTGGAAATATGTTTAATATGATTGTACATATATGTCTAAAGATCACCAACGTTCTTTCATGGCCACACCCAACATTTCTACTTACAAGCTCTGCAATATCCCCATTTCTGATCATTGTCATAGTTTCCTGTTGTGGCACACCAAAGTTTTGATTTATCTTCTCTAATACAATCATCATAGCTCTTTCCACGATAGATGAAAGGAAAGATGCAGGGATCACCTTGTTCAGTTTCTGAAAATAAGTACCACATATGCAATTAATATCATACAAGTAGTACATTGCCCATGCCAAGGGGTTAGGCGTAGATTAGAACATAAGGCAGGAAATAATAATGTAACCACCCATTACATAAATCACTGACTTGGATAGTAATAATTACAAGTCATGGTCATTAAATGTAAAACATTCTTCTGCATATAGTGCTATTAAGTTTATTTTTAAAGTCTATATTAATTATGACTATTCCAAGGAGTTATACGTTTTGTCTTCCAATTTAAAAAAAAAATTTTAATGGGTTTGGCAGCTTTCAGTGTCTGGTGTTTTAAGCTCCCAGTTTTTCTAGTAATTTCCAAAATTCATATTTAACTTATAATATACCCCCATTATAATGACTCACCTGGAGGACACTGATCACCATTTAGATATTTTAAAATGACCGTTTCATCCTGATGTCTGTAATCCAAACTCATCGATGCCAGCCGTCCAAAGGAAGAGGCCTTACTCCCTGAGAGCAAACACACCCCTCCATCTTTACAGCTCCCTTGAGGATCACTATTTGCTGCAGAACACACACCCACATTGTAAGTATGGGGTCCATGAGTTACCTAGATGGACAAATACTTTATGGATTATTATGAATATAAATCATCTGTTATTTGTACCTCACTGTTAAATAATCTGTCTTTAAATAAGGTCACATATTTTGAACTGTCTTAACATATGCATCCCTCTCACCTTTGTCACAGTTTTGCTGAGATCACACCTTTGTACCCTCCTGCCAGATGTTCACCTAGGTATATTATTGCTATTGACATGCCCTTGGTCTAATGAGTCATCCCCCCCCCCCCGCCTCCCTGAGAGTCTGTAAAGAACCTCTATTTATTTAGGATCTCTGCCTCCACTTTTATCACTCAGATTTCTCCTCTTTTCCTCTGCTCTGTTTCCAGTTCATCACCTAGCCTTCATAAATCCTGCAACGGAGGCAGACTTATCCACAACCAAGGCCTTAAGTCTGCTTCTTGTATTGTCTCTTTTACCCTGAGCTTTCACACACTGGCTAAGAGTGTTCCACCTTCTAAGTCCCACTGTACCTAACTGAGGCTCCTTATGGGTGGAGGCTACGTACAGACTCAGACCTCAAAGAAACTTAGACGTCTGCTCCAAAAGCTTATCCTAACTTTGCAAACTTTAGGTCAATGGACTTGATTACAACACTCAAGGCCCCCAAGGGGCAGATACATCACTTAGAAGACATAGCTGCAACCTAAACATCAATGATACTGCCAAACCACAGCAGGGCTTACATAGTACAGTCTGTCCAGGCACAGGTGCTTCTCAAGTTGGATTCCCCTTCCCTCACTTCACCTTTCTGGTGAACTAATTGTTATCTATTTAATCATTTTCAGCAAATTGGGCAAGAGGCCAGAGAGTCAAAGAATTTAATATATTAAGCTGCTGGCTAACATTTGACATACTCCACATTGACATTAAATATATGCAGTACCATCTAATGAACAATTAAAATTTTATAGCATACAAAGAGTGGCATTAATTTGGACACACACACACACACACACACATATTTCAAAAGAACTGACTAGTAATTTATTGAGAAGAGCAGTATATTCAAATGAAAACATGTAAACAGATACACCTAATTCCACATCAAACTGGTGCCTATCATGGGCCATTATATTTAGAAAGGGCAGGAAACTGCCTTTATTCCTCAAAATCCTGACACCTTTGTAGTAGCTTGACTTCCACAGACCCTACATAAAGATTAGCCACTACCCTCACAAACACAGAAAGTCATCTAACAGGGAAAACTATTCCATGTCTGGAGCAAAGGAATAATGAAAAGTTTTGCTACCTATGGTGACTTATTTGTTCAAAAATACTAAATACATTATGGTACAGAGGACACTAAAAATTCCAAAAAAATGTTATAGTAGAATTATAGCTCTTTCAAAAAAATACTTCAGTGCATAATGCATGTACACACATGTGTCTGTATATATATGCATATACGTGTGTATGTGTGTGTGTGTGTGTGTGTGTGTGTGTGTTGATAATGCCAAAGATCAAGAATATTACCTTAACTGGTCTTTTAGAAAGACTAGACAAGTTAAAGCTATAGTACAGCTGCTCATCTGTCACTGAACAGCCCACAGTTTTTACATCATCTGGACATACGACTGGAGTTTCCCATTCAAACACATAATCACAACCACTGGTTCTTATCATCTTTGGTGATCCCTATTTTAAAAAAAACAAAACAGAAAATTTTAATTTCATAGGAAATGTCATAATTTTCTTAAAATACCACCATTATCCTAGATGACACAAAATGTGTAATATGATTATCAAGAGATCCTAACCATATCCTGAGATACGCCATACATAGGGTTAAAAAGTAGTATAGTGCATTACCTACCAGAAGGTACTACACACCTGTACTTCTGGGTACCAACAGTACCTGTCTGGCATATCAATAATAGCAAGATGTCACTGGGGACAAGGACTCTGAAGATGCAGACATAAGGAATGTTCCATGGCTGCAGGTAACCTGGAATAGGCCTTTTCTGAATCCCAGAAAATCAGCCATGACAAGTGTAAAGGGCTCCATAAGAGCCCCTTTGGAACAATTCTGTAGTCCCCTGGAACTGCCTATATAACTCCAGGGAATGATCGCTAATAATAATTTTTAAATGCCACTTTATATTTATATTTATATATACAGTGCATTATGAATAGAAAGGGCTTTCACAAACATCTCAATGGATTCTTAAAACAATTCTATGAAGTAGACATGCCATCACCTTGAAGAAGGAAAAAAAATGGCACTGAATTACTTATCCAATATCAACTCAGCTATGGAGGGAAGCAGTGCTCCAACCCAGCTCCTCCGAATCCTCAGAGAGCAATGGCCTTTCCATTACATCACACTGCCCCAGAAACTCTACAAGTCTGCATCAAGATATTAAGATTTTAAGTAGCCATTGAAGGGCCTTAGAGGTTGTCATTGCAAAGGATAGAAACAGCTTACTTCTGTTTACAGCTAAAGTTCACTCCTCTGCCAAAACATATGCATTCGTTATTTCTAGAATCTGAAGCCAATTAAAACAGGAGAAAGGGGTAAAATATATTCATTAGGCCAAATAGTCTATTTCTGTCTGATGTTAAAGATTTCTTTTGCACATGGTCTATATTCAATTGCTCCTACATGGTACATACCATTCAGGAAGGAAAGAAACCACAAGGGGAAAAGTATTTCAAATAAGCCCCACAAACCTGGAATATTCAGTCTCCAGATTTCTAAAGGCAAGTAAACACTAACTTGTTGCCACCACGTAGCTACTCCAAGACTCAACCATGGTGTGCAGTACACTGTCTTCCTACATGTAATCCTAAATGAAGCATAAAGCCTCACTTATCTAACACTATGAGGGAAAGAAGTGTTCCACATAAAGGAACTTTTCAGATTTATCTCTTCAAATACCATTTGAAAAATTCTAACCATTTGATAGAAATCTTTCTATAATATTCTGTGTGGTTCATCTTCTTAGAATACGCTAAACATAATTGAACCTTTTCTTAATTATCCATCATTATAAATGACAATTTTTGAAATAAGTTGAAATATACTGAGAACCTCAGGAGTTATGTGAGGCTATCTGTCCCTACCCTAAATGGACCCTAAACTATTCTGTTTTTCAGGTTTTTTTAATGGGATTTTGGGGGGGGGGCAGGGGGAATCTCTTTTCTCATTATTACTGTATCTCCCTCTGGAAGTCTTGCTAACCTCCTCATCCTTACCACCACCTCACCCCACCCCACCTTGCTTGAATCCACTCTGGATTTCTGGTAAATAACCAAACTTGTTTAAAATGGGTATAAAGGATGAAATGACAGATCTACATCAACAGGCCAGAGGCCCTCTCCTGAGAAAAAAGTACATGGACTTTGACTGCAAATTCTGCCATTCAGAGTGGTCTTTTTTCTTACTTTTGGGTCTGTGGATTTATTCCATAAGCTTATTCCCTGTGAGCAAGTCAATTAACTCAAGCATCAGTTTCCTCATGTGCAAAATAGGAATAATAGAACCATTTCCCATGGTTGTTGTGAGGAATATTTTGTAAATCTCAAAGTTCTTTATAAATGTTTATTATTATTATTATTATTATTATTATTATTATTGCAAATGGCTAAGGCTGCTCAAGGCTGTCCACTGGCTAAGTAGTACCACTAGGTATTGGCTATTTAGGGGCATAAAAATCATAGAATTAGAGATGGAAGGGATGTTAAAGGTAATCTAATTTAATCCCTAAGCAAAACATGAATTCTAAGAACATCCTTGAAAAGTAGTACTACAGTTTCCATAGGTAGCCCACCAGTGATGGAAAACTCTCAAATTTTTTCAGTGCTGTAATTTTTTAAAGTATTTCTTTATGTTGCTATTTAGTCATGTTTGACTCTCTGCAGCCCCATCTAGGGTTTTCTTGGCAAAGATTCTAGAGTGGTTTGCCACTTCCTTCTCCAGCTCATTTTACAGATGAGGAACCAAGGCAAACAGGGATAAGTGACTTGCGCAGGGTCACACAGGTAGTAAGTATCTGAGGCTGGATTTGAACTAATAAAAAAGAGTCTTCCTGATTCCAAGCCCAGTGCTCTATCTACTGTACCACCTGGCTAGCCTATTTCCTTATACTGGGCTAAAATTAAACCCCTTAGTTTTATACTCAAGAGTTCTAAAATACACTGCCACTACTTTACTTATAATTTACAAATTATTACAAAGTTTTCGGCATGTAAAGAGTGATATTTGTATTTCTATTGTTAACTTTCATTGTTGGCTTCCTAATTATTCTTTCCATCCTTGAATTAAAATCATAAATTTTGGGAACCGGAAGAGATTTTAAAGATCATCTAGTTCAATTCTCTCATTTTACAAAGAGACTGAGGAGCAGAGGCTAAATGACCTGCCAATCAACTTGCCCAGAATCAGATTTGGAGCTGGCAGAGAACTTAGAGGTCTTCTTATCCAATACCTTCATCTTACAGATAAAGAAACTGAGGCCCAGAGACTGTACTCTAGGTTACTCACAATTGTAACACGACCCTAGGTTCTCTGACTCCAGCTCTAATACTCATTCCACTGCCCTCCCAGCGGCTACAGAGCTGATTGGTAGCAGTGTTTATCAGGTCTGCAAACTCCCAGTCATTGGTCTGGGACTAGACTTATCCAAAGCAGAGCAGTTTTATTGGGTTCTTTTTTTTAAATAAGGGGAAGAATAACATCCTTACACTGTAAATATACACTATACCATGCATTTGCCACACCAATAAATGAAATGTTAATGTTTAGGCCATGAAAAGAAGTTGCTTACCATATTTATTCCTCTCTTACAATGAAACAAAATAATTGAGGAATAGTTAGCATTTCTGTCTAAAGGACATGGGGTAGAACTATCAAAAGTGACATAAATTTCATTAGTTGCACGATTAAGTTGTGGAGGTCCCGTGACACGGCCAACATCCTAAGAGATAAAAGAAAAAACAACTGGCTGAAGAAAACAATTTTTCAAGAGATAGCCGATTAAGTATTTAAATAAAATAACAAAAAAGTATACATCTATGAACCCACAAGCAATTCAGACCAAAATGTTTGCCATATGGAAGTTATATGCTACCAGAATATGAATTTATCAGTAATGATCAAAAAAGTTCTGATAACTGTCAATCATTTCCATTTATATCTTATTCTCAAAGAATCTAAGTTATTGAATATTACCTCCAGTGAGCTCATAGCTCCTATTCATCTGGCCTCCCAGAAAGGGGTCGAGTTACAAAAGGGCTTAAAAGGCAAACAGAGGAGTTTATTATTTGGTCCTGAAGGAACCAGTTGAGTTCACTGAATGGGGGAAGGCATGTGCCTCTGAGTGTGAGTGTGAGAGTGTGTGTGTGTGTGTGTGCACGTGTACGTACAGTGCAAGCACAATAGGGAGAGACAAGGTCATACCCTGACCTGCCTTTTAGAAGATCATTTTGATAGCTGACTAGATGATGGACTAGAATGGGGAGAGACTTTAGGCAGGGAGCCCCAAAACCAGCGGACTATTGCAATAGTCCATCTGTGAGGAGATGAGAGCTGGCACCAGGATGGCAGTGTCAGAAAGGGGAGTATGTGAGAGATGCTGTGAAAGTAGCACAAATGTCACAGTAAGGAGCCAAAGATGGTACCTAGGTTATAAGCTAAGGTGATTGGGAGGGAGGTGGTGCCTTCGACAGTAGAAGGGCAGTTAAGAAGAGGTACAAGTTTGGTGGAAAAGATAAGAGTTCAGTTTTGAACCTATGGAGTATACAATTCAGTTCACAAATGAATCTATCTTTTACATCCATCTCTTACAATAGTATTTAGTATCTCAAACACATGACTGCAAAAATATAGAAATAAAATGTTTTTGAGACTTTTTTCCAGAAATCACAACCTGAAATAAGTGAATATAATTATTAAAAATGTTTTCAATATTAAAAACCCATACACTCACAACACTGTAGAAAATCAAAATATATGATATTCACTTTCCTACAAGATTTATTTATTAAAAGGTCTTATTAAGAGTTCTTAGCTAATAAAAAGATACACTTGCATTTCACAAGTGTTTTGAATTGCACAAGTCTTGTACTTCACACTAAGAAGCTAGGCTCAGGAAATATACTTTCCAGCCCCTCTGCCTCTGATACAGAAGTCTGTACTCAGGGATAATGACACGTGAGACACACACACATATGTATATGTATACAAAGATATACACATATAAACAGTATTTGACTCCTTAGCCTTCTCCCCATGTCAAAAGACACAGTATGCATAACACCAGTTTTATTTCCATAAAGGCTATTGTCAAAATTATTTTTCAAACTTGTATATATGATACTTACTATGGGAGAGCCATCAACAGGAACCTTACATACTGCTGCTCCAGCAGGACAAGAAACTCCATGGATGGGATTTAGAGCCTGACAGATGTTAATATAGAAATCTGGCGTGGTATCAGATAGATCATCATTTTCATTATAAGCTTCATAGCCACCAGTTCGATGGATCAAAGGGCTGAGGTCAATAACAGAGCTTCCATTTTTCACTGAACACTGTTCCTGTTACAGGAAATTTGAGTCATGTTACATATCAGCATATCCAAAGGCACAAAGCAGCATTTATGCCAGGACTTGAAAACTCTACAACATAAGCACAACTGCTGAGCTAATTTTTTTTTAGAAAGTTTCATCATATCATTCTTATATTTTCCATCAAGTTGTTTTACGGCTAGCACAACCTGGGTACATTCAGATACCTTCAATGTCAGTGATACAATTGTAATACGAAAGACAAGACACTGAAATCCAGAACAGATATATCAAAAGTCAAAGCAAAATCTCTTTCAGAGTTGACACAGAGTTCAACGGACTCACCTCTTTCTCACAAGCCAGTGGGGTGTGCCAGGAAAAGTAAAGAGTACATGTCTGTTTATTCAAGGAAACAAACACAGGCTTATTGGTTGCCCCAGAATTGTGTGTGCACACAAAGCTAATTACACTCTTATATTTCAGGCCATTCTTGGAAGGGCAAGGAGCTCCATCATCATAAACAAGCTGTAAGACTTGATCTACATACATTAGCCTATCGTTCCAACTTCCAGCGTTAATTTGGGTCAATCCAAAGCAAACACCTGAAACAAATGGAGAGGAAAAAAATTAATGATGTAAGGTACCTATTTTTCATTAGATTATTCCTTAAATTCAGATCATATTTAAACCTCATGCTTATTTTTAAATGGCTTACTGTAACACTGCACATTTAAGACTGTATCCCTCATTTATCCATCAGCTTCTAAAGTGTGATAAACCTCCATCAATGGATTTGCAACATCATTGATTATGACACTCCTTCCAATGGTACCAGTTGTAATCTTCCACACATTCTCATCCTGTATGACTCTTACCTTACACCTTTATGTCCTCTTTTACGTCCTCCACAGGGGCTCTGAGAAACATATTGAGGCATTTTTCTCTGGGTCTTCCAACATGCCGTGCATATCAATGGAGCACATGAGCCACCCGATTATCTCTCACTCTACTGCTTGACCATTATAGATCTCTAACAGTGTCTTTGATGCTACTTCTTTGTGCAATCCTTTGTTGGTAACATGTCAAGGCCACAACTACCTATTCATAGCGTTTTGGGTGACCCACAATTTCAATTTTTGGTCAACTGTTATTGCATGACTCTCAAACAGCATTATAAGAAAAATATTTATATCTTCTAAAAGATGGGTCTTCATTTCAGAGAGAAGCCTGCATAACTTCTCAGAGATAATTCTGTCTATCCTTCTTTTCATTCTTTGCCTACCTCATTGTCTTGTCATGGTGTCCATTACATCTATATGTATTAATGGTCATCTGACTCTGATTTCCTTATGTGGATAGTTAGGTCAAACCATTCTGAGTGACTAGGGATATCATTGAGGAAACTCTGCAATGTTCTGGAGTTTGATGTCATAGGGGCAAAGGAACCCACAAAAAACATCTAAGTCACTACATATGCTATAGAGATTTACTCTTCCATCTGGACTCTTCCATCTGGGCATCCTTTAGTAATTTAGGCAAGTGTACATCACTGAGAATTAAAAGTATAGTTTGAGGGGCAGCTAGGTGGCGAAGTGGATAGAACATCAGCTCTGGAGTCAGGAGGACCTGAGTTCAAATCCGGACTCAGACACTTGACACTTACTAGCTGTGTGACCCTGGGCAAGTCACTTAACCCCATTGCCTAGCACTCTCCCCAAAATAAAGATTAATATTTGGGGTAGCTAGGTGGTACAGTGGATACACCACTGGCCCTAGAGTCAGGAGGACCTGAATTCAAAGCTGGCCTCAGACACATAACATTCACTAGCTGTGTGACCGTGGGCAAGTCGCTTAACTCCATTGCCTAGCCAAAAAAAAGGTACAGTTCGACTTAATTTAAAAGCTCTTCTCAAATTCTCTTAAATTTTCAGTGCCTCTAGGAAACCTAACACTAAATTGCAGGCAGATGCCAATCCGCATTGTACACATTGAGATACAAAAAAAGAAAGAAATGAGAATTAAAAAAATTTTTAAAATACACAGATAAAAACAAAAATAGTTGCCTGTGACACTGAATGATTAAGTCTCCTGATTTCTTTCTCTTTCCTTTATACCAGGGCTCACACTCAAGATGTTTAAGTTCAGAATTTAATTTTCAGCAAAATTGGTAAAATAGCAGGATGAAAATATATTTTACTTTCCTATTTTCCTCACAGAGTTTCAGCACAGGAAGATCTTGATTTGTTAAGGCATTAGGACTTTAATAAGGAAACCTATTTTGGCACTTACCAACTCCAGAAGGGCAGTTTTTAGTCCCTCCACAAATGCCCACATACATTAATCCCTTTTCACTGTAGGAAACTGAGTAACCAGAATCATTCTTTAAAGAGTTCAGATCAAATAGATGGCCTGTAAGAAAAGGGAAAACTTTAGTGCTTTAAATAACAAACAGACATTCTGAAGGATTGGGAATCACAATGTTTCCAGCACAGGTTTCTATTCTTATTCTATTCTTACATTCTGTTGCCATCAGTGCTGAACTTAACAATCTATCAACACTCTTCTACTGAAATGGCATTAAAAATGTGACTGACAAGATAGATGTCCTTGTCTAGGTTGTACCACTTAATCCCTGAATTTCTAATTGAAAGCCTTGATATTTCCCTGGAGGCAAATGACTCAGGATATGCTCTTCTTCCAGTTACTGCACAATAAGCACCGTCTCTAGCTGCGTCACTTACTCCCAAATGAATAATCCTGAAGGCCTAGTTTCTTGAAGGACTCTTCCAACTGTAGCCCTCTTAGTTTCCAGAAATGAGGACCTTTTGAGAACCTCCAAGGTTCCTTTTCCTTCAATCCATACTGCAGAAGCCTGTGTCCCACATTCAGATATGCTTACTGAGGCAGCCCTCCCAATACAAGAAGAAGAAGAGGAAAACATTGAGCCCGGAACCCAAAAAATTAGACCTGTGTCACTACAACACAGGCACTTACTAGTATGTCTACTGCTTCTTCTAAGTCTAAACAGTCAACGTGGTCCATTCTCGAGAAAAGATATACACACAAAGACAAGGGGATGTATTCAAGTCAGACTCCTCTGCTCTTAAGTGTATCTCACAGAATCTCTCTGAGTCTTTACCTGTAGCAGGATTGGTGACTTGACAGTTGTCCTGTACATTGCTCCTTAAAGGACATGCAGCTGAGGTTTGCCATGAGAAAGTATATTCACAGTCTTCCACCGCACTTATAAACATGGGCTTAGAATCCTACAGGCAAAGTACAGAAAGAGTCCAGCATTATGGGGAGTTGTGACAATACCAGCCTGTATCAAATTGCTCTGAACATTTAAAAAACGTTCTCAATGCCTCTATGGGAGAAAGGGTAGTGTTATGTCATGATTACAGAGTGGGGAAAGAATTTGTTGCTAAAACACAGCAGAGGTCAAGTATCAAACTCTAGGGTTGAACTACCTTTCTGGAAGAATCTATGCAAGTTTAAAAAAAAATTAGCTACTTCCAGAGTGGCAGCTTCCAAGAAGGGTTATCTCTCAAGCAAGAAGTACTTACTTAATGCCTCCCTATGTACCATGTTCTGTGGTGCCTAAGGTTGCTGTAGGAGGCCAAGTAATAATCACAAGGCATTATATCCTTTGATCTGGTAGACCAAAACAACTCCAAACAAACTAAAAAAGTCTTTATACTATTACTGCTAATAACAATGATAATGACATATAAAATTTGCAAAAGTATTTTATGAATATCACCTCATTTTATGCTTACAATCCTGTGATGTGGGTACTATTATTATTCCCATTTTTACAGATGAGAAAACTGAGCTTGAGAGATATTAAGTGACTTGCCCAAGGTTGCAGAGCTTATAAGAAAGGTCTTGAGGTGGGATTACAACTCAGGTTTTCCTGACTCCCAAATCATCTTTCTTATATATATAGTACCTTATTCTTTTCAAAGCAAATTGCCACAGAACCTTAAAAGGTTCTCTTCTGCAGTATGCTTACTCGGAGGTCAAATTCCTACTCACCCTACATATTCCTTCTTTCCCTATTTCTCATTAGACACTCATCTATGCACTCTCCCAAAGGTATACTATACTTCTCCCTCCCTTCCTCCCCCTTCCTTCTTTCCTAATCTTCTGAGTTGATGTTCATGACTCCATACAAAGACACAGGGCACAGAAATCAGCGATATATTTGAAGGCTTCTAGGTGCCTGCGCCACTCCCTCCTCCACAAGCAGTTCTAATTTCTATTCAAGTAGAGCAGACAAACTTCATGATTAAGGGCCTCCTCATACATCAGTCTTCAGGACATCAGGACTATGACTTCTCAAGAACAAAAATTAGTTGCCTACCATAGCTTCTTTGCCCTCATAACCAAAAGGCTAGTTCAACCTGGCCTGACTCTGGGCTCCCTGTCTACCGCCTCACACAGGCAGTTAGAACAATGCTTATTTAAGCCTCTAGGGCATAGAACTGCCCCACAATCTGGAAGGTACTCAAAAAAAAAATCAGCTTATTAAGAAACTAATCAGATGCCATATACCAATTAATTGCAAAAGGCAATTATGGATATGAATAAAGGTAATGACAGGGAATCACTATACATGTGGATTTTATACAGTGGTTTTTTTTTTAATTTTATACAATATCTTAAAGATAAGAGTTAAACACAAACATGATCAAATAATTTAAAGCATTCAGAATAGATATTTTTTGAGCCAGAGAAGAAATCTTGGTCACTGATTACAACACTATACGACCTTTAGCCACCTTGGAAGTAGTTATGTGAGATAGCTAGCCGGCATAGTGGACAGTATGCCGAGTGCAGATCCTGCCTCTAAATGCTGGTTGGCTATGTTACTCACTCACTTACCCTATCTTGGCTTCAGTTTCCTCCTCTATAAAAAGGAGATAGTAGCATCTACTTCACTAGATTGTGAGAATCAAAAGATATGCGTAAAGCCCTCTGCAGAGTGCTATATGAAGTGCTTTGTCAGGGTTCTACCCACTAAAGAAAGGGCTATTTGATCACTCTAGCTTAGAAATTCCCATCCACAAGAGGATGCAGTTGGCAGCTGTTAACATAGTAATGGCACTCACTACATGACTCTCACTGCATGTCAGGAGGATTGTTGTCATCTTTCTACGAATCTTATCGGGGCACAGGTCTCCGTTGAGATACGTCAGAATGGAAGTGCCTTCACTACTCCACTGAGGACCATCGCTGACCCTGCCCAGGGCTGTGCATTTAGAGTCCTCCACCAAGCAGACAGCTGCATCAGGAGGGCAGGATCCTGAAACACAAATCAGAGAATGGTCTTTCTTCTTTTCCATCAACCACATGGTACAATACTGAGATTTCCAATAAAGCAGTAAAATGTCCAAGGACAAGGACACCAAACTAGGGTTCCCACAGCACTCTACGCCTTCTCCTAGCTTAGTAATCAGAAGATTACCAGCTTTTGCTTTGGCTTCTGCTGCTATTACTACTTATCCCCATGCATTCATATCTATAAAGGAGTTTATAAGCATTATTATGTTTGAGCCTTAGTTTTACCTAGCAGTGACAACACATTAAAGGCCACTATGAAAAAAACTGTTTCCAAACAATATTTGTTTTCTCTTCTTTCTATTAAATGACCAAACCTACCAATCACTGCAAGAAACAAGTTCCTCAGTTTTATAAGTTTCATTCTCCTTCAGTGTTGTCTAACCTAACATAATGATGAAAATAATGAAGACCATCAGTTCTTGACAACTCATGACCAAAAAAGTAACCCTTTGCTCACCAATGCCGGCCTGTGGGGCCAAGGACCTGCAGATGTTGATGAAGTAACGCTCTGTAGCACCAGTTCTTGTAACTGCTTCCCAGTTGTCATTGTATCGTGATAGAGGAGAAAAGTCAAAGGAGTTTCCTTCGTGATCTCTAAATTGAAGGAGAGGAGTTCAGTTCAGCTACAATTCAGTCACATATCCACCACATGCTAAATCAAACATTAGCATTACACTTAACACCGTAAACATCCTATCCACCTGTGCTTTAGTCCATACCAGCAACAATATAGAGTGTTGATGTCTCAAAATCTCATGACTATTTCATGATGGCAAGTGTTCAAAAATGATTGGGATTGAGAGGGTTCAGGACGGACATGATCATTTCAATTCTTGACCAGAAAAATACCCAACACATGGCATCACTGCTTCTCAAGGTTATTTGAAAGGTATCATAACATATACACTCTATATGTCTATAAGCCGCCTCAATATACACCAATGGTGAGAAGAATGTACTTAGCTGACCATACAACTCCTGACAGTGACTCTCAGCCTAATCATTTATTATCTGATGGCTACTGTCCACATTAAAGGCTATGAGCCTCTAAAAATGTATGAACATTACAAATTAACTTGGAGATAAGAATAAATTTAAGTATGATTTTATCTGTTGATCCAGAAGAGTAAAAGTATAAACTAACTTACCTGAATGAACATTCAATGGACTCAAAAGGTGGGCAAGCATATTGGGTTCGCCACTCAAACAAGTAAGAACAATCTAAAGTTTCCTTCAAGAACACTGGCTAAAGAAGATTAAAAATAAATATGTGTGTCACTATGAGGACGTAAAATTGGATGCAGTCATTTTAAAATCTGGACTTTAAAATAAAAAATTATTTTTATAGGGGTGTTTTTTCTCTCTCCTCTAATAACAGAACATACTCCCTGGATGGCATCCTGCAGCTCTTTTACTATGTAAAATATACTCACCTTTTGAGTGATGCGATCACAGTAAAAAAATATGGTTGTAGATCTTTGATATATTTTATGGCATGTGTCCCCACCAGTGTAATTAATCTTTATCAATCCATTTTCATAAGTCAGCTTCTGGGTAAGTAACCCTATTTTAAGGGGGAATCAGAAGAACAGAGAAAAGTAAAACACTCAGATACATTATCTAACCTATACTTGCACTAAACCAACCTTTTTTTTAAATAACAATAATCACTGCAAATTACTTTTATATAGTGCTTTATGGTTTACAATGTGCTTTTCATATATTTAAGCCTCAGTCTTCCACATGTTCACATAGCTAGTGTCAAAAGAAAGATTTGAATACAGCTCTTCCTCAATCCAAAAACAGTGATCTCTCCATTATGCCATACTGTCATTCTTAAATATAAATGACCACCCTGAAAACCTCTTGGTCATCTCAGTGTTCGATGATTATAGTGGCCAAACAAAAGAAGTGAATGCTTTTCATTTAACCACTTCAAAGAATGACCACAAAAAATTGATTCTCCAAGCTCTTGGTTCTTTAACTGAGTACCTCTCCAAATTTGTTTAAACTAGTTATCAAGCTCATTATCAACAAGCAATCTACTGACACAGTGGAGGTATTACATGCCATAGTTTCAAATAACATTTCTAGTCATTCTGTGAATCAACTCTATTTAGTACTGCTACAGGCAATAGCTTCCCTAGTTTGCCATTGAACTACCTAAATAGTTCGAAGAAAAGTCATTATCTTTCATTGCTAACAATGAATGAAAATTTTTAAAAAGTCACCATAAGATCAAACGAGATAATATTTGTAAAAGCACTTAGCAGTGTCTGGCATATAGTGGGTGCTATATAAATGATTATTTTCTTCCCCTCCCCTCAAAAGAATAAATTAGGATGTCAGAGAAACATAGAAAGATTTATGTGAAGTGAATAAGAGTAAGACAATATCCACAATACCTAAAATAATTTAAATGAAGACATAATTTAAAAGGCAACCACAAAGAAATCAATTGGAGTAAATAATCTTGGTGTCAGAGAACAGATGACGAACTATACTTCCTTGATTTTGATAGAGAAGTGGAGGATTATGGGATTATTATGTATACAGAATATTGTATATATCATCAGCTTTGCAGACTTGTTTTTCTGTTACACAATACGTTCTGATGCTAGGAAACAACTGTTGTATACACAAATACACCACATCTCTAAAAGCCACCAATAAAACTTTTAAAGAAAACAGAAAGTAAAATCAATCTAACATTTTGTCAGTGATTTTCTGGATGAAAAAGTCAAATGAAATCTATGAAAGAAAAGAAGTAAGAGGTAGTTTATCCAACTCAAAGATGTAACTTAGCATCATGCCTTAAGTTCTACTTAACATTATAAGATGCAAATGCACCCTACCTGCAGTTTTCTGGAAACCCTGAGGCCCCTTCTTTTTCTGACATGCGGATACTTTCTTAGAGCTGTCTGCAGGCTTGCATACATCTGAGGACAGGCTTCCACAGACCCGGAAGTAATAGCTGTATTCACCGTCTATCACTATTGTGTCATTTACAGCAAGGGCCTTCAGGTTATAAATGTGGCCATGCTTTGGATCTTTCACCTCACAGTTGTCTCCTTTGAGGTCACATGTGGGAAAAAAAATTTTAAGTGACAGAGCAAAAAGGAAAATATGTAACACTCACACACATACATACATTATGTCTTCCTTACGATTTAAAAACTGAATAAAAAGATCATGCAGAACTTTATAAAACGCATTTGATACTATTTTACCTTTATAAAAATTAAAAATCAATTTTAGAAAAAAGCAGTTTGGGCAATGAATTAAATTTTCTCTAAGAATCTGCTCTAAAGTTCTGTCTCTCAAAGGTTCTTTACATTAAAGAACTGTGAAACAAAGGATTAACTAGGGGACATTAAAAGGTATCGCAATAATATATTTGAAATGATTAACATGAACTTTTAGATCAATGGAAAAGAAAAGTAAAAGGCCACCAGATCTCACCTTCTGCTTTGCGAATAGGACAAGCTTCTATGGTTCTCCAGACAAATACATATTCACAATCTTCCTTATGCTGAAACACCGGTGATCCCTTAAAACATAAGCAGACAGCTCATTTGGGTGCATGCTGTTCTTTTTATATTTATCAAAAGCAGTTAACCATAACATGGTAGCTTCAAACAAGTAACCGAGAAAGCATTAATCAAAAGACCTAAGATTTAACTGCTACAAAATTAGCTTGGGCACAAATACATGGCTGTTCCTTAGTACCTAGGAATTAGTGTTTGACCTTTCTTGGTATACTCAAAAGCATTACACCAATTATTTTCCCCATCTGTAACATTAAATTCCTGGGGGGAGAAAGATATCTTATATGTGAAGGCCTTTCCATTAAGTTCCCCAAAATGTAAAAAAAAAAAAAAATGCAGAAAGACTAAAACATATAGAAATGTAATTAAGAATAAGATAAAGTGTTTATCTAGAAACTTACAGGTGTCTGATCACATTCAAAGATGATACGTGTGGAGAAACGTTGATTTTCACATTTATCACCATTCACATAAACAATACTCAGGGATCCATTAGCAGCAGTTTGAGGACTGATCTGTACAACACCTAGGTTTGTGCCTTTGTCATCAGATTTTACACAAGATCCCATCGCACTGCCTGGAGGAATAAGAAAGACTAGCATTTCAGTAGAGTTTTTTTAAAATCCTAAGCCAAATGTTTTTAAAATTTCTTTATCTAATGACTTAAGAAAACCAAAATAAAAAGATAAAAGGGAATTCACCATGACATCCAGGAATATAAGGCAGAGGATTGCAAACATTTAAGTAGAAAGTTCTTTTTTTTCCTTCTGTTGAAGTATCAAGTGCAGTCCAAGGTTCTCTTGTTTTGCTCAGGCCACTTAGATCATATTCGTTGCCCGCAAGGTCTGAAAAGATATTTTGAAAAACACTGTACTTTCTTGTTCAGAATGCACTGCCTTAATGGATTAAAGAATATTCTCTTGTAGTTATGATTTTCATTTAATTTAGGTTTTCAGAATTAAAGCAAATTCACAAAAAGCTATTTTGAAAAAAGATCATAGATTCAGGGCTTAAAGGGTCCTTAAGGCCATCCATGACCTACTCCCTCACTTTGAAGATTAGGAAATTGAGGCTCAGAAAGCCTAAGTGACTTGTGGAAGGTTACACAGGTAGTAAGCAACAGATGCTGGAGAGACAATCATCCTTTGCTTTTAGTATGCCACAGTATAGCATTTATATGGACTACGTAATATGGTCACATATAACATATATATTTACATAAGGAAAGATACAGTTCCTGTTCCTTTGGCATCTTAAACGTTTTTAGTGCATATTTCTGAAATGAAAAGTGGTGAGATGGGTAAACTAACTTCTCAGGGCCTTGAACACATCCATCGAATACATAAGATTCTCTCTAGTTTTCTGATCTTTCTAGCCTAAGTGTTAAGTAGACATAAGTCTGTTCTTTTTATGTGAAGACTCATGTTCTTTCCATACTCCAGACTGATGGAGCCCAGTATCTTTCATCATACAAGCTTTTATTGATGATGATGATTTTCTTTCCCCCTAAAATTATCCCTTTTATATAAAAAGATGGGACTATATAAATATATCAAATAAAAATTAATTGAAAATAATTTGTATATGGTGATTCTAAACACTACTGCTTATGAAACTTCCTATATTTTCCCCTACCATTCTGTTTTCCAATCAAGAACTGATCTTAAAATACATTTTCATGCTACTAATAAATAAGATATACTCAACTTTTGCAAGATATAAGCAGGCAAATTTCTTTATCTTCATAAATAGGAAAACTTTAGTGGAAACTACTAACATAATAGGGGACTAACATGGTATACCTGCCTTCCTTCAAAATAAAACACACTCTCACATGCGCACGTGCACGCGCGCACGCACACACACACACACACACACACACACACTATTTCCCTTACCTCAGGAACTTACCAGTAACTTGGCAATCCACTGGAGAAGGTACACAGGCTAAAGCTGTTTCAAACTCAAAGAAAGTATCATAGATTCCTAGTTCAGAATTAATGTCTTGACGTAGGAATTTGGGTGTTCCTGGATAGATATCATCATTGCAGATAAAACGTATGATGAAAGCATCTGAAGCACCTGTAGAAAAAAAAAGGTCAAATTTCAAAAAACAGAAAGAGATACAAATATATGCTAGTAAAAACAATGGAACTCCTTTAGGAGACTGATAATGGGAAATGAAACTAATCTTACAGATTATACTAGGTTATCCATCATGCTTCAGGGGGATATGATTTTGATCATTTGTATAACAATGTACCGTATTATGACTGGTTTCAAGCTATAAACAAATTACATTTTTTGTTAACATTCTGAATATTCCAGGATGTTCTACTTCTTTCAATTACTCCCTTCAACTTATCTGGCTCCTTTAAATAAAATTTAAGTATCATTCAGATATCTTACAGATAATATCAATACATAGAATTCTTAACATTACAAAACAAAAAAATTCTAATAGAGAATATTTAAAGTTCTTTGATTTAAACTTGGCACATAATAACTAAAAATAACTAATATTTATAGAACACTTTGTTCTCCAAAGTGATTTACACATGTCATCTCATTAGATATTCACAATAGACTTGTGAAGCGGGTGCAGCTATCATTCCATTTCAAAGACAAAGAAGCTAAGGCAGGATGAAGTTAAGTGATGAGGCCAGGGTCACAGGCTAGTAAATATCTAGGTAGGATTGGAATTTGGGTCTCTCTAAGTCTAGTTAGTGCTCTATCCATTACAATAAATTGTACCTACATAAAAAAGGGAAGAGTGGGGGAAAAAAATCTAACTTCTATGGAGGGGGCACTGAGTATATTAATTGAGTGTGAAAAGCAAGGGAGGTGTGGTAGGACGTTGTAGTTACAAAAACTACAGGAATGCAATGGAGATCAAATGATCGAATGAATCAGTTTATCTTGTAACAGATGCTGAGGGAAGTTGCAGAAGAATTTGAAATTCATAAATAAACCAATTAACAAAAAAATCCTTTAAGCTTTGTTGTTTTGTTGGGAGGTTTTCTGGGGAGGGGAGGTTAGCTCCTGAGATACAAGTCATTTGCTGATAATTCCAAACTGTCACAAAGAAAAAGGGATAGGGGTTGTGACAGACATGGAAGAATAGAGGTTCAGAATATACACCAATTGTATGTGAAAAAATGCCCTGAAATAGAATATCAGAGAAAATATAAAAAGGATAGTGAAGTAACTTTCTAGATTACTTGAGTCAAACCAAAAGCTCATACTAGAACCAAGTGTTTGAAAAAGCTAGGCTAGCCAAAAATCTAATAATCCTCATTTCTTCAAACCAGATTTCAAGTAAGTAAAAAGTAAAGGCTATAGGATAATTCTGTTCTCACAAGAGAAGAGATTTAATAGAAGGGCTGGTAGTTGCAGACTTTGCCTAGAAAGAGTTAGAACTGATTGTATAGAAATATCAGGACTTTTGACAAAAATTTTGGTCATTTGACATACTGTGAAGCTCCATTTCACAGTACTTTAAGTTCTGAGTTAGTTGGGCACTCTGAGGCAAGAGCGCTGCTAAGAGAAGCCCTGAAAAGAAGTGTGATGTAATGAATAAAGTGCTGGCCTCAGACTCAAGAAGACCTAAGATCAGGTCCTGTCTCTAATCTTGCCAGGCTAGGTGACACTGAAGAAGCCTGAAAGAGTTTAATTTGCAGAGCAGGGGCTACCTTGATAAAAATAAGTTCTTCACTGGGTGGTGTCTATACCAATGAAAGCACAGGTCCAGTTATAAAAATAAAAAAAGAATTAGTGACTTCCAAAGCCACCAACCCTTAGGTGAGTGGAATAGTTCTAAAACAATGCTTTGAAAATGGCAGCAAGAGCACAGCCCTGATGAAGATGCCCTAATTCAGAATGACTTCCATTCATGTCTTAACATGGAATAGAGTATTACTCTTGGCATCCAAAGAGTACGGATTGCAGGGAATACTGCAAGAACTGCAATAGCATTGTCTACCTAACTTTCATCATAGCATCATGTTTCTCAAGAGGAAGTAATATAACAGTATCCCCTAACAGAACTGCTAAACTGTACCCCCAAAAGAATAAGAAAAAAGTAAGAAAACAGCTATTAATAGGTTTTGAGATAGAAAGACAGAGTATATTGTCTATTTGGGCAGGAAAATGTTAAAAACAACTATTTTCTTTTAGTTCAGCAAGAGACAGAAAGAACTACAATGTAATATATCCTTTCAGGTTAAATAATCTTTATCAGTATCCTTGGTGTGGCCCCTTATAACACCTAAGAATAAAACAAAACAAAAACTATAGGCCTTGAAAATGAGAAACACAGACTACAAGTCAAAGGTGAGAAGATTGAGGGAGGGATGAGGGGAAGAGGAATTGGAAAGCAAAACAATATCTTTAGATTTAATAAAAGACAATGACTTTTTAAAAATATCCTCATAATTTTTATCAGAGAACAAAGGTACATTTTCTTTTAAGAATACAAAAAATAAAAATAAAAAAGAGGCCTACAAGATATACACAAACAGGGTTTGCCCAAAGAGTTCACTTCTTATGTCAACAATCAAGATACATTTGGCTTTTAAGCTTACCTGTAGATAGTGAAAGGGGTCCTCTGTAGATAAGTGTTATAAAACCCTCTGTGGTTAAGTGAAGACTTTTCTTAGCTCCAACTTGCCTTTCTGGTTTCAGATTATTTGGGTCTCCTGATTTCATCTCTCCTTCACATCCAGCAGCCTCCTTCCCTTCTATAGTCCCACAGACAGGCAGTGTTCCACAGATATTAAACTGGAAAGAAGGAGACATTTTATAAAAACAGCAACCAACTTCACCTACATGATGCTATTTATTGTTGCATTACTTTCTCATAAGGTATTCTAAATAAAATATCCACCTCCTAAAACAAAGCACTCTGAGCTTAAAAAAAAAAAGTTTAGTGATTTTGCAGTTTTTAGTACTGACAATTTAGAGATTTTTAAACTGTTTTTGATCCCACTGTTTCATGAGTTGCAGGGTCGTATGGTTGAGATATATAGAGCACAACTAGTTGTCACTAAAGAACTAAGAATATCACACAGAGGGCAAAGAAGCAGTACATGGGGAGGGTGAGAAGGAAAACTATTTTTTTTCAAAGAAAGACTAGAGTTAAGTTAGTCTTCAGGGAAAGACATGTTTCCAGAAAAAAGGGGGGGGGGGGACATGGTGGATGGTCATATAATAAGAATGAGAGATAATGAGTACACAACCTGAGTGCTCCTCTGGTATATTCATGTCAAAAATCAACTGAGGGAGGTCTTTGGCCCATTGGGTGGTCCTCCCTTTGGTGAATTTACAGAATAACATGGACAAGAATTTGGTCAGGCACAGAGAGGTTGTGATTTGTACTACTGGAACCAAATCAATAAGATCACAGATTCATCTGCATGAATTGGTCCTACTATCCTACTTTAAGTATTGGTTGAATTTGCAGAAATGCATGCATTGAATATATTACCCTTCACCCTTGATAAAGGATATGATCTTAGGTATTAAAATACAGAAGTCAATCATTTCCCCAAAGTTTGACAACAATTTCACTAAAAGCTTGCACACTAAAAAGCAAGACATAGAGAAAAAATAGTTTTTAAGTCTCAGACTTCTGTTTGAGCACACTGTTTGAGCACTACAAATAGGAGCATCTTTTTTAAAAAAATAATAATGTTTTTATTTTTTTCTTTTTATTTGGTATTTTTTTCCCAGTTACATGTAAAAAAACAATTTTTAACATTAGTTTTTAAAACTTTATAGTTCCAAATTCTCTCCTTTCCTCCCTCCCTCATCGAGAAGGCAATCAATTCGATATAGGTTATACATGTATAGTCATACAAAAGACTTCCATAATAGTCATGTTGTGAAAGGTTAACTATATTTCCCCCTCCATCCTATCTCACCCCACATTTATTCTATTCTCTCCTTTCACCCTGTCCCTCCTTAAAAATGTCTGCTTCTAAATATCCTCTCCCCCAATCTGCCATCCCTTCTATTAACTCCCCTCTTCTCTTATCATCTTCCCCACTACTTTCCTCTAGGGTAAGATAGATTTCTATTCCCAATTGAATGTGTATGTTATTCCCTCTTTAAGTCAATTCTGATGAGAGTAAGGTTCAGACATTCCCTCTCACCTCTCCCCTCTTCCCCTTCACTGTAAAATCTTTTTCTTGTCTCTTTAATGAGAGATAATTACCCTATTCTACCTCTCCCTTTCTCTTTCTCCCAGTCCATTCCTCTCTTACCCCTTCATTTTATTTTTTAGATATCATCCCTTCATATTCAACTCACACCCATGCCCTCTATCTATATATACCCCTTCTAGCTACCCTAATAAGAAAGGTCTTATGAGTTACAAATATCTTTCCATGTAAGAATGGAAACAGTTTAATTTTAATAAGTCCCTTATAACTTCTCTTTCCTATTTACCTTTTCATGTTTCCCTTGAGTCTTCTATTTAAAAGTCAAATTTTCTATTTAGCTCTGGTATTTTCTCAAGAATGTATTAAATTCCTCTGACTCATTGAATATCAATTTTATCCCCTCATGGATTAACCTCAGTTTTGCTGGGTAGGTGATTCTTGGTTTTAATCCTAGCTCTTCTGACCTCTAGAATATCATATTCCAAGCCCTCTGATCTTTTCATGTAGAAGTTGCTAAATCTTGTGCTATCCTGATTGTGGTTCCACAATACTTGAATTGTTTCTTTCTGGCTGCTTGCACTATTTTCTCTATTATCTGGGAACTCTGGAATTTGGCTATAGTCTTCCTGGGAGTTTTCCTTTTGGGATCTCTTTCAGGAAGTGATCAATGGATTCTTTCAATTTCTATTTGACCCTCTGATTCTAGAACATCAGGGCAGTTTTCCTTAATTTCTTAAAAGTTGCTCTTTTTTGGATCATGGCTTTCAGGTAGTTCAATAATTTTTAAAAGATCTCTCCTGTATCTATTTTTCAGGTTAGTTGTTTTTCCAACAAGATATTTCACATTGTCTTCTATTTTTCTTCTGGTTTTGTGTTACAATTTCTTGATTTCTCATAGAATTATTAGCTTCCATTTGCTCCATTCTAATTTTTAAGGAATTCTTTTCTTCAATGAGCTTTTGTATCTCCTTTTCCATTTGGCCAATTCTGCTTTTTAAGACATCCTCATTGGCTTTTTGGACTTCTTTTGCCATTTGGTCTAGTCAATTTTTTAAGGTGTTATTTTCTTCAGTATTTTTTGGGTCTCCTTTACCAAGCTGTTGACTCGTTTTTCAAGATTTTCTTGCATCACTCTCATTTCTCTTCCCAAGTTTTCCTCGACTTCTCTTACTTGATTTTCAAAATCTTTTTTGAGCTCTTCCATGTCCTGAGACCAATTCATATCTTTCCTGCAGACTTTGGATGTGGGAGCTTTGACTTTGTTGTCTTCTTCTGAGTATATGTTTTGATCTTCCTTGTCACCAAAGTAAGTTTCTATAGTCAGATTTTTTTTTTCCATTATTTGCTCATTTTTCCAGCCTATTACATGACTTTTTAATTATTTGTTAAGGTGGGGCTCTGCTTCCAGTGTGGAAGGTGAACTGTCCCAAGCTTCAGGGGTTTTGTTCAGCTATTTTCAGAGATACTTCTAGGGACCTGTAAGTTTTTAGTTCTTCCAAGGGAGTATGATCTGAGGAGAGGTGTTTACTCCTTTCCTGGCCTGTGTTCTGGTCTGTGAGTGTCCACAAGCACTCTTTTCTGCCCTGGAACTGCCACTCTTTTCTGCCACTCCTGCCACAAGCTCTGCTATGCCAGTGCTCCTCCTCACCCCAGGACTGCCATCCAGGACAGCCACCCAGATCCAAGTATGGGCAAATCAACTAAGTCCTGCCTCAGTGCTAACAAAAAGACCCCTGTGATCTTCTTCTGACCAGTTGTTCAATCCCCTTACTGTCTATGGGCTGGGAGTCCCAGAAGCAGCTATTGCTGCTGCCTCTGCAAATGCAGTCACTCCCAAGGCCTGCTCCTGGCCTGCTGGGGTCAGTCTGTGCTGTTGCCATTTGCACTGGACTGCACTACTCTCTCACTCAGGTCTGACAGACCTTTCCTACTGACCTTCTAAGTTGTCTTTGGCATTTGTGGGTTGAGAAGTATGGAAACCGCCACTGTTGCCAGTGATTTAGTCCCCTGAGGCCTGCTCTGGGTTTGCCGGGGTTTGGTCTGCGCTGGCACAGCCTGCACTCCCCTCTCAACCTAGTGCAACAGACCTTTCCTGTCAACCTTCCAGGTTGACTTGGATTGCAAATTTGTTTTCCTCTGTCTTTTTTGTGGGCTCTGCTGCTCTAGAATTTATTTAGAGTCATTTTTTAAGGCATTTGGAGGGGTTTAGGGGAGAGCTCAGGTGAGTTCTTGCCTTTACTCTGCCATCTTGGCTCCACCCCACCCCACCCCCAAAACAGGAGCATTTTAAGGAACTCATCATCTTAGGAAATCCCTCTTCCATTTGGACTCTGCATTGGACATCTTCCATGACAATAGCAAATATATCAGGCTGTGTTCCTAATTCTACAATGCCCTAGAAACCTCTTCACCCTGGAAGCTCACTCCATCCTTGATTTTATACATTGGAAGTATCCTTAGTTCCTGTGGCTGGTTCCCCTTTGATTGGCTGGTTCCTCCCAGAACCACCATTTTAAGGAGGAAGTCCACATCAGCATGCCTTCAATCCTCTCTAGGCAACATTCTGACTCCCCTGGATTTTGTCTACCATACTCCACTGGAAGCTCACTCCAACCCTATGCTTCACACAATGGAGGTATTCTCTGCCCCTGTAGCTTCTTTCTTTGATTAGGGGTGGGAGAAAAGGGCTCCTCCCAGAATTTCCATTTAAAGGAGAAGGAGGGTAGTCATGTCTTCATTCCTCTCCAAACTGCCCTCTTGATACTCCCTGACTTTCACTATAATGCTAGGTACTTTCATCTCTTTCTACCCCCGCCCCCCATCTATCTTCTAGTTTTTCAGTTCTCTTTTATTTGTTGTCTTCTTCTATTAGGATGTCAGCTCCTTAAGGTCAGGGTCTATCTTGCTATTTATATTTATATTTCCAGAGTTTAGCACAGTGCCTGACATATCATAGGCACTTAAATGTTTGTTGATTTGACTTGTATCTCTTAAGAAAAGATCAATAGGAACTAAACATCAAACAAAATCATAATCACTTCCTTTGACTTGTATAAAAGAGTTCCTTGTGCCTCCCTATTCAACAGTGATTTAAAATTTTATGATATAAAAAGTTTCCTCGCCTCACAGCTTTGTGGAAGTGGGAGATTCACAGGTGTCAAACATCACATATACCTTCAGGGGTTTTTTTTTTCCCATTACATTGATGTAAAGGCAAATGATATCAATACATTTTATTTCAAAAAATATGTAAAATTGTTAGTTCAACCAAAAGAAAGGGGAAAAAATAAATTTATTAAAGTTTTTTCCTTTCCTTAACAAATTACTATCCTTCAGGTAGACTGATCTAAGACAAAGGTTTTTAACCTGGGGTTCATGGATAGATTTCAAGGGGTCTGTAAATTTTTAAAAAATATTTTGAACTGTATTTCAATGTAATCATTTTCCTTTGTAATCCTATGTACTGTTCTATGCATTTTAAAAAATATTATTCTGAGATGGATTCCGTATAAGTAGGCGTTGCCTGACTGCCCTAGTGGTCCATGACACAAAAAAGGTGAAGAACTCCTCTATGAAGTCACAGGTACTTTATTCTATTACATTCTAAAAACCTCCTTTTGTCCTATTCCTTAATTAAATTAAATCCTTAATGTGCTTTCTAGCATGTTAAGCTGCATTAGTATCTATATATCCCCTCCTCTATTTATTGGCAATCAAGGTATATAAGAGTTACCTTGCATCTCAGAATTTCTCTGTTTGCTAAACTGTCCTGTACACAGCCTTAATGCCTTAAAAAGTCTTCTATGTTAACACCTACATTCCCTGCTGGGGGGAAGGTGGCAGGCACAGCTTTAGCTGAAGGCACAGCTTTAGATGGAAGCCCCAGAAGGGCTACCCTTTAAGCTGTCACTATTTCACAAGCTTGTTGTAAGCTCTCCCCTATTCTCACTTGGTATAGCAATGGCATTCTTATTTTGCTTCAGGCTTTTATTAAACCATCTTATCAAATAAGTTCACTTATTTTCAAACAGAAACTTCTCTCTTCTGGACATCTGGTTTTGCTAGTTGTATTAAAAATGTAGAGCTAGAAGAAGTCCAAATGTGGGTGGTTATTTTTCTCCTTTTAATTAAATCCCAGTTTCCAATGGAAATATAAATAAACCTTGATCCTTTTCTCCAGTTATAACATCATGCACATACATTTGGGAAGCATATTCAGGAGGTTCTATGGCACATAATCAACCAGGGTGTTTCCTTTTTCTCCTTAACTGAGTAACATAACCACTGTTTCCTTTGGACTCTACAGTTTCTCAGTAACAGAACACTGGATCAGACATGAACGTGCTAGAAGAAAGACAAACTTTGCAAATGAAAGACATAAAGTGCAAGACTAGGTCTTTCTATCTTGGCCAGACTTGAAGTGAAATGGCTACTATTAGGCCTACTCCCATTACTGATTAGCACAGCAGCTTTGACCCCTTCCACCCTGACCCAGACTGGTTCTCTCCGCCTTCGTCAGCCTGGCTATCCTCTCCTCCAAGGGCTCACTATACTCATGCCAGGCTTTGTTTGAACACTGGAATGTCTACTAATGTTCAGAATTCCTGAGCTCAAGTGATTCAGTAGCCCAACTGAAATAGCTCTTTCTAAAGCCAAACATTACTTTCCTAATAAAAACATAGCCAAAATGCCAATTACATATTTTTTTCCTCTCTGGATTCTCCTTTCTGCTTGCAGATAAAAAGTCATCCTTCTAATAGGCAAGGTTTGCCTGTGTGGAAGGGACTGTAATAGCAGCTACTTGTAGGAAACTGTGTGACAAAGCGTATAGAGCACTGGACCTGGAGTCAAGAAGACCAGAGTTCACACCCAAAGGGTTAGAAAACTGTGCCTAACCTTTGACCTGGAAATATCACTACTAGATCTGCATTCCAAAGAGATGAAAGAAAAGGGAAAAGGACCTATGTGTACAAAAATATTTATAGCAACTCTTTTTGTGGTGGCAAAAAAATTGGAAATTGAGGGAATGCTCACCAATTGGGGTATGGTTGAACAAGCTGTGGTATATGATTTTGGTGGAATACTACTGTGGTATAAGAAATGATAAGCAGAATGCTTTCAGAAAAACCTGGGAAGACTTATATGAACTGATGCAAAGTGAAGTGAGGAAAACCAAGAGAAGATTATACACAGTGACAATAATATTCTAAGAATGATCAAGTGTAAAAGATTTAGCTACTCTGATCAAGATAATGATCCAACATGGTTCCAAAGGACACATGATGAAAAATGCTATCCACTTCCAGAGAGAGAATTGATGAACTCTGAATATTAATTGAAGTATACATTTTTCACTTTATTTTTCTTGGTTTTGCTCATGAATGTTTTCTGTGGCAATATGGTTAATATGGAAATATGTTTTGCATGACCTCACATGCTTTCTCAAGAGATGAGGAAGGAGCACAGGGAGGGAGAGAATTTGGAACTCAAAATTCTAAAAAATGAATGTTAAACATATTTACATGTAATTGGGAAATATTTAATGAAATAAATTTTTAAAAATTTTAAAAAGTGGGGGGAGGAGAAGACCTAAGTTCAAATCTGGCCTTAGACTCTTACTATCTATGTGACCTAAGCAAGTCACTTAACTGCTGGTTGCCTCAGTTTTCTCATCTGCAAAATGGGCATAATAATAGCATCTACCTCTCAGGGTTGCTGTGAGCCATCAAATAAGATAATATTTGTAAAGTGCTTTGCAGATGTAAAGTATTACATAAATGCTAGCTATCATCATTTTAAAACAATTCAATAATTCATAATTAAATGAAACTTTGGCATAACTCTTACCATAAAAGACTTTCCAACACCATAGAGGACATGTCCATTTGGTTTATTTAGGGGGTCAAAATTAAACACAAATCCACTGTCTGGATCCTTTATAGAGCAGGCCTAAAAAAAGAGACAAAGATGCACATATGCATACAAAAATTCCATAGAAACAAAGTACAAAGTCCCTTGTAAAGAATTAGTCACCAACATGTTATAAAGTTGTTTGTTTCCTCACAATCAGTAGTGAGATGAGTCAATAGGTGGCAGGAAGGAAGTTAACTTTAAAATTACAATAGAGTACAAAATACATTTGCCTGTGCAGTATTAAGAGCCATGGAATCTACTTCCTGACTTTTCAATGACATCCAAGGAATATTCTTATTGACCCCTTTGCGGTAACATATCATTAGTATATATAGATGACCTTGTAGATTTCTCTTAACAATAAACTACAGGGTTAGCATATTTATGTGACCTAAGAGTTTGTTACCAAATGCCTACAGAAAAGTACATGGGATGTATTAGGGAAACAAAGTTGGTTCTTTAACAAAAAATTAGGCATAAATTATTTTTCTAATAAATTTTAAGAAATCTCATGTCTAATATCTCTTCCTCAACCCTTTTGTAACTTGACCTATTTTCCCATTACACAAAATATTACATTCCAAAAGATGAAGCTACCTATGTCCTTTGGCCTCTTGTTCTCCAGGTTTATTACTCATTCCACTTTGCTCACCACATGCAGGCCCTGTCAGAAATCAGTAACTGAGCAGGAGCCATGTAAATTGCACTCCATCATAACTAGCCAACAAAGGATTCAGATTTTCCCTTTCTAGCTTCCAGTTCACTTGACACACAGCCAAGCTCCTGGAAAATAAACCTCTGAGATGTGAGCAATGAAGTGCTGGATTTAGGCTGCACTATATTTATATAGTAGGCAAGACAGAAAAAATATGAACAACTCTAGGATTGTCATTTCTGATCCTACTTAAAGAGCTTTACCCATTTCTTTGCCTAGCTAAAAGCAAACAATCTCCGATGGTTGTGGTAGACAAAGGCAGACCACAGCATACTGTCTACTCACAGGAACGTGGATACTTCAAAAGTTCAAACACTGTAGCATATCATACAAAGTTAAACATGGGATAGGCATTCCAATTTTAATGCATGGGAGATATTCCAGAGATCGGGCCACAAAAGAACAAGAAAAAGAGCAGACATAGTACTTTAAAAAACATTATGACAAAACTGGCTTCCTCTATGAATTAAATTTGATGTTTTCAATACTTGGGTTCTGGGTCCAAGAATACCTCCTGTAATTTTGATATGTTGCTACTCAGTGTTGGGCAGGGAATCTGAATGACAAGTATAGTTTTCCTAAATTCAAGACAGCAGTTTTCTGTCCGACTTTTATGTCAAATTATAATTATTGATTTTCAAACTATAGTTTTGTGGTACAATACAGCTCTTTGTTAAGTCTTGGGCTACTTCTTCAGAACAATTTTACAAAAAGGAATCCAGGACACAGAATATCTTTTATTTCCTAACTCTTGACTGCTCCTAAAATAGTCCTAATAGCCTATGAATACTAAATTAAAATTCAGGGTGAATTTTTAAAAGTAAGAAATGAATTTATTAACTTCTCCAAGAGAAGATAACAATCTTAAAACTGCTTTCTGCTACTTAAAAGACACATATCTGCCTGCTTATAAACTCAATTGAATTTTCCAGCCACAAGTCTTCCTGCCCCTTTTCTGTATACTTCCAGAATGATTTTCCATCCTTTTTTCTTAGCTCTGTCTCAACATATATGTTTAAAAACACAGGCTTTTAGCTGAAAGAGCAAAATAGAGCTTAACCCTAAATTTATCTTCCATCAGTATACATTCAATATATACTCAATATACTCAACAAGAATTCTCATTATCACCTACTAATCCACTCTTGGGGGTAGGGTACCTGATTGACTGAATCTGTTTATAATGATTTAAGTTACTGATTTTACAAACCTTCTAACAATTTCTATAAGACATTGATTCAGACAGAATTAAAAACAACTTCCCTTATAATTTTTAAACTAGCTTTATAACAAATGTTGCAACTACTTCTTTCCTTTCCATGTTCTCTGATTTAAGGCAGAAAAAACACTCACCTGATTTTCATCAGTTGTTTTGATTGGACAGGCAGCTTCTGTATTCCACAGGAAAGTGGCAGTGCATTCCCGAAAGATAGAAAATACCGGGTGGGTGTTCTGAGAAATCAAATCCAAGAGAGCAGAAAACATAAAGACTGCCGTGTGACAGAAAGGATGCTGAACAGTCCTAGTTCTCAATCCCTTTGACTATGAACTACATGGCACTGGAAAAGTCCCTTCCCTTGTCTGAATTCTACTTCTCCCATGTACAAAAATGGGAAAATGACATCCCCACCCTTCTCCTTAGGATTAATGTAAGACTCAAATGAAATCATATGTGCTTCAAAATTATAAGGTGCTATTGTCAATATAGAATGCAACTGCCTAGATGGAAGGAACTGTTGATGGTTTTTTCCTTTGTCACCACTGCACGCAGCAGAGCCTTGCACAAGGTCAATACATGGTAAATGCTTACTGAACTGAACTGAAATGTAAGGTATTATACCAAACCTTAAAAAGAACAGTTTTGAGGAATACCAAAATTATTTCTCAGAATTAACTTTTCATGTTATAGATAATTGCAAAAGCCACTCAAAGAAATGAGGGAAAACTAAGTTAGATGACAGATTCTTAGATTTACTTCCTTCCTGCAGAGCAGGATATTGCTCAACTTGTACATAATATTTACCTGCTCATACTTTTGTAATTTGACAAGAAAGAAGTAAAGAAGAGATTCAAGAGGCATTAATCAACAAGCACTGACTAAACACCTACTATGTACCAGGGCTGGGAATACAGATTAAAAATAAAGGTAAAAATCCATACTCTCATGGACCTTACCTTCTATGAGGGGAAAAAAACATGTACATACCCAAATTAATCGAAAATAAATACAAGATATAGAAGTTAAAGGGACATTAAGACCTCATGTAGTCCAATCTTATCATTCTACAGCTCAGGAAACTAACACAAATGGAAGTCAAGAGACTTGCCCAAACAGCAAGCAACAGGGCTTGTTGTTCAAAAGATTGAAACCAAGGTATTCTGACTCCAAATCAAGTGTTATTTCCACTATTAAATACTGTCATTTCTGTTTGGTACTACCGGTGTGAGAGTCAACAGTACAGGAAGAGGCCAGAAAGAGCAGGAGCAAGGAGCTATATAACACTCCTATGGGATCACAACTGAAAGTAGTAAACAAATGGGAGATATATCACACTCAGGGCAAATAAAGTAAAAGGGCCCTTTCCTGTTGTATCTATAATAAAAAGCACAGCCACATGCCAATCTAGTGAATGGGTTTTACCTTTCCCTTCTGTAATACACACAACTGAGCATCAAGGAAATAAAATTCAGGAAAAGGCTACTTGGCCTAAAAACCAAAATACACTCTTGATTTTCCTATACTAAGTCCAGTGAGCATTTTAGTATAACTTACTGTTAATTATACTGTTGAAGCACAACTGAATTTTTATTTTGAAATAACTTTTGACACAGAGCTCAAACATAGATTTTTATTCTTATTTCTTTATGAAAATAAAAATTACTGATTTATCAAATATCCCAGATTTTAACTTATCTAAATATTTAATTAATGGAAACCATTTCTGGACTAGTTATGACGCAAAATACTTTATCCTTCGGAATGAAAGAGTTCTTAAGGACCAGGAAAAAAATCTCAGACAATGTACCAAATTCCTTGAGTTTTATAGTTTCTATCATTTTACAAATGAAGACATTGAAGCTTATGGGTGACTTGCCCACAGAGATTGTGGAATCTCAGAAAAATCACCAAGACTTTCTTTATATGTAAAATGAAAGGGTTGGACTACAAGAATTGTAAAATTCTTGCAAGCTCTGACATTCTGTGTCTTTAACATTCTGAAGCCAAGCTTTAATGATCAGTACACACAGCAGCCACAATGAAGATACTGAATATTTTATTTAAAATTTGATGAATCTTTACCATCGCATGAGAACTGTTATTGAGAGTCCCATATTACTATGCTGCACATACGATACACACTTGATGCTTCTATAGAACATTAGAAAATTAATGATGCTCTTATAGAAGTAACTTTGAAATTTAAGCTTCATGAATTAGTTTTTCCTCTCAGTGAGCTCATATCATTCCGAGTTCACTCTTCTCACCTTTTCTACATTTCAACTTCCCTCCCCATTAGCACCATGCCTCATTCTTTCCTTTTATTCCAGTCTTTGAAGAAGTGACCCTTTTTCTCCCAAAGGTCAAGCCACCTACATTTCCCTTGTTCATACCCTATTCATCAGATTGCCCCCATAATCACATCCTGCTTCCCCCAACCTTCAATCTTTTCCTATCTACTGGTTCCTTTCATGATGCCTGAAAAAACACCCAAGTCTTCTTCATTCTAAAAACCTCTCAAGAGACTGTACAATTCCTTCAAGCTATCATCCTATATCTCACCTCTCCTACATTTAGAAAAGGCTATCTAAACCCACTATCTCCATTTCCACCCCTCATTGTAACCCAGTTTTTTTGTAATTTGCATCACAACCTCATCACAATCTGATATAGTTGATGGTCTTTTCTTCCTAGATATTCTCTTCTATGTTTTCATGACATTTTATTCCCCTACCTGTTTGATTGCTCCTTATCAGTCACTTTTCCTGGTTCAACATCCTTATCATACCACACCTACTGGTTGTGACTATGCTCCAAAGATGCTGGGCCATTTATTGTCAATATATTCTCTCACTTGGTGACCATCAACTCCCACTCATCAACTGTCATCTCTATGCTAAGGATTCCCAGACACGTGGGCATATACGCATGTACACATATACATGTATATGTAAATATACACAGATTTACACACACACATATGTACACACATACATAGATATTTAAAAATCAAGTTCCTGTGCCCCAGATTCATTTCACCAACTGTCTATTAGACATTTCAAACTGCACAATCTAACCTATGCTCCTGCCAAAGTGACCTATCTACTGTATCTTAGAAATGACATTCTGTCTCCCATCTTCATACCATTGCTCTCTCCAGGAAGCTTAGAATACACTCCCTTCTTACTTCCATCTCTTATAATCCCTTATTTTGCCCAAAATTCTGCTCCAAGGTCATCTTCCACATAAAACCTTTCCTAAACCCTCCTCCAGCAGCTAGTGCCCTCCCCACAAAAAATATTTACCTTGTCTTTATTTAGTATAATAGCTATGTACATGCCATCTCCCCCAAAAGAATATAGGCTCTTTGAGGGCAGGGATGATTTTATTGTTGTCTCTGTATCCCCAGGACCTAGCACACAGTAGATACTTAAGGCACAGACTGCTTTAAAGAGAATTACCCTAATTTCTCTACTTAGCAATCTCCCAGTGAAGTCAATGCCTGTGTGACCTTGGAAAAAGAAAATTCAACTCTCAGGGTCCCAATTTCCTTATTTGTAAAATGATGGGGTTGTAGTAAGTAATCAAAATAGCATTTCAGTGACCACATAGTATTCTAGTTTTGTTTTTTAAACTACTAATAAAAAATCATTAAAATTCATTACACCTTACCAGACTTCCTCTAGAACAGATAAGATGGATTCTTGTGGAATAAGTAGTGGTCTTTCCTTCACTATTAACACATGAAGAGCCATTCACATACTCTAAAATGAGGTTACCACGGCCATCAATTACAGGACCTGTTTTTGCAACACCTAAATTGCTGATTGCCACTGTTTCAGAAAATGAATCCTAGGAAGAAAACAAAAAGCTTTGTTAAGTAGTTTGTTTGTTTCCATAAAAGAAAACAACAAATCTAGCTCATCAGTACCACTCTAGAATAATGTATTTTAAAAACTACACTGAAGGGTGGAATTAAGATGGCTGAGTAAAGGCAGGGACTTGCCTGAGCTCTCCCCCACACCCTTCCAAATACCTCTACATAATTACTCTAAACAAATTCTGGAGTGGCAGAACCCACAAAAAGACAGAGTGAAACAATTTCCCAGCCCAAGACAACTTAGAAAGTCAACAGGAAAGGTCTGTTGCACCAGGGTGGGAGATGAGTGCAGTCCAGCACAGGCTGCACCAGTGCAGAGCAGGCCCCAGAAAGCCAGAAGCAGACCTTGAGAGTGACTCAGTCAGCAGCAGCAGTGCCATTTTCCAGACCTTTCAGCCCACAGATGATAAGGAGATCTGACAACAGATCAGAAAGAGATTTACAGGGGTCCCGCTGCTGGCACCAGGGGCAGGACTCTGTTTCATTGCCTATGCTTGGATCTAGGTTGCAGTCCTGGATCTTAATCCCAGTGTGAGGAAGAGCAATAGCACAGCAGGGCTTGTGGCTGAGGGAGAGTGGAGACCCTGGTCACAGTTCCAGGGCTGAAAAGAGTGCTTGCGGTCACTCACAAACCAGTGCACAGTACAGGAGAGTAGTAAATACACCTCTTACTAGAATCCTAGAACATACCATCATGGAAGAATTAAAAATTTACAGGTCCCAAGAATTACCTCTGAAAACAGCTACACAAAAAGCCTGAAGCTTGGGACAGTGCCCCTCCATCTGGGAAGCAGAGTCCCACTTTAGCACAGAGTTAAAAGTTAAGAAATAGACTGGAAATGAGCAAACAAAAGGAAAAAAAAAATCTGACCACAGAAAATTACTATAAAACACACACACTGAGAAGAAGACAACAAAGCCAAAATTTCTGCTTCCAAAAGAATCCACCCATCACCTGCTGAAAGAAGTCCCAAAATTAAAACTCCCAGGAATACTATAACCAAATTCTAGACTTCCCAGATCAAGGAGAAAATACTACAAGCACTCAAAAAAAAAAGCAATTCAAATATTATGGAGCCACAGTCAAGATAACACAAGATTTAGCAGCTTCTACACTAAAGAATCAGAGAACTTAGAAAGTGATATTTCAGAGGGCAAAAGAGCTAGGATTACAACCAAGAATCACCGACCCAGCAAAACGGAGTATAATCATTCAGGGAGAAAAAAACAGACATTCAATGAAATAGAGGACATTCAAGCATTCCTGATGAAAAGACCAGAGCTGAATAGACAATCTGACTTTCAAATACAAGATGCAAAAGAAGCATAAAAAGGTAAACAGGAAAGAGAAATCCATAAGAGATTCAATAAGGTCAAACTGTTTATATTCCTACATGAGAAAATGATATTTATAACTCCTAAAAACTTTCTCATTATTAGGGCAGTTAGGGGCATACATAGACAGAAAGCAGAGTGTGAGCTGAATGTGATGGTATAATTATCTAAAAAAATAAAATTAAGGGATGAGAAAGAAGAATGCACTAGGAGAAGGGGAAAGGGAGAGGTAGAATGTGATAAATTATCTGACATAAAATGGGCCTGAAAAAGAATTTACAGTGAAGGAGGAAATGGGGGAAATGGGGAGAGGAGAACATGAACCTTACTTTCATCAAAATAAGTTCAAAGAGGGAATAATTCTACACTCAATTGGGTATAGAAATCTATCTTGCCATAGAGGAAAGTAGGAAGGGAAGGGGATAAGAGAATGTGGGGGTTTCGGGGAGAGATGATAGCAGGGAAGGCAGTTTGGGGGAGGTAAAAGTCAGAAGCAAAACACTTTTCAGAATGGACAGGGTAAAAGGAGAGAGAGTAGGATAAATAGGGGTGAAATAGAATGGAGGGAAATATATAGTTGGTAATCATTACTGTGAAAAAAATGTTTTTACAGTGAGTTTCTCTGATAAGGACTTCATTTCTCAAACATATTATATTTCTGAATTCAAAATCTGCCATGTCCCTTTTCAGAGCCTCTGTTTTGAAGAAATTTTCCTGCCTTAAGTTCTAAATTGTTGATTTTCATTTTTTTATTTCTTGAGTGTTCTGATTTCTACCCTAATTTCCATCCTTATTTTCTTCTTTTATGCCTAATTCTTCTTTACTTCTAATTCTTTTATTTCTCTTCTAAATCATTCTAGAATTTCTATTTGTAGCTCCATTATCATGGTGGTAGGGGGAGGAAATTATTGCTTCATTTCCCTTTTATCCAGGATTTGAAACACTCTCTCTCATTCTGTAGTATTTCCTCATTATTGTGCTCTTCTCTGGATTGCTTTATTCCATCTGGTCCACTATGATGTCTGGTTGGTTTCAATGCCCTCCTCTTATTAAAGGTGGGGAAGGCTCACCATAGAGGGAGAAAGCATCAGCTGGATCACTACAGAAGAAAGACACCCAAAGGAAAAACTGCTGCTGCAACTAAGCTTATACCTCATCTTTCCTTCACGCTCTTAGAAGACCCTCCTCTTCTGTACTATATAACCATCTAAATGGCTCTATACTGCTGACCCCTCTCACAGTTCTCCCACCCAAGACACCAGGGCTGGCCAAGTTCAATGCTCTCCCCTTATTATTGGGCAGGGATGAGCAAAGGGACAAGGGGAAATTCCAACAAGAGAGGAGAAATGCTGCCGCAACCACACAAAGCTACAAGTCCAAGTACAGCCACACAAATAGCCCGTGGGGCAGTGCATTGATCAAATGCTTGTTTTGGTTTGGTTTTTTTTTTTCCAGTAGGATTTATATTATGTAAAAGTGTCTCCCTTCTTTCTCTTGCTATTTGCATCACTTTCTTTTGTACCTTTTTCACTTTGAAGTGGTGACAGAAGCTAGGCTTAGAATCAGCCTTTCACATTACCACCCCTACTGGACATTCCTCCTTCTTTAAACAACCTTCAAGCTACCACATAAAGAAAGCCAAGAAAAGTAAATCGCCAAAGACCTAGAAAAAACTTTTTACAGGAGCACAAATGTATCTTTTTACAGGAGCACAAATGTATCTTTCATGCAAGAATTAGCATATTCAAACAACCATGGAAAAATATACAGAAGTTCTTCCAGCAACTGAATTTATTTAATGCTAAATTACTAATTAGCCTCCTTAAAAAAAGCAATTATCTAAATTTCAGATTTGTTAATTAATCCAGAACCAAGACTGTTTGGTAGTAATGCTGAAATAATTCTTCATGTATTCCAGAAAATAATGCTGAATCATTCAAAAGTCTTTGAGTTAAATTAGAAAGAGTCACTAAGTACCTCCATTCCTACAAAATCAAGTCACCAGCATGATTTTTAATTTAATTTTTTACATTTTAAATCTGAATAATGACACAAAATCCCCTCAGCCAGCAAGTTGATGTGATTCAAAGTCTACACCTATGATCAGTAGTCACACTCTTGCGACTACATCATTGTATGCATATTTACAGTGATGCTGAGCTTACCAGATACTGACCCATATCCACAGAGAAATAAAATAGCCAGTAGAAGACAAGACTTACATGATCCTTTTCGTATTTCATCTGACAAGCTGAAGCAATTCGATCACAGCCTGGAATTGGGTTCAAAGGTCGACATATATTTATATAGTATTTCTTCCATGTGCTATGTTCCCCCGAGCTGTCCATTGCATGCCAGTTTCTGCCACTACTATCTTCAGACTTAGCTAAACTAAAATTTCAAAATAAAACATGCCTTTAAACATCACATATAACACACATCTCCTAAGTATTTGAAATAAGCAGGAAAATATATGCCCAATTTCAGACAAAAAGTCCCCTATCATTCAAAGTTAATAAAATTTGCTTAAATTATATGCTACTACATTAGCTACTGATCCCTATCACTACAAATAACTGTTTTTATTATAAAGTTTCATGAGGACATAATGAAGCTCTAAAAACCAACTGACCTGAAAATATACAAAAAATCATTGAGCATGTCCATCCTATGAAGCTAATTCAATTACAATCAACAATTTATTAAGTACCTCCTATACTTGATGGGTCGAAGATAAAAACTTTAGACCTTGTTCTAACGTTCACAATCAAATAACAGAGAGGTGAAGAGGAAAAAGGTACATAGACAAATTTTTTACTAATGATACAAGGGAGAATATGTTGGAAACAAATGAGAGGTCTAGGCAAAATGCTAAGAAAAAACTGTTGAGGGAGATATCACTTTCAGCTGAGGGGCAGAAGTAAGGCTTTAAAGGGAAGCAATGGTACTCAAGTCGTTCCTTAAAGGAAGGGAACAACTTTATACAGAGATAGGAAATGGATTCTAACACTGAATCTTCATTGTGACACAAAACAGCTATTAATATAACAATTCTCCTACCATATGTCATATCTACCTATTTTATAGTAAGAAAATAGGGCCTGGATTTAGAGCCAGGAAGTCTGGGTTCAAATTTCAACTCAGATGTTAGCTAGATTATTAGCCTCACTATGCCTCACTTTCCTAAGCTTTAAAAATTTGGGGGTTGCACTCTATGGCCTCAAAGTCCTTTTAGCTCTAAACCCTCGAACTTTTGATCCAAATCCCCATTTTGTTCATGTACATGCAAAATTAACTACTTCTGTACATTGACTCAGGTGCATACTCATTGATGATTTCTAAAAGACCAGACATAGTTACCTGCACCCATTCTAGTGAGTAATGGAAAGCCATGAACTACCCTACCTGGATAAATCATATTGCTCCAGAGTATCAGGATCTGTCACCATACATTCCAGTGGTTCCTCTGGGCATGCATAACTAGTATACCACCTAAAATTATAGGTGGAATTATCTTCTTCCTAAAAAAGTATAATGGGGATAACAAATGGAAGATGATACAAAAACCTTTCAGAGTGAGGCACAGCAAAAAGGAACATGACCAAGCTTCCTATTAATTTACAAAAAAGCAAAATCTATTTTATTCTTAAATTATCACAAATTAAGCAAGGATTCCAGGGTTTTCTTCATATCATCATTGCTAAAGGAGAATGAGAACATAAGAGCCTTATGTTTTGTGCTATAAAATTCTGTAGCATTCCATACTGTGTACACTGTACTAACACCATCTGGAGCTTAAGTAAAGGCATTCATGACACCAAACGATTTAGAAAATGAATGGCACTAGTGTACTCTGGCAAAACTAAAAGAAGCAATTCAGAGCCATAGCAGACAAGACTTTGGCCAGGAAACCAGACTAATAGCTCTACTTCTAAGAAAAACATCATGACAGCTTCCTGGATAAGTTTAGGGAAAAAATATACAGCAGTTAGCATCACAGGTTATATGTAAAGAACTTCGTGGTTCATACTTTCCCTACTATTCATGACATTTCACTTGTAACTCAGAAATGTTATAGTAATTTCATTAAACATAGTACTTAGCCTTCCCCCTCTTTAGCTTTACTTTACTTTTCATATATAAGATGCACTTCTTACCTGGTACTCTGGGACACCTACTCCAGCATCTCTATCACAAAGGAAAGTGATAAGTGTAGCTCGTAGTGTGTGTTTTTCATCATTGTAAGGTGTACCACCTTTGTAGCTCAACTGAATCATCCCATCATAATAAGAAAGGGCAGAACTATTCATTCCCAGATTCCAAACTTTCATTTGACTAAAAGAAAGGCATAAAGCTCTCTCAAAAGAACAATTAAAAGCAATAACATTTTTGCAAAAGAAACATTAATTGTTCAAGGTACTGCTCTCTTTAGGTAAAGAGATACTGCCCACTCAACAGTAAGGAAATATACATTAAATGCACATTAGTTACCTATCCTGAGCTGTTGAGGTATCTAAAATAGAATTTCACTAATCATAATGATGATAATAACCAACAACTTACAATTATTATCAATTTTCTAAGTTTTTTTTTTTCCTTACCACAACTCTACGAGGTAACAGTTTCAGACCTTCACACCAAGACCAGTGCCTGAACCATGCATCTCTTCAAGGAGTTTTATTTGCAATATTAAAAAATAAGTTATTGTCATACTCTAGTCATCATATCAGATTTTCCTAGTACAACCAAAATAAAGGTTTTAAACATAAGGTAGGCTTCAGTTTTTACCAGGAGATTACAACTGACTCCTGCTCTAAAGTATATTTTGTAGTATAAAACACTCAAGAAGCATCAATTGCTTAAAAGCACACTGAACAGAACAGAAGCTACTTACCTTTTTTCTACCTGGCATGCTCCTGAATTAGACTGACAAATATCTTGATGAGAGACAGCATCACAAACATTTATATAGAAGTTATAGTCATCTGTTCCAACAGAATAGTCCCCATTTTTCTTAGTCAAAGGTGACAAATCAAAAGAAAATCCTAAGTGTAAATAAAAAGTGAAGACACGTGTAATAATTAAGATAGATATTCCTTTCAGTGATTCCACTTTTATGCTCAACTACCACTTTTGTCAAAAGAACTAATCCTATGGGCAAAGTTTAAAGCAAAGTAGCCATCAAATTTACAAAATTATGTGTTTAATGGGTTTATTTTTTTCAGTTAACCCTGATGTGAAATGATCGCAAAGACTATATTCAATTGCCTTTCCTTGATTCAGCACTTTATACATAGTAGGCAGGTGAATGAAAACAATTTATTAAGTGCTTACTATTTGGCAAAAATTGTGCTTGCTAAGTGCTTGCGATACAAATAGAAAAAGACAGTCATTGCTGTCAAAGAGTGCACACTCTAACTCTAACTGGGAAAGACAACACTGTCCAGAAGACCTTAGCTGCAGGCAGATGGAAAAAGAGTGGGAGTGTTTAGGATACAGGAGGATGCCTGACCCACCAGAGCAGACCACCACCTTTGGCAGGTAGAGTGGACCTACTTACTGGCCAGAGTGGAGAGGTGATTCTCTCTGGAAGGACTTGGGATGAAGTATCAGGCCAGGAAGGAATGGCAAAAGGAAGCACTGCCAGGAAGATTGGGAATGAACTCTAGAGTAGGAAGAAAGTTGGGTCCCATTTGGGTACTACTTAAGTAGAGCAAAACTGAAGTTAGGTTTTGACAGAAATTACATCCTCCATACCTTAGAGACAAGCCCTTATTTCCAACATCACAAAGAGCAAGAAGTCACAATCATATAATTTCACTGGATTTCCAAAAATCTAGATCTCATATTTTAGGGTTTTAAATGTCGTTCCATCTAAAATGTACTCACATGGATCAAAAAGGGAGGAAACTATAAATATTCCTTACACAAAACTAATTGAGTAGGTAAATGTTATCTGGATCTTACATTAAGATAATTGCAAACCAATATTCACAATAATGTGGATTCTGCTTAGTACAGACCTGCCTGTGAATCAGTAACTCTGCAGTTATCTCCTTCAGTCTTAGACAAAACACAAGCAGCAGCTGTATGCCACTCAAATTCGTATAAACAGCCATTATCCCCCGAGTTTCTCAAAACCGGAGCACTTTCTAGATCACCTATCAGTAAGAAACAAGAGAGAGTAATCACCATTGTCAATAAACTTTCCTTTATTCATCCTGATAAACCAGATAAACCAGAATGACCTATCACCTCCAAATCAGGGTAAGGATCAAAAAGAGTTTTACTCTCATACTCATCAATTTACATTATTTCTAGTTTATTAAATTATCTGGAAAATTATAGAAGCTTTCCACTTCAAATGATAAGCTTTCACTGTTTCAAGATATATCAAAAGGGAATAACTATCAGGGCAGTATTAAAAGGGAAAATATGCATAATCAAAATGTCTGAGCCCAACCAAAAATTCCACCTATGGACCATTACTCCCAAATCTCAATAACCATGTATTCTGAGATTACTAGGCATCAACTGCTAAGCTAGAGGCTGGATAAAAGTTAAAACAAAATTGAAACAAACACTCCCTGCCCTTAAGTACTTGACATTCCAAAGACAGAGACATTGACACATAGAAGGAAGTCAAATACATACAAAATAACTACAAGGTGGGGGATGGAGGGGGTGGAAATCAGATAAGGCCTCATGAAGGATGAGGTCCCTAGCTAAGCCACTGAAGAAACAGGGTCAGACTGCTACACAATGAATGGCTAAGAGAAAAAAAGTATATGCAGGAAATGCGTAAGTTCTACAAAAGCCAAGAGAACTAATTAAAATGTTGTTTTTACCAGGCTTGCATTTAAGCGTTATGATGGTTGTGATTTTCTTGCTTTGGCCACAGTTATCACCATCAGAGTAAAAAAGTTGAATGTTTTCCTTATTCTTTATTGGAGAAGACACAAACTTGCCCAGATTTTTAAAACCTTGATCACCTGAGGAGAGAGAGGGAAGAAGAACTGGTCCAGTGTATCTTAAACAAAAGTAAAATGGAAAATAAAAAATTAAGTTAATATATTGTATTAATCAAATATTCTAATGAATGTAAGTAGAATGTACTAGTGGTATTTCCTCATCATTCAATGCCTACCTTACCAGTAAACCAACTCTTTTTTTTTGCAGTGAGGTGATACTCCAAGTGGAGTGATAGAGTTAAGGAGACGCAAGTTCAAATCGCACCTCAGAAACTTACTGCGTGTCACTGGGCAAAAACCACCACCTTTGTCTGCCTCAGTTTCCTCAGCTGTGAAATGGGTCAAACAATAGCACCCACCTCCCAGGATTATGTGCAGTGAGAATCACAAGAGTCAATATTGATAAAGCACTTTGCAAACCTAAAAGTGATATATAAATACTACCTAATATCGTAGCTCCTTTACCATTATATGTTGCAGTACAAACAAAAATAAAGACCCAAGGACTTTCCCAATGCTGGGTGTGTGTTTGGTTTTATTAGGGCCTCAGTTCTTTCAAAGTGAAGCAGAGAACCTGTAACTTTTTTGGTTATATATAAAGTGGAAATAGACAATAGGATAATTGCTTTGGGGGGGAGGGGGGAAGAAAACGGACCAGGATTCAAATCATGCCTGTCGTTGTCACATCTTGGCCAAGTTAGGCAACCTCTCTGTGCCTCATTATCTTCATCTGTAAAATTCGGGGTGGTATATATTAGAGTCTCTAAGATCCCTTCCAAGTCTTAATCTAGGGACATCATCTTCAAAAGGAGGGCGCTGTACCCCTTCCAACTCTAAATCCATGAACCACATCTTCATCTGTAAAATGACGGGGGATGTAGACACCACCCGGGGTCCAAGGTCCCTTCCGATTCTAAATCTAGGAACGTATTACTAGGCCAGATGTCCACACAATACGGTATAGCCGTTTGTCCTATTCTCTTTCCCGAGATTCACGGCCTTAGAAGTGTTACACATATGCCAAGAATCCTCATTAAGATGACCGTGCGTGCACGCACTGTGTTTAAGCAGTAGGGAGGAAAGCGAGGAAGTCGGCGCGGCAGGGGGCTCCCCCGGCGTTTAGAGCGGGCGGCCTTCAGGCGCGGAGCCAGAGCGCCTCCCAGTGGTCGCGCGCCTGTATGTGTGTATGTGTCCGCGTGTGTACGTGTGTGTATGTGTGTGCGTGGGGACGTTCGTATGTATATTGAACATGTATGAACGCGTCTTGAGCAGTAAATGTTTAAGACGACGGTGCTTAAGGAAGGTCATCAAGTTTTCCCAAAAGGGCAGGGGCTTCACTAGGAACCTTTGGTCACAATCTCTGTCCCAAAGCGTGCACCAAGCGCGTAACATCCGGTGGTCCGCTGATGGTATCAAAAAGCGCCGCCACCACGCCGAGGACAAGAAAACGAGATAGGCCGATGACTAGTCATGGACCGAACGCCGCAAAGAAACGGGCGGCCGTCGGATGAGCTTCTGCGCCTGGGGCTACGCCTAAATTGGAGTCTGTTCTGGGGGATCGTGAAAGTCCACACCAGGGTCCGCATTCGTATCGCCCCTTGGCGGGCGACCCACCGGGCCGCGACATACCACGTGGTCCGCCGTCACATCCGCACGCGACAACCTTCTGAGGGGATTCACCGTAGCCACGTCACCACGGACCCCACAGCTCTCCAAAGTTCGAAGGGGGAGGGGCGAGCCCGTGAATTCTGGCTGAATCCCCACGTCGGAAGGGCCGGGCTTTGGCCACGAGGAGGCGCTATGGCCTAGGACATTCCCGGAGACAGTGCTTTTAGGAGTGTCATAGCGAGACTGCGCAGTGCGTGTTTTATCGCTAGCCCGTTCGCCTTCTTCCATACCATTTAACTAGCGGATAGAAAGCTCTAAGAACGACTCCCGGTTTTTTTCTGTCTTATGTAGCCTGAGATTGTTGGGGGCTTAGGGGAAGGTAGGGGGCGAAAAGAAAAGATATTATAAAGATATCCATAATAGTAATATCTGTTGGAAAATTTTATCTTCCATATCTGATACCTGTCTTTCAGATAGATCTTATAGATACACTTGGAAATCTATGTATCTACATTTATCTTTCCATTAGATCCCAGCACTATATAAAACTTTTTCTGCTCACCCTTCCATCCCACGTTATGTGTAACAGCAGAGACGCAGCCCATTCAAAAGGCGTCACACTAAACTACTTTTTTATTAAGAGAACCTGGATTCCAATATAAGCCTCTCTTTGCATAGTCCAGAATTTCAGTGGGTATCATTGCTTGTGCGGGTTAAGCCATGGGGCTGCTGAGATAATTTCTAATACAATGGCTTCAACTTAAGCTTGACTTGCTCAATTATCCTAAAAGTGACTTATGATAACGAGAAACGTTTTGGCCAAGTTCATTTTGAATTATCAGAGGAAAATTCTACTGGAAGACAGGTCGAATAGGTATATAAATGTGATAGGAGTATGGATTGCACCTGATACAGTGAAGTCCATTAACGAAGAAACCCCTTCTCTGCAACTTAACTTTAGATTGTTGCTTGAGGCACTGAGGTTAAATGACTTGCCCAGTATCACAAAGCCAGTACACAATCCAAGGGCAAAATTGCAGCAAATATTCTGGGCACCAAGATGGATTATCTGCCCACTATTCCATTCAGTTTCTCTCATATAAATGTTATTAACATGAGTTTGGAGACAATGGTCAGCAACTTGGAAAAGAGGGACTAGAGAAGTACTTTGTGCAATTGTTTGCCAAAAGAAAAAAAAAATTGAACTCATCAGAGTGACAGAACACCACTTTGAAAATTCAGGAAGAAGAAAGGAACTAGGAAATGGAAGCTGTCAGGAGAATGAGCACAGGGGCTATATAGAGGAGGCATTCTAAGCCATGTCAAAATTTTCAAGAAGAGCTTACAAAGAGGATGAGGAAAAATGGGGATAAGGCAAACGCTGGTAACCTTCTAGGTAGCCTTAGAAAGGTGGGAGTAGTGATCACATTCCAAAACATGCAAGATTAAGTGGATGATGAAGTGGAGACATTAGTATAGATTACTTTTACAAGTTTAAAAGTAAAAAAGAAGTAGAAATGGGATTGGTAGCAAATTACTATATATCAGCTGGCTACTATTAGTGAAACTTACCTTAAAGAGGAAGATTAAGAATATTTTTAAAGCAAATTACTATACTCCAACAATGGACAATGTTTCTCCTCCCCTCTGAACCTCACTCTCCCCTAAAAAAACAAAACACATGGCACCCAGAAGTGGACAAAAACTCTAGATCTGTAATGACCAAGGCAGGGAACATCAAGATCTCTCCATGTTCTGGACTCTGGGTGGGCTTTTACACCAATCCATATTAAATAGCCTAGAAGCTAACAAGGTTTGTCTTTCTAAGGTTTCTATAATTCATGGGGGGACTAAGGGTATGGAACTATAAAATGGGGAAAGCATGACAATATGGTGTATAAGAAATATTTTAACTTTAAAACTTTAAATTTAATCTCTAAATCATCTGCTTAGTTTTATAAACAATTCCACTGGGACAGCAAAGACTTAAAATAGCTTAGTCTAAAGAAAAATAGAATTCTATTTAAAGTAGACACATTATGAATTATAGTTTTCTAACAACTTTTCATCCATTAGATGCAATTTATGTTTTATACCTCAGAAAAAAAATTTAGAGGCTCCCCAAAATTTTTACATTAAACAAGAAGAATCAATGTAGGATAAAAAAAAAAGTAAAAGGACTGAACCGGGAAATGTACATTTTCCACCATGGAAGAACAACAACCAAGATAAGATTCTAAAAGCCAGAAACTATCATCTTTGAACTGCTATTTCCTAAAGGGATTTCCTTCTCTGTCTCCTTAAAGCCTTTTAAAAGTCACAACCAACTTCACTATGACAGGTAACAAATGACCTGAATAAACAGAGCCCAGAGAAGACCTTCAACCTTTCATTTTAACTGTTCCAATTTCATTGCTTCCTCCCTTCTCCTCAACATGTTGCCAAGAAAGTAAAGGGCTCCTGGATTTTACTTTATACTTGGTGAGAGCCACAAAATAAGTATAACCCATCCTTCGAAAATCTGCCAAAACGCTTGACAGTAGGAGTAGAGGGTGGGGTAAGGACTGCTTGCTAATTTCCCCACAGTTCTCAAAGTGCCAGAAGATTTCATACTTTACCTCAGGGTAAACTATGCAGAGTGTCTTAGACCCTGACCTTGACAGAGGCATGTGTTAAAATAAAAGTAAAACATCACAGGCTGTGGCTCTACCACCACAATTTTTTTTTTAATTCTAGAGTTTGGACAATTAAGTTGTTGTATGTTATCTTGTGGGCATCTTTAGATGTTCAAAGACGACAGAAGAATCTATAAAATGTATTGAAAATATTTTCAATAATAAGCCCAGATCTATGGCATGTATTTCATAGTGTCTCTATGTGTACGTGTGCTTGTGTGTTCATAAGTATCTGGATGAATAAAGTACTAAAAAAAAAAAAAAGTTTGAATAAACTGAAGGTCAAACTAAATGAGCACAACCTAGTTCCAACAAGCAAATGAACGTAGGCAGTGTCCACAATGCAGAGATCCTTGCTGTACTCTTCCCTAGATTGGTGCCACATTTCAGAAAGGACAATGACAAACTAGAACATCCAGAGGAGGGTGACCTGGATAGTGAGTAGACTACAGAACCTGTCACATGAGGGTAAGCACTGACTGAAGGAATAGAGGATATTTATAAACATGGAGAAGAGAAGGCTAAGAGTAAACATGACAACTGTCTTCAAATATCTGAAAGGGTGTCAATACTTCTTAGCCTCACATTAGAATTCAGGAGCTGTGCTTACAAGTCGCAAAGAAACAGACATTTTTAAGAATAATTTTTATTTTTTATTCCAAATCCAATACAAGCATTTCCACATGCAAAGAAAAAAGAATTTACATATATATATATATGTGAGAAACCATGAATCTCTAATGTTTACAGCTTGCTTTTTAAAAAATATGTATTTAATTCATCACATTAGTTTCAAAGCTGTCTTTCTTGACCGACTTCTTCTGAGCTTCTTTTTTTTGTTTTGTTTTACTTACCCTCTTTTCTTTTGGCATTACTACTGCTAGTTCTTTCTTCTACGGTCCCTCTCCAATCCCCTCCACAAATTTTTCTTCCACAATTCTCTGAGAAACAAAAGGTCTAACTTTTTTTTTTAATTCACATATAAACATACATTCATATGCAGCTTTTGGTGCCAATACAGAACTGGTCCTCCATTTAAAAAATATAATAGATATTGATGGCAACATTGTTTAAGAACCAAAAGTAAAATTCTGAGGATCCCAAAATTTCAGAATATCAGGGATATTATCACCAGAAAAAATAATAATAATAAGCTTAATGTGGCTAAAACACTTGTATCAAAGAAATTAAAAGTTTAAAACTGTACTAAGACTTTTGGCACACTCTGTATATTTCCATCCACTGAGGAACAGCTAAACAAATGGTAGTAAGTGAATATAATGCCATAAGAATCAACAACGGCACATCACTAATGTAAAATGAAATAAGCAGAATCAGGATGAAACACACAGTGACTACAGTAACTAAGTGCAAAGAACAAGAAGAAAACAATAAAAACTGAATGCTATGAAATGATGATGAGCACTCCTGGCTCCAAAGAAGACATAGAAGAAGGCACCACCCCTCCTTTTTCAGACATGGTGGGACTATGGGAGTGGAATACTGTATATGATATTGGAGTCAGATGTGTTGACTGATATTCCTGAATTGTTTCCCTTTTTTTCCTTTGGGTTTTGTGTTACCATGGATGATTTTCAGGGGAGGAGAAAAAGGGGGGAGGGTAATAGGAGGGTGGAATGTTAGGATATGTAGATAAAAACAAAAGCTACCAATAAAAAGATAACATTGATGACGATAAAAATTCCATCAGAATAGCTGATAATTCCACTGAGTTTCAACCTTTTTCGACCCCTCCTTTTTTTTATTTTTATTCTTTACTAAGAGGGATAGTTTGCAGGTAAAGGAAAGGGATATACACAGAAACAAAGGTGATATACAAATAAGGGAGAGATAAAATATATGTTTAAAACAAACTTCTTATTTCAAAAACAGGCATTCTGTAATATAGTATGCTCAAGTGGAAGGGTATAATCCCCTTCACAATGTAAAAATATGGAAAAAAGTACTTTTATAACTCCACGTTATTTGGAAGTACATCATCTACATCTAAATCTATTTGAATTTGACACCATCGATCTACTAAATGCAAGTGTCACAAATATGCACCATATGACCAATTCCTGCTAAAATTCTCTTTCACTTAGCCAACACTTTCCAGAAGATTCTCTGAAACTGGATTAGTATTCTCAGTTGATATATCAACAATCCAATTAACATATCAACAATCTTTTTAATAAATATACCACAGCACTAAACAAAGAAAAGCAAGTAGTTGTTCAAAAACTTTGGCATTTACTCCAGTATATTTTTTTTTAAGTTTTACTAAGATGTAAAGTTTTCAATCTTTGGGGTTAGATGAGGCACCATTACAGAGTCCTACTTAATAAAAATTTGTCCATAATTGCTTTATTTTTTGTTCTTATTGATCAAAGTTTGGGTCCAAACAATGCATATATTACAATGTGGTTATAATCTAAAGATATAAAACTCTGTGTCTTCCTAGTGTGATATGCAAATACCATTCCACTTGTGACATGTTTCATCGTCAAAGAACCATCTTTTTTGTGGTGAAGATTGTGTCTCCTAATCTTGCCCAGGACAGAAGTACAGTGGCCACTCGTAAGCCTGATCCTAATGCTAATCAGTATGGAAGCTTTCATCTGATCCATTTCTCACCCCCTCCTTAAGCAGCCTAGTGGTTGCCCCTCATCCCAACCCTCCCACTTCCAAGGACTCCACCACACTGTTGTTTGGCCTGAGTGCAGACAACCAACTGACTTTAGCTCCAGTGTAGCTCAGAACTCCCTAGCTCCACCAAGCTCCACCAGCCTCAGCCTCCTGGGAGCAGGGATTATAGGCACATACCACTACACCCAGCTAAGAAGTCATCTTTAAAAGGAAATATACAATATTGTTGATAAAGACAACTGACCATGAAGTGATGGTCAGTTTTCTTCCCATGAATAATGCCTATATTTACCTTTTTCTGTGGTCCAGACCTATGACTCAGTGTGGAAACTACATCCACTGATACAAATGTTTGACATTCAAGAACCAATCAACAATTACTTCTGGATAACTCAGAATACTGTACATACCCTCTACCAGTTCATCAATGTAGATGAGTAACTCAGTCTTAGAGTATCTGGGGCACTGAGACGTTAAAGGATAATTACACTGACAACATGTAAAAATAAGTTCTTCTAGGGTAGGAGCGTTGGCATCTCATTACTTATTACTGTGCTGACACAGAAAACATTTAGAAATGCTTAAAAAATGAATTAAATGTGAGAGGCAGGTCTTTCTTAGGTCTTCTCAACCCCAAGGTTGGCTCTTTACCCACTATACCATTTTGCCCCTCATTGTAGTCAATTTATTTTGCCTTACAGCCATAATAACCCAGGCCTTTATGTATTAATACATGAAATAATGTTCAGAGGTTTTATCCTGGGAAAAGTAGTAGCCGATTTTTCCTACCACTTTGCCAACACCACCACAAACATTCATATTACACACATATACAGCCATAAACCTATAAAATGCCAGACAATTTGGCTAGATATCTCTGAGAAGTTATAGAGTTTTCTCCATCTATAATTTAAAATAGAAAATCTTTTCTTTTGGCTTTATGAATATTTTGATTAAAATTCAGCCTTGACTCAACCAGTTCCTAATTGCTGAAACACTGGAATTTGTAGGCCAGACCTGGTTTTAGGTGACAATGGGACACACTATTTGAAACTGTGCCTGTCCCACACAAATCCAGGTGATCATCTGGATAAAGGCTCTTATATTTGGCTTTTTCTTAGACCACAATTTAAGAAAAAATCTGAGTGATTAACTGTAAAAGCACAGTTAATTTATAGAACTGTCAACAATAGTATCTTAAGATCACATAACACAACAGTATTCAGGGACAGAACGTTTTCTTTGTGGTTCTTCATGTTAACAGCCTTGCCCAATACTTCTTCCATCTACAGCCAATCTTTATCAGCTTTATTTTTGACTCTCAACTGAAGCCTCAGTCAGACAAGCTTTCTCTGAAACTCAAAGTTCACTGAGCATCACAACCATATGGCTTATGAATAAGATATTTATGTCTCTGAAAAAACAGCCAAACCCTTTTAAAGTGATAAAGTTTTATAAGCCCTAGAAGAAAACTACCACAGTGTTTTCTCTGGATGTTATACTCACCAACAGAACATATAGCTGCATCTTCTGGGCAACCTTTAGCCTTCCCTTCCTGAAGTACTTTATGACAAATATTGATGAAAATGTGTTTCTTTCCTGATTCTATGAGGCTACTGTCCACAACTTCCCAATTTTTCTCCAATTCTAAAACAGAAAAATTTACCTTCAGTCAAAAACAATAGTCTTACTAAGTCACCACCACCAATAACAATTAATCTAAACAATTAGAGTTAACTTTCAGTAACCTAAACTAGAAAATTAATCCATATAAAAAACAGATGAGATTTTCATGATTCTACTTTAATGTAATTGAAATATATCATGTCACTGGAATAGGCTTTTAAAAAGGGGGGGGCGGCGGGGAGGGGGAAGCAACTCAACATGGTTCTTCAGAGTCCCGTAATAAGGTAGCTACTATGTAAGAAACCCAAACAGCAAGGAAGAAGCTACATGGAAATTAAAAATTCAGCCTGTTTTTTTTTTAACAAGTCTAGAGGAAAAAAAAAAAAAGAAATGTGATACATGAACATGCCATCAAGTTTTAAACCTGACTCTTCAGTAGCAGTTTTCAACCTTTTACATCTCCAAGAAAGTTATTAAGTGCCAAGAAGTTCTTTTGGATATGGGGGGGAAAAAGTATGAGACATAGTCCTACCCTCAAGGGGCTTACAATATAGATGAGGGCAAAGGATCTGTATGAAATGTGGACCCACTCCTTGGTAGGGATGTTACTGGTTAGGGCTGCATTTTCAGACAAGGCCAGTGACTATGCTTAGCTGTTACTAGACAAGGCTATTTGTGGTGGGTGGGTGGGTGTGAATGTGTGTGTGTGGGTGTGTGTGTGTGTGTGTGTGTGTGTGTGTGTGTGTGTGTGTGTGTGTGAACATGTGAGTGAGAGAGACAGAGACAGAATGGGGGAAGAAGGGGAGAGTGAGAAGGAAGTAAGAGGTTTAAAATTTTGTTTAAAGAGCATCACTAAAACATTTTAAAAATATACAGAAGCTCAGAAGGAGCACAAACTAACAGTAATTTGTTAGTACCATGTTAAAATTAGCATCCACTTTTTTTTTAAAAAGTTATGTAACAGGGGTTTGTGGTTTTATCTACAATCCCTTTTTCCCCTTTGTATACTGAAATGTTCTGCTGGGTAAGTTTTAAGTTTATAATAAAAAGGGCAATTTTTAAATAAGGTCTGTACATAAAAATATAAAACAATATAAGATGCCAGATGTCAACAATAAATGAGTGGCAAAGACAGTGTGCCCTTCATCAAAACAAAACCTCTGACATAGAACCAAAGACTGCAATAATCTGGCAAGAAGTCAATCGTTCTGGGCCACAAATCCAAGTGTGACAGAAACAAAAATGGTCCCCACTTTATTAAGCACTTTCGAGGTTTAGAAAGTGCTCTCTTCACAAGCTTGTGAGGTCAGTTATCATTCCCATTTTACAGATAAGGACACTAAGACTCACAGAGTTTAAATGAACTACTGTCAAAGGTCATCTAGCTAATTAAGTGATGATGTGGAAAGGTTTATTATTTCCACAGTGCTCTGATAATCACATAGAAATAACCACAACCAATGTTGCAATAATCTTGAAATAAAAAGATCAGCAGTACACACACTGCAGATAAAATGATATGCTGATGGATATGTGGCCAGCACATTTCTGAACAGGTTAGAAAACTAGATAAACGTTCACAAGAAGAAAGGAGGCCCTTCAAGCCAACAAAAGTATGTAAGTTTAAACACTTCACTATACACTTTAGAAAGCGAGTTATATTAGAGGAATCTAATGTGACAATAAAATACACCAGTTATACACCTCACTGGAGGGATAGAATAAGAAATATAGGATATGTGCATACATACAAAGGACTCCTGATTTGCATACTACTTTAATGCATACGCACAAATACATATATGCAGACATGTTATACAATGCATGGGTTTAGATATATACATATAAAAGAATGAGGAATCAGGCTTCATTTCAAAAAGTAACATTTCTTTTTCAAAAATAGTAACTTTAAAAAAGAAACCAAGGGTTTCTGGTCCAAACCTATGATTAGCCATGTATGGAGTTTCAGACAATTCACTTTATGTCTGCTTCTGTTTATTCATTTTTTTTAAACTGCAATAATGTCTACTCTATTTTATAGAGTTTTGTGAAGATAGTAAAAAATGAAATAAAGGTGAAAATCTGAGTAGTGACAAAATCTGTATAAACCTAAGACCACAAGACAAGAAGCTATGGAAGGTGCTTTAAAGGGCAATTTCTTCTCAATTTAATTATCCAAAGCACTAAGTGACCTTGGGCAGATGACTTAGCCTCTCTGGACCTAATTCCTCCCTATAACATGTGGAACCTGGATTTTCTACTCTCTAAGGTCCTTTTCCATTCCTAAAATTCAATATAATTCAATTATCAGACAACTATGGGAAAAGAGGCAAGAGTCAGAAATATCTCCAACCAGCCACTTGAAAGAATTGGGGGGAGGGGAAGGGAAGAGTACAAATGCCAAAAGAACCATACCTGAGTGACGAACCAACGAGGACAAATCATATCGCTTCTTCCCATCAGTAACTCTACAAAGAAGATCTTCTTTCTCTTTGACACAAGCATATTTTGTATCCCACGTGAAAAAGTAGGTGCAATCAACCTCACCCATGAACACAGGAGTTCCTTTTCCATCATTGCCTAAAGAGGTAAACAGACACACCACACACACACACACACACACACACACACACACAAAATATGTGATTATTATGGTCAAAATCTTAGGGATCTTAAATAGTGAGGGAAAACACTAAGGTATTTCTTGCCCAGTCACAAATCCATTATCTAGGTATTTCTACCAAGTGACGAATGGCATAGATATGCATATGACACAAATACAGAAAAACACAAGTTACGTATTTTTAGAAAATGTTCAGTGAAGAAATCTGAAAGAAGACTAAAGGGTAACCAGCAGACATCATACTAAGGCCAACCCTACTGCCAATACTAATGTTGTCAAAGGTATACTTTCATCATATACACTCTTCAAACCTCTTCACTGCCCAATGCAGACAATGCTTCCTGAAAGCCTCAATTTGCACTCTTCAAGGCCACCCTATCCACACCATTCATGATTTTAAAAACTTCCATCATATCTGCTCTTTGGTAAAGAAGCTTACCTCCAGTATAGTTCCTTCAACTCCCTTCATTATTTCAGTTTATCTTATCCAGATTGTTTATGGCTTCATTATTTCCTTCAGGCTCAAAGACTAGAATAATACACAGTATTGTAGGTGTGAATACAGTACAGTTTTGCCTCATAACACTTTCTTCCAAGCTCTCTCCTGATGATGCACGGTATGTTGTTGGCAAGTTGTACATTGTGCCAATGTCTTCACAAAACAGTCTGACTCCTAGTTCATTTTTTTGAAAGATTAACAGGAAATTTGGAGCCTATCATCCTGAAGTTAGTCTAAAGCATTTTTCTCTGACCCAGTAATACCACTGTTAGGTCTGTTTCCCAAAGTAATCAGGGAAAAAGGAAAAGGACCTATGTATTCTAGAATATTTATAGCAGCTCTCTTTGTGCTGACAAGAAATTGGAAACTGAGAGGATGCCCATCAATTGGGGAATAGATGAATGGGTATGTATGTGATGAAATACTACTGTGTCATAAGAAATGATGAGCAGGTTGATTTTAGGAAAACATGGAAAGATTTGCATGAAATAATGAAAGTGAAACAAGCAGAACCAAGATAACACCAATATTGTTAGAAGAATAACTGAATGACTAAGTTATTCTAAGATATATGAATGTTTAAATCAACTACAAACAACCTATGAAGGAAGATGCTATCCACCTCCAGAGAAAGAACTGATATATGCAACTATGTATTATAAAGGGTGTGTGTGTATGTAGAGGTAAGGGGGGCCGCCTGCATGTATGAAATGTTGGCCTTCTGTAGTTCCGGTTTGGGAGAGAGGGAAACAGTTTGGAACTCAAATGTAACAAAAATATATATATATATTTCCCCTCTGTTTGTCTGCTACATTTTTATTAATATAAAAAGTCTTGTGAAATCTTCCTCTGACTTACAAACACTGGATGGACACTTTACTAATTTGAAAAAGCTTTTGCAAAAAAATCTTTGCAAAGTTAAACTTTTCACCACATAACACTCTTTTTCAAATGATTTACAAAAATGCTAAGTGAGAGCTTTAGTACTCAACACTAAGAGACCCTACTGTTAACACTTCTCCATACATAGAATTCATTTATCTCTATTTTTTATTTCCTGTTTCTAAGCTAGTTTCTTATCCACCAAGATAAATACTTTCAACTAATTTCATATTAACTTAATTATAATAATTTGTTATTTTCTCTGGTGTGATTTACTCCTGCTATGAATTTTGATAAATAAATCATGTAAGATTTTTCCTTTTTCCCTTATGCAAACCATACTAACTTCTTCTCTATGTTTATTTTTCACACCCTTCACTTTTTCCTTAAGTCATCTCCTATAATTACTCCCTTTCAAGGTTGGGAAGTGGGTGAAGGCTTTGGAAGGTGGCACAGAGAAAACAGATAACTTTGACCTAGTAAGTTTACCTTGTAGTTGACATGAAAGAAATGAGGGGGATATTGTGGAAAGTAGTAAGATGACCAGACCAGACGGGTAAAGGGATATGTTGTATGAAAAGGCAGAAAGGTGGGAAAGAGAGTATCACATGGAAAAGATAGCTAAAGCATGAAACTTTATAAGGTCAAATGATCCAAAGAGAAATAACAAAGGGATTGAACTTCCTAAAAAGAAATACATTGATTAGGAAACACAGTGTTTCTTATAGCCAATTAATAGTCATACATTTATATAACATATTGGCACATAATATTTGTTGTATTAAAGTGACAATTGGTTCATGTGAACTACAAAAGCCTACTGGTAAATACAACAGTAGTAATGGTACTGACTGAAAAAGATAACAATAAATTAGACCTCTCTGCCAAGGACACTTTCATCTGGAGCTTTACTGTAAATCTAAGCCTGGCCTCACTACACAGCAAATTATTATCATTATTATTATCCTTGTCCTATTTATTATTAACCGCATAAAGCCAGAAATATTGACCTCACTTCTTCATCCACATTACTCACAAAGGTTTCTAAAGCATAGGCCCCTTACCTCAAGACTGATATTCAAAATACCCTGTTCTTTACTTGAAATATAAACACAGAACAGATTTCTATAGGAAGTTTCATATATGAACTACACACAAAAAGTAAGCTGCTATATTAGAATATTGCAGAAAGGTTATTTGTTGTTTTTTGAAATGCCACAGTCCATGTGATTTCAAAAAGCTTTCCCTAATTATGTGAATAGGAAGCAAGAGGAGCTGCATGAAAACCAACAAAAGCTCAGTCTGAACTTCTGTTGTGTGTCCTATAACAAGAAACTGCAGAAATGTCTGTTTACCAAGAGGTTCATCTCCTATGAACATAAGGCAATATGGCACAGTGGAAAGAATGCTGGACCTGAGAGTGTTGGCTGGGGTCCAAATATTGCAGTAGATACTTAATACCATCTAGTATCTTCCTACAATCCATTTCCATTAAAGTTTCCTTAAAGCCAATTTCTATGCCACAGAGTTTGGACATTTATTCCTAAATCTGGGGTGACTATCATGCCAATGACAGTACAAATTTATACTGCACATTAAGGTTTGCAAAGGCTTTACAAATATCTCATCTGTCTTCACATCCACCTTGGGAGGAAGATGCTATTATCATCCCCATTTTACAGATGAGGAAACCAAGGCAGAAAGAGATCTGCCTTCCCCAGGGTCACACAGCTAATAAATATCTGAGGCCAGATTTGAACTTAGATTTTCCTGACTGTAAGCCCAATGCTCTATCCATTGCAGGACCTAAGTGCCTGAGTTAACCTATAAAGGTAACTTTTAATTTTTTTAAAAATCCCATGATGGAATAACCATTTATTTATTCAACATTAAGTGTCAGTGTTAAATGTCTTCCATGTAAAAGGTGCTAAAGCTAGGTATTAAATGAAGGGGAGAAAATACAAACATAGAAAAGACAGTCAATGCTTCCTGAGATTTATCATCAACCAAGAGAAACAAGACAGAAATGTACAAAAATGATAAAATTAACACAAAGTAGACTATAAGTACATAACAAAAGTGGAAAATGCTGAGTGATTAGAGAAAAATCACTACCACCAGGTTAATACCAGGAGAGGCTTGTAGAAGAAATATTTGAGATGAGCCTTGAATGATGAAGATTTGAAGAAGATCAAGATAGTAGGATTTACTTTTATATCCATTACATCATCGAGGAACAAAATGAAAGCAAAACAACAGTTTCTAATAAGCTGCTGGCACAGCAGCCATAAAAGTTTAGCGTCACCGAACAGAATGCCTAGAGAAATACTCCTACCCATTAGGCAATAGAAAAAAAGGTCATCTTGCCATAGTGAATATGGGGCTGCCTAGTTCCCAAGGAAAATTTACCACTCTATTAAGCTCTCTCCTTTTAACACAAGATCATGAATTCAAATGCAGCGAGTACAGTAAATAAAACTGTAACTTCACCTGCTGTTTTGTTGCATTCAAAGTTGATGATCGTCATTCGCTGAAAGCCTGATCTGCATGCATCTCCATCAGGATAGATTAAGGTGAGGTCTCCATCGGAGTATCTAAAATTCATTAACATAAATGCATTTTACAATCAAAATTCTCTTTCTCTCCTTCCTTCTCTCCCTCCCTCCATTAAGAACCAATCAGCCTTCAAATAAGACAGCAAGTTATTTACTGACTGTGAAATTTTTAAAGAAGTGGGTATCAAGTAAATCAAGTCTTTTAATCATTTTAGCCTCGGTTAAGAATTAGATTTAAGACAAAAAAATTCAAAGATATTTTGCCACAAGAGTTAGAACAGTTTTCCTCTTTGTAAATAAAATTTCTGGGTTTAGTTATGTGAGAAAATGAACCAGATGAAAACATAACAGATATGGAAATTATGTCAACTACAGCAGTTCCCAAACAACAGTCTATGAAACCCAAATATTCTAGAAAAGATTGTGATGCCAGTGATTATTTCTAGGAGACAAGAAAAGAAAGGAATCACCAACTCTCAAAATTGGAAGAGACCTCAGAAGGTATCTAATAAAACCATTAACTCAAGAATCTAGTCCGTAATATACCCTACAAGAAAGAAGTCATTCAACCTTTGCTTGAAGGCCTTTAAGTAACAATCAACTACCTTCCAAGGCAAGCCATTCCATTTTGAAATTTCTAAATGTTAAGAAATTCTCTCACATCAAGCCTAAATCTGCCTCCCTGAAACTTCCACCCATGCTCTTAGTTATTCCCTCTAGGGCCAAGAGAACTAGCCTAATAATACTTCTTTACTTCACAGCCATCAAAATACTACAAGATAGCTATTATACCTTTCTCATCCCCTCTCCCTCACAATGTTTTCTCTCTACCCAATTAAACACAGCCTGTTTCTCCAACTAATCCTTCTGCTTCATGTTCAAGGACTTCATCAAGCCGGCTGCCCTCCTTTGAACACCCTCCAGTTTATCAATGTGCTTCCATTAAAATGTGTTGCCTAGAATTGATACTATATGCCAAATATGGTCTCCCTAAGACACACTACAATGAGACTACCACCTCCTTAATCTGGATACTACGAATTAGTTTTATTGGCTGTATTACCAAATTAATGACTCATAGTGAGCACGCAGTCCACTAAAACATCCAAATCTTTTTCTGAAGAGGTATCTAAACACATCCTCCCATCTTACACTTAAGACACTGATTTTTTTAAACTTAATTATAAGACTTTATGTTTACCCCTGTTAAACTTCACCTGAATTGATCCAGATCAATATTCTCTATCATGTTAAGATATCTGCCTTTCTTGGAATCCCCTGTGCTTAGTACAGTGCCTTACATGTGGTAAGTGCTTAATAAATGCTTGTCAACTTGACTGTCTTATCCTCCAACAGATTAGCAAGGAAGACTCAAGACTTCTTAAGCAGCATAGTAGAAAATAAGGTTGGAGGGTAAGAGTTAAGAGTAAGCAAGGGCTAGAGTGCCTTTCCATTTCTTCCTTCAGTTGTAGAATATGAGTTGCTCAGAGTAAGTAAGGCATAGAGGTGAGTACATCCTAGAGTCCTGCTAACGGGCCAATATAGGAAATTGTGATACTACTGACTTCAGACAAGACAAAAGTATTGGCATAAGTCAAAGACAGAGATGTGGCCAAATTTAAGTAAAGAATCTCACAGACAAGCAAAGCAGGCTGTTTCTAGACAACACACCATGAGAACAGAACCCAAACATGTTAGTATCAATATCAATCTAGAGAAGTATGTGCAGCACTAAAATCTTTGCTCAATGTTTGATAACGCTACTACTCCTAAAATCTGAAACAAGTCATTAAGGCTACGCTTCCCTAAGTCATGGTAGCTCACGGCTATGGCAACTGAAATGTGAAAAATGACATGTGGCAGTTATGAAAATTGGCCTAATTTCCTTTATTTTGCTTCCAGGTTTCCCTAATACACTTTAATAATTACATTCCACACCCCCAAATCTAGGTCACTAGACCAGCATTTGTGAACTCTATAAACATATTTCAAACCTAAAAATATCACATGGCCAAATTAATTTGGAAACTTAACTAGGTGGTAAAAGTCAGTACTTATTCTCACATAATCACACAGGTACATTTTTAAAGATTAAAAAAAGCACTCATTTAAATGTCAAGAGTTGCACTGAAGCTATCTTTGAGAAGTTATCTTTTCCCTATAGTTACTTACAAGCTTCCATCACACTACAGTGTCATCAGACATTAGAGTTGTCATAGAAAAACCAAGATATCTCAAAAAAAAACCCCAGATTTGAATTTACTGAAATAATTACATGCCAATGTAATTATATTACTAATGTAATGCAAATTTCATACTAATATAATTAATATTTGTGAGACTTCTATAGAAATGATACCATTTATAATAAATGCCAATTTTAACACAAGATCACTCAACCATACTACAAAGATAGAATTCCAGCTTAATAGTATGTAATCATTTGGGTAATTTGATATCAAAACAGTCCTACAAAAACCACAAGCCTAGTTGCAGCAGGGAGGAATGCTGGCTCAAGGTCATTTTTCTGTCTACTTTATAGGATTGAGGAGGAAGAGAGGAGAGAGAATAAGGTTCTCAGGTTTATTTTTTTTTTTAAGCAAATAAGCAGAGGTATGCATCAGCACTGCACAAAAGCCACGATTAACACACCGGAGGGTCTGGTTCTGGTATTTTCCTGCCACTTTGACTTGTTCTCGATCTTCCTTCTTCACCTGGCAAACAGCAGCTTCTCTTTTACTACTGCAAACGGGGACTTCCGTGCCTCCACAAACATTCATATAATAAAAATATTCTTTTCCATCTGTAGCAGAGTATGGTGATTCATAACCTAAAAATAAAACCAAAACGAAATACATCTTTAGTTCCAAGTAAGAGTTCCCTCACATTACTAGGGATCAGAAACATTTTTTTCCTCACTTCATTTCATTCAAAATTCCTCATTTAAGTACCAAACTAAGCTCAACATGATATACCTGATGATTATACAACTTTCTTGCCAGGAAATTTCTTATTAATAAACAAGAGGAAGGCATAAGGGGGAGACTATGGCACACATACCTTTCTTCCGGGTGAGAGGGGTAAGGTCAATAGAGATATCATGTTGCTCACTATTCAAAATACAGGTTTTACTTTCCAAATAATCTCTGTGGCAAGCATACTCTGTGACCCATTCAATTTCATATCGGCAATTGGATTTAGCAGTAAGCTTAGGAACCGTGCCCTAATAAAACCAAACAGAAAAGAACAGTTATTTAAAAGCACAAAGCTCCATTCATGTTTGATGAGCACACCACAGGAAAAAATGGAAGATTTGCTTTGTTCTCTGACAGCTCAACAGGCAAAAGGTCAAACATACAAAGGAGATTAATTTGGAGATAATAACTCACTTTACAGGAGGACTCCCTAAATACTCATCTCCCTAACTGCATTTAAAACGTTATGACTCAGTAACAATTCAATTTATACACAACTTTCCAGGAAAGGAATAAATTATGAGAAAGTACCTTGTACTACATAAATAGGTTTTGTATTAGAGAAGACCTACTAAAAACATAAAGTGGATTACTTCTGATACTTGCTGGGGAGATAAGAATTTAAACTAGAGTCATAGGTCACATATACACACGCACACATGCATGCACCTCAGAACATTAACTAGTATCAGAAAATTAAATAATCACCCCAAAATAGAAACACATTTGAACAAATACTAGCCAAATTTGAATAAATACTAGGAAAGGTAGAGGAAGCATTTTTTGGTGACCAACATGATATCAATAAATAAACAAAAGCATTATCTAAAGAGTAGCTAACTAAAACTGCATAAGGATATGCTGAAGAGAGTTGCATTACACCCCACATTTGCAAAGCCCAGAAAACTGCAGTTAACTTGCCCTTGCCCCAGATGTCAGCTATCCTCTCCGAGCCTCAACTTTCTCATCTGTAAAGGAGGGGGGAGGGAGGAATGGTGTGTATGCGTGCACCACACACTACATTATCTCAAAAGGACCTTCTAGCTCTTTAAGTCTACAAATCCATAATCCAAAATCTGAAGACTAAAAAGAGGTTACTTAAATCACTCTAAAATCAAAAGGTCTTATAGCTTCATGTACCCATCATATGCTTCCCATATATAGAGCTTTCAGAGGAAACTTATACCTCAAGAAATATTTAAATAAGGTCAGTCACCTAAAAACCTAAATAAGCCCTTAAAATTATTATAAACTTTGAAAACATTAATCAAGCACCTAAAAGTGCCAATGAACTAGACTAAATATAAAGATTCAACATGAATGCTGGCCAGTGAATTTAACTATAATAAGCTTAAAATTAAATTTCTCTAATGATTGGCTGCTGCCTCAAAAGATGCTGCATCAAAGTATCAATAATCACACTAAAAAGTTCAAGAATGCTAATAAAAGAAATTAAAATTAAATAATCATGAGATTCTACAAAACTGGCAAAGATGATGAGATGACAAAACTCAATACTGGTGCAACAGACATGGAAATATACTGCAGGAAGAGTTGTGAACTAGTCCCAAGCACACTGGAGAGTAATATGGAAATATAAAATTTTTAAATATACATACATTTTTGACTCAACAATCTCCACCAGTTGGGTTATATCCCAAGAAGATTACTGATGAGGCTTAAAAAAAAAATTCCTCTCAGAATGAAAATAATCCTACTCTTTTTTTTTAATAAAATAAAAAAATTGGAAACAAACTAGGTGACAAGTAATGGCTGAATAAATAAAATTATATACCTATAATGGCATATCATTTCATCAGAAGTAACAATGAATATTAAGAATTCAAAAAAATATGAAGAGATTGTTAAACAAATGAAAGTTCAATCAAAATAACAATAAATACACTGACTAGAACTACGTGGTCAAAGTTAACAATAACCACAAAAATTTTAGTACATATGGTAATGGAGATCAAGAGAATAAGGAAAATACAGGCATTACAAAATTAAAGTCAATATACACTAATTTTGAAGAGGAGTTAACAATTGGAAAATAAGTCACAGACATGTAAAATACCATCTTCATTGATTTCAACTTACATACCTGTTTCTGTTACACCTTTCTTATTCATTTATTATCTGTAATTGCCAATAGAAGTCAAAATAACATTCATACACGTATGTTAAATGTCTCTACCCAATAAATGGTGAGGCCTCCTCTGCCATCTCTCGGTTATACAAAGACCCAGGTTGCACATAGTAAGTGCATAATAAATGCTTGATGAATTGAACTAGCATAAAAACCAACTGCTTCTTGCTAAACACAGAGGACATTACTGTTACTTAAAAGATAATGCCACAGGATTACTTTAATATTGTAAAGATTGTTACTTTTATGGATGTGGGCACTCAGTCAAATCATTCTATACCGCATTCATTTGCCTTGATGAGTTCTTGGAGTAAAAAACACACACAAATACAAAAACAAAAAAAAAACCAACAGGAACACATCTAATGGTCAACTTTCTGGAGAAGACCCCCTTCCTAACTTACTCTGGCTACTCCTCACACACAACAGGACAATGTGGCACCTCATACCATATTATAATTCAGTTTTTTTTTAAAAGAAAAAATTACCACCACCACCACCCCCATCAATTAAGTTCCCTTAATTAGGTCTTAAGCCCAGTATTACATCTTTACCTACAAAATGAAAATAAGGATATAATGAAGTACTTAGGATGAGGGCTACTTTTAAAAAGGAATGTATTCAGTATTTTCATAAAAGGCAAAAATAAGTGATGTATAAATCTGGGTGTGTTAACAGCAAACCAGCCTTGATTAAACTGTATTCTTGTTATCTTATATAAACAGTACCTTGCTGAAGAACTTATTAGATTCAGCACAAGTCAGAGCCAAGCAAATAAGATTTCCTAATCCATAATAAAATTCCCTACATAAAAGTCTCTCAGGTTAATAAAAATAAAAACCAAATAGTAAGCTGCTTGCAATGGCTTACTGTTTAGCCAAACTAAACTCTACAGGTCTCATCTCAATTTTACATATTTACTTATGCAGAAACTTAACCTTTTACTGCTCTTCCCTTTACATCCAATGACACAGAAACACAACCACTCCCACGCTATTTAAGGTGTATGATAATTTAGCAGCAGTTCTACAGAACAGGTGGCGCAGTGGATAGAGCACTGGCCCTGAAGTCAGGAGGACCTAAGTTCAAGTCCAGCCTCAGACCAAACACTTGACACTTACTAGCTGTGTGACACAAGTCACTTAACCCCAATTGTCTAAAAGAAAGAAAAAAAAAGAAGAAGAAAAAGCCATGTCACAGAATAACTTACTTCTCTTCTCTCTGATGGACAAATAAATGTAATAGTCACTGCTGGAGTATGACCATCACAGAAAGTGGGCTGATCTTCACCTTCTTTCACATAACTAAGGACAAGCCTAAGAAACAAATTAAACAGAAGTTATCAGATTAAAAGTCAAATTTACATTTTAAATGCATCATTTGCCTCCAGAGTCTAGAACATTTACTCTTGTTAGGGTTTAATGAAAAAAATTATAAATAACTTTCATTAAAAAATAATTTATTCTCTTTATTTCCAAAAAATAAAACCCAATGGAGACTCTGAATGAATACTGTGTGGCTCAAGCATTTAATTGTCTCTTTAAAAAATAAAAAGTAACTCTCCTGCCACAGACATAATATAAATCTTAAGAACAGAAACAGCTATTCAACTTTAAACCTTTAATAGTACATACACCCTATCCCATAACCAAGCAAAAAAAACCCAAACAAGATAACCGATTTTTAAGCCAATAATCTATACTACCACTTCCTCTTCAAAATCAACAGTAAATGGCTGCCAAGACCAAAGCAAGCCTCCTGCTTTTTTTTTTTTTTTTTTTTTAACTAAAAGACAGCACCACTGGTTTAGAAGCTCTAGGTTCTCCAGTGGGATTTTTCAGGGAAAGACCCCACATGATTTCACACAATGCCATTAAATGGCCAGATTTATTTATAACCCAAGTTAAATATCTTAATTGGAAATCTGAAAAATATTCTGAGGAACCCTTCTACTGAAGATCTGAATACAATTTATAAATAAAACTGAAAAGGCAGAAGCCTGTCTTTTTGTAATGTGTTTCCAAGCTTTTGTCTTTCTACCTCAACTTTCGTCATGCAATACTCTCGAAATCCTTTCAGAAACAATCTGAGAAACAGATAGCAGCAAATAACAAATCGGTTTTTTTTTTAAACATATACCTAATATACCACCAATCCCAAACTGCTGCAAAGTCCTCAAAGTCCACTATCTGTATGTAACACGTTGAAAACTCAATCCATAGACTTGGACTGAATCTAGGAACTTTTTACAAAAATCAGATCACCAGTAAAATTATCCCCCCGCCAAGGTACAATATAAGCAGAAAGTATAATCAGTAGAGTAATACTAAAATACTACAACATTTTCTACATTGGATATTGTTCACCCCCTCTTCTTTGATACTATTCTCAATCAACTCCAATGACTCCCCTCTTGCCTGTGTCTAGCTTCTAAAGTCCCTCATATCTTTCCAGACTCACTGTACCTCAATCCCCTTCCTGCCCTATGCAAATCCAGTCAAACTGGCTGTCACTGTTTCTCATGTATAATAGTCTATCTTCTGTCTGCAGGTCTTTGTGCTGGTTGTCTCACATTTCTGAAATACACTCTTTCCTTACCTCCATTTCAAAGAATCCCTTCTTCCCTTCAAGATGCAGCTCAACTACTGCCTTCTACATAATGCCTTACCTGAGTCTCCCAAACTGCTAGCACTCTCCCCTCCCTCCCATTTGCTTGTATTTTTTGTGCATGTGCTTCTACTTATGGACACTTACTTAATGTCTCCCTCACAGAACTTAGGCCAACATGAGAGTAGATATTGTTTCATTCTTTACATCCACTGTAACCCTCATACAGTTAAGAGCTCAATAAATGATTGGTGATGGTGGTGGTGGTGGGATACAAATTCAATAAACAAGAAAGCACTAGCTCAAAAACTGAACCTACTTAGTTTTGGATTCTGAAAAAAATTGTTTCCTACAGAGTAAAGGAAGGCAGAGAGAAAAAAAGGAGATGACTTCTTGGTACTGTTTGCTTTTTTAAATGCTCTCTTCCTCAAGGGGGACATGCACGTACACAAGGCTCAACTTCAAAAACCCCACACAACTATATCACTTATATGAATGTCTCGGACCTCAGCAAATTATCCACTCCTGCAGGCAGCAATGGGATAAAGGTAGCTCAGGAGATTTACACCATCAGAACAATCACTGATGAGCATAAAAGCAATGGCAGTTTTTGGTGTTGCAACCTAAGCACCAGGTGAACAAGATGTCAATGATTTTGAGTTTCAAATGGAGGCAGAATTATTAACTCATATCTTCCTCAGGTAATAACACAATGGGGAAGACTGCTATAGTAGCAGACTGACCTGTCTCCGTCCATTAATTTCAGTCCTTCTTTTGGCCTTCCAACATCATAACCTTGATTCCCCTTCACCAGGCATGCTGCACTACCAGAGGGACAAAAGCGTGTCTCTTGACTTGAACCACCTAGTTTAAAAGAAAAACAATCAAGTGACGGATTATATTACAGAAGCAGTAGGTCAACGAACAAGGTCAAGTTTGGAAATCAAGGTTTTTTTCATGCAGGTTGTATTTGTTACCATCAGATTTCTTGTCTTTACCATACTCATACTACAACTACTCTAGGTAGACCACTCTGCCCATTTCAAGAAATCAATGACCTGAGAGTTTGGTACAGGAATTCTCTCCCCTGATGTAGACTGTAATTCAGTCATAATTTACAGCAGTGGCATCAAACTCCAATAAAAACAGATCCATTAATATTTCCCAATTAAATTTTAGTATGATCAGGACCACACTCTCCAGCCCTCAGGATTGTTGCTGGCCCCAACATGACCTATGGCTGTGGTTTAACACCTCTGACTTACAGTCTTAAACATCAAAGACCTTAACTGGCTTTCCCATGGTTACATGGTTAATAAGTGTTAGAGACAGATTTTGAACCAGATCTTCCTGACTACAGGAACTCTATCCATAACTTACAAAATATTATTGGCTGATTATGAAGGAATTTTAGTTTTTAATGAATTTAAGAAAAAGTCCTAATCTATAAAGAACTGTTTTTCTCCAAAGGAATACATTTGAACAGGATGCCATTGGGAGCAACAAAAATCTCCTGACATAAACTGATACCAAAAAAGGAAAATTTTCTTGGATTAGTTTAGATAAAATATTATTCCATACAACTGGTGGAATAATTTTCAAAATTTCTTTTTAAAACTTTCCTAGGTCCAAAACCTGAAACACCAAGTATAGAAATGGAAAATTAAGGGTAGAAATATCAATCTTTTTAAAAATTGCTTTGCAGTTTATAATTTAATAAACGGTACAACTTAAAGAACACAAAAGTACTCAGCTAACACGAGAGAATGTCTTTTCACTAGATCACCAGCAGAATATATCAGTCCCAACATGTCTAACTGAAGACTTAGTATAGGAGGAAATTGGCACTATCTTTGTTCTCCTTGATACCTGTGCCACAGAAAGCCTTGGCCTGAAGGACTGACCATGCTGCCCTTGGTGGAAGAGCATAATACTCATCTTTAAGAATTAAGACGGAGTCAAGTACAAGACTACACTAGGAACTTGGGCCTTTAGTCTTCTAAGAGCTATTGAACTGGCCTAAGACTTTTCACAACTACTATTTGGGAAAAATCCCAGGGCTTCTGTCAACAGGTTCTGGAAAGTCTCAGGACACAGACACTCACAGACACACACAGAGACACACAGACAGACACACAGACACAGACAGACACACACACACAACTAGAAAATGAAGCACTACATGGGTTAGCAGATGCAAAACTCCCCCAGGGTTTTCCCCTAAAACACAAAGGAGTCACAGCTGTGCCTACTCGTATGTTCTCCACTCAGGGCACATCCAAGAGATCTAATATCATCCATCTCTGGATCAGTGATTCAAACGGTTACCTAGGGCTAAATCTCTATTTGATACTCTACCTTCCCTCTTGCCCAATATCCAACAACACATAACAGAGCTAGTCTTGGGTTAAGATCAACCCTTGGGAGTACTGTTAGGCAGAAAGCTAACACAGCACAAGGGTTTCAGTTTGATCAGTAATATGTACTGCCTGAAATAAAGGACAGAAAATCACTAGATTATGAATAGGGAGGCAGGGTAAAACACCTATTTAGAAGATAAAAATGGTAGGGTGTTTTGCTAGGACAATTATAAATGTCAATTTCAAACCAGAAAAGAAACAAAGTAGCTTCAGAAACTCAAGACTTGAGTCTTCAGAAAATCCCAAACAACAGTAGTTCCCCACACACAAACACAGATTCAGACCTATGTCTCTACAAATGTTGATGAACAAGGAAGCATCATGATCGGAGTCATCCACCAAGTAGCTACCAGAGGTATTGATCAATGGATTCAAATCATGCTTTCTTAATTCTTGATCAAACACATAGCAAGGCACCTAGAAAAAAGAAAAAAGGTCATCAAGTAAGTGTTTGTAATGTATGCACCAAGTACATTTCATTTAGGAAACTGGTATTAAGAATTTTACATATTACAGCACCCAGGTTACTTTGATTTATTATCATCAATTATCAGCATAAATATTACTTTACTTTGCAATTATAATAGCTATGGACATAAATTCAAGCAAATCTGAAATAAATTATATGAATAGGTCTAAGCAAAAAAGCACACACCAACTCCATATGAACTTTTGGTCACTTTGTAATATAAGGAAAACAAATCTGTCAAGTTGCGCAGGCGTGCGCGCGCACACACACACACACCTCTTAATGCAATCAACATAAAACTAAAATAGTGTGTGTGTGCGCTTGCTATGATTTCGCTGGCATAGGGAACTCAGGATGACTTAACTTTCCTCTTCCAATGCAGATTAGCATGTGCTTAGCATCTTACCATCTTAGAGAGTTGCCTGGGAGCACTGAAAAGGTAAGTAACTTGCTCAAGGCCACACATGAGAACACCTCAGAGGCAGGCCCTAAACAAATGCCATCTGTAACTTAAAAGCCAGCCCTTTATCCACTGTGACAAAACTGCCTCTTTATAACACCATATTTATATAGCATATAAAAGATTACTTCTGTTAACATCATACAGAGAAAGAACAAAGGGTAGTAACATAAGTTTTTCACATAAGTCTTATATGAAATTGGTGGATAATCAGTTGTTTTTTACATAAGGCTACTCTCGTCTTGGCCGTGATATTTAGAAGTTTTTCTCTGAAAAACTATGAACTCAGACCCTGAAGACTTTTTATTAACATGAAGATAGGTTTTTCTCATCCACACATATTAATTTCTCTTTTCTTAGGAACAACATATGACCTCACTCACAATTCTCTCAGCAGATGAACTCTGACAAAAATGTCATTAAACTCATTAGACAATGCAAGTCTCCAAGATCTAGAAGAGGTTTTTTATTTCTAAAGTGTCAGGATCATCTGGATACCATTACCTATCTATAATTACACCTTTGCTTGAAACCAAATGCCAAGTTTTCATTTGTAGACATTGTATTTTTAAATGCATTAGCATCTTTGTAGCCCTACCCTTCCAAGGAATAAATAATAGATTCATCTTCTCTGACAAGTCACGCCCATTCTGATGATAGTAAAGCAAAACTGCTGGTATACAATCCTGATCACTTTCAACTACTGTGATCATAATGTCCAATCTCCCATTGTTGTTGTTGTCATTCAGTCATTTTTCAGTTGTGTCCAACTCTTTGTGGCAAAGATGCTGCAGTGGTTTGCCATTCCTTCTCCAGGTCATTTTACAGATGAGGAAACTGAGGCAAACAGGGTAAAGTGACTTGCCCAGGGCCACAGAGCGAGGACGTGTCGGAGGCTAGATTTGAACTCAAGAAGATTAGTTTTCCTGACTGCAGGCCTGGCGCTCTACCCATTGTGCCATCTAGCTGCCCCTAATATCCCATTATCACCTTTGTAAAAAATATTTTTTTCTGTCCTTTTAACCAAAGTTAAGTTCACTGGCAGGCCTATTTTTAAAATCCAGTTACTTAAAGTTACACTTGACTTTCATAACTTAGACATGGGAAATTTCTAATCTATTAACCTTTTTTTCTACTGTTTTTTTCAGAGATTTCATTTAGATTTGCCATAGATAGGGTCACAACTTCATAGTACTGTATTTCTCAATGTATGGAATCATTTCAACCATATCATTAAAGCAAAGACCTCACAAATTTGCCTTTCACTTTGCCAACTAATTAATTCCGTGTGTGTGTCTCTATGTATGTACACATACATCAGGAATCTACTAAAGGAGTTTGGACCTGTAAGTGCTTGAGGCTTATAGTCACACATAGAGCCAACCACCTAGTAAAAAAAGAGTCTTATTCACTGTGCCCATAATATGAACAAATTAAAGTAAAATATCTGTTTTATTTATGAAGTCATTGTGACTCCTTTTAAAACGTTCTATCAATTCAGGAAAGCAATGTAAAGGTTGGACTGTCTGGAAAGGGAACTAAAAGAGAGAAAGAAGTAATCACAAAAGATAAAATAAAGCCACTTCAATCGGACAAAATTAAAAAGCTTTTTGCAAAATACAAAACTGTTTCAGTCAGAATGATGACAAGAGAACTGTGAAGTTAGGGAAACATCTTTATATCAAATACCCTGGATATAGAAATTTGACATCAATTAGTAAGATCATGAACCACTGACCCATTATAAGCTGTCAAAAGAACAAAGTTTCCTAAAGAATTGCAAACTATCAGCAACCATATAAAAATGTTCCCAATTACTAATAAGAAAAATGCGTATGGAAACTGAGGTTTTACCTCACATTAAAGTGGCAACAATGATAAAAGATAAAAATTCAATGTTGGAGGGAAGGCAGAAAAATACATTTAAATACAGTTGGTAGAGCAGTGAACTGGTCCAACCAGAATGGAGAACAACCTGGCTAGAACTACATAAAAAATGCCCTTCAACTGTTCACTCTTAGATCCAGAGATCCCACACTACAGCAGGAGTTCTTAAACATTCTTTGTGTTACAATCTCCTTTTGCAATCTGGTAAAGCCTATGGACTCCTCAAAATAATGTTTCTGGAAAAATGTTATAAAAAAAAGAAATGCTATGTTTGAGTTAGATGTTAGTAAAAATAAAGATGTAATTTTTTTTTTCCCTCATCTAAGTTCACAGACCTCCTGAAATTTAGAGCACATGAAGCATTGATTAAGAACTCTTATTCTATAGTACCTTTCCCAACAAGGTCAAAGACAGACAGAGAAGCTTAGCATATGCTTAAATACTGAAACACTTTCTAAGGAAGCAAAAAATTGGAAAGGAAGTACATAATGATCAATTGGGGAATAACTGAACAAATTATGGTATGGTACCACAACTTAGCCATTCCCAAATCAATGGGTATCTACTTTGTCTCCAGTTCTTTGATACTACAAGAAGTGCGGCTAGAAATATTCTGGTGTATACATGATCTTTTTTTGTTGTTGACTGATTCAGCTTGCTGTCCACCAAAATTTCTAGAATTTTTTCAGACAAATCTGCTCTCTTACCATGCCTTTCCCATCTTGTACCTGGGAAAATGATTTTTTGAATCCTAGTGTCTACCTTATATTTATATCCATGAAATGTCTTCATATTAAATCTGGCTAACCATTCTAGGCTGCTGAAATATTTTTGGATCCTGAATTTATTACCCACTGTGTTAGCCTTTCCAGCTTTGTGACATATGCCATCTATGCCTGAAAGAAGTCATTCATAAGAAAAATTTCAGGGGCAGCTAGGTGGCGCAGTGGATAGAGCACCAGCCCTGAAGTCAGAAGGACCTGAGTTCAAATCCAGCCTCAGACCAAACACTTGACACTTACTAGCTGTGTGACCCTGGGCAAGTCACTTAACCCCAATTGCCTAAAAAAAAAAAAAAAAATCAACAACATAGGGCCAAGGATTGATCAATGGGACTCTCCATTAGAGATCTGCTCTGAGCTGGCATCACATTGTTTGAAGACACCTCTTTACTTTAAGTCATTCAAACCAGTTCCCAATATACCTAACTGTATTGTCATTTAGTACACATCTCCCTATCCTGTCCACAAGGATAGCATAAGACTCTGCTAAATGTTTTGTTAAATCCGGAGAGACTCTATCTCTAGCATGATTTTGATCTAGTAATACTGTCAAAGGGGTGGGGGAAGTTGGAGGTGGAGAGGAAGGAGGAGTTAGTCTGGTATGACCTGTTCTTGATGAAGCCATGATGGTTCTGAGTAACCTTCCTTTTCTAAAGGTTCACAAAAATCTCAACTTTACCAGGAATTGACTCAAAACTCACTCAGTTCAAATTTTCGGGGCCCCTCTTTCCCTTTTCCCTTCTCCTCATCAGGCTTTTGCCTTTCTTCTATATACTTTCTTTTCCTCTTGTACAAGGTTTTTTAAAGCTCACTGACAACAGATCAGCAATTACATTCGTCATCTCTTTCAGTACCCGGGGAGGAAGACTCAGTCAGTATTAATGTACTAACTTAGATTAATATTTTAAAGTCAATTTTAAAACAATTATCCAATGCTGACTAGGTTATTTAATACTATGGTGAAACTGTTCTTTCTAAAAGGAAATTGAGATTTATACCTTAGGGAAATAAAAACAAAAAAAAATCATCTAGACAAACAGGAAAAGAAAATAAAATTAGTGTTTACCTATCTTTGAATTTTTTTTTCCTCAGCAGAAGGAAGTCATACAATAGTCAAAATAGCAAAGCAAGATAAGTGGGATAGTTAGATAATAAAAACCAGTGGCAGGTATCAGAGTAAAATGGAAAAACAAAACACAAAAAGGAGGACTGTGTGGCCAAAAAAGGTCAGAAGTCCAAAAAAGGAAATCAAAGACCAGTTAAACCAGCTTGCTAAAGGACACAGTCTGAGACTTCATTTCTAAAGTAACTTGAAGAATGCCTCAATTAGTTGCTTTAAAAGGAAATTTATTCCCCTTTTCAGAAAATAGTTGAACTCCTAGTGCAGTAGAAAGATGACTGGACTGGGAGCCTAGATCTAGACCTAGGTTGTAATGCTAGATATTCCTCCCACCTGTGTGATCTCGTAAGCCAGTCATGAACTCTCTCAAACTCCAGGTTTCTCTAAATCAAGGATACTGGATTAGAATCAGGTCTCGAGGCTGTAGGGTCCCCACCCCTGGATTAGATGATTTCTAAGGACCCATCCAGCTCTAAGATTCTTTACTCAAGCACTCATTTCCTATTAAATTGTTTAAAAATTGACAGTAAAAATGGGTGTGATATATAGGCTTTGGTTGGGGTGAGGGGAATATCACTTGTGTATTCCCCTCAGATAAGGTAAGGAAACTCAAATTTAACATCAATTTCCACCTGAGAATATTGTCTGCCAAAAAATTCACAAGCTTTGTCACTCCCAATCAATATTTTCCCCCCTTCGGCTGAATCTCCTCTACTCCATTCCAGAAGGGAGCTATTTATCTCTCTTCTCTGCCTCTCTATTGTCATGGTTTTTGTTTTTTTTTTTTTGTCTTCTCTTACTGCTTTAAAAGTTTGAAATACATAGCATTAAATTACCTGATAGTATCTATAGCATTCATTACTACTTAAGGCATAGTTCTTCAATGTATGGTACTAAAAGAAAAACAAACAGTATCTCTTTAAAAAAAAAAAATAAATAAAGGAGGGCAGCTAGGTGGCGCAGTGGATAGAGCACCAGCCCTGGAGTCAGGAGGACCTCAATTCAAATCCAGACTCTAACACGTAACACTTACTAGCGGTGTGAACCTGGGCAAGTCACTTAACCCTCATTGCCCCCAAATAAATAAATAAATAAATAAAGAATAAACATATTTTGTGTAGTAGTAAAACAAGGCAGAATCAAGGGAATTAGAAATAAGGGATTAATAATAGCTCACATTTTTCTAGTCCTTTAAGGTATGCACAGTACATATCTCACTACAGCCTTATAGTAGGCAGGTAGTATAAGTTTTTTTCTCTCTCTCTAACTACACAGGTAGATCCCTGGTGAGGAAAACCTACAATTTCTAGTCTTGGACAGCTGTGTGAGATACTGAGAGGTTCAGTGATTTCCTGAGGGTATGTTTCTAAGGTGGGGCTTAAAACTAGGTCTTTCATGGCCCACTTTCTATACACTAATCCATTCTAAAGAACCTGAAGCTGAGACAAGTGAAGTCACTAGCTCAAAGTCATACAGCTAGTAAGTGTGAAAACCACAATGTGAACCAAGGTCCCCAGACATCAGTCATCATTTATCTTTCGTTTTCAAAAAAGGCAGATTTCAGAGGCTATTAGATAAATAAAAAGGAGAGCAAGATTACAAAACACTAGCAAAGAATGTGTACTCTCTAGAAAAGTAAGAGCAGGATGATATGACACAGGGGGTTCAAGTAAGTTTGCCTGAAAGAAAAAACTGGAAGACCAGTAAGAAACAGAAGAGAAGAGGCCAATATCAAGTGACCTGAAGAAGAATCTAGAAGCAACAGGTGAGAATATTAGGGCCATTATACACAGTTCAGTAAGAAATGGTTGTGTTAAAAAAAAAAAACGAAACGGTCAAGACATGCGGAGAAGGCAACTGTGCTTTTCATGTATTCCTTATGAATACATCATCGAGGAGGTAAATTCAATGCAGAGACATAGGTAATAATCCAGGATCTTTATCCTGTTGGCTCACTTATTTAAATTGCATAATCTAGTCATAATTAGGGCAACATCTAGCCCACAGAGCTTGAAAAGGTAATTTATTAAATAATGTCCAGGAAGAATTATGGTCTGCTTCATATATGTAAACAGGTTAAAAACATCTAATCTAAGCATCATGACCTTTAAAATTTAGGATCTCTTGTTCTTAACTTAGATACTGCCCAAAATTATTTTAAACAAGCAACTAAGCTGTATAGTAACTTTGTTAAACTGAGGTTCAATAATCAAAATGTTCCTTGTCTCTCAAAACCAGTATTTCAATCCTTGAATATCACCACAGCTTATCTGGTAAACATGTAAAAATTCACTTACCTCTTTGTTAGCTTTAAATGTGTCTTTCTTGCAAGCCACAGTGGTCCTCCATTCAAAGTAATGCACACATTCTGTTGAGGTTACAAATTCAGGCGTCCCCTATTTGAAAAAATTATAGAAATTAAAATCACAATTGTAGAATGTCTTTAGAGATTCTTTAAGAATTTTAAAGTTTCTTTAAAATAAAATCTAGATATCCAAAATTCAGTCAAGCAAATGAACATGCACATTCCTGTATCAAAGGGTTACTGGCTTTGTCTTAAGTCACCTTGAGATATGACCTTCAGTGCATATGAATTTTTCAACTGTACCGTTGTTATCATGTTAACATGCAACTATGTGATAATCAAACCATAAAGTGTTCTCTATTCTCAAATTCTAGATTTTTCCTCTTAATCAAATACCATTTATGTCAAAGCTAAGGGCATACCAAAACATGTGATCTGAGTTAGAAGACTCTAATCTTTCCAAAGTGTCATCCATCTGAGCTCAATTCAAATTTAGCTTCCTTCCCTAGAGAATTACTTATGTTGATATTCAATTTCTGAATAAATGCAAATATAGTTGATTTTTGGATGTGCTAGAAGATAACAGATCTCAGGATGGTCAACTCCAAATGGCCTAGTAACATGTCTCAGAAGAAGGAGGTACGAGAGACTAGATGCACCTCCTATTTATTGACTACTAGTTTCTTGTGCACCGAAGATGGAATTAATTAAATGAAGGTAATTAGCTAAAATTTAAACCCTGGCTACTTTTCACTGTTAAGCATGCACTTTATTGTTTCACAGCATTTCAAACCAACCGAGTAATCCAGACTGATCAAAAATTAACACTAAAAGTTCTATTTTCAAATTTCTTCAGGTGAAAAATTATGGCATCAGTACTTTATATAGAGTTTTAAAACAGTGTTTGAACACTGAGGTACTTGTTCTGTTTTGGGCAGATTTAAATTGGTTGCGTATGTCAACAGGTAATCAGAACATTATGACACTTACTCAATAAAACAAGTTCAGGGGACTCCTTAACAGCCTTTAACACCCCTAAATGCTAAAAGCTGTTTCCTAAAAGGACAATCATGTTAATTACTAGTGATAGCAACTGACTAATCAAATGACTATGTTCAGTTTCTTTTTTTTTTTTAATTTCATTACTTTACACATTAGTTTACACTTTAACATTTAGTAGTTTCTTAGGGTTATCAGCTCTACTCCTTACTAGTGGGTGATGTTTCTCTAAATAGCTCCTCTTACTATTGCTCAAGTGTAGTATAAAATGGGTGAATTATAAAACACACACATACATTCTCTCTCTCTCTCTCTCTCTCTCTGAAAAAGGAACTTGCTAAGAATACAAAAATCACCGTATAACTAACTTAACTATTCTAAACTTGTCGCTCTCTATATAGTATTTCAAGTCTCACTGAAAACATTGTAAATATAGACTTGAGGTAGTTTAGGATTCATATGCTTTATTTTTAGGTTTGTTTTTTCACTTGTGGCCAAAACACACAACTAACAAGACATTTGTTACCAGATACCAGACAACATGAAGAATGAATCCACATTGACTAACCAGAGTTTTCCCACATAAGAAGGCAATACTACTATGTACTGTTGTACTTGTTCCTTGCTGGAAACAGGGATCCCCTGTGTTGAATTCCATCAAGGATTTGGTTCCATTTTTCAAAGATAAGTCTCCTATGAAGGGGAAAAAGAAAAAGCCAACTATAAAATAGATATACTTCAAAGCTAATTCCAGTGGAATACAAAAAAGGTTGCTGGTTTTTCAATAGAGTATTTTATTTAGCAGCTTAGAGACATACAATCAAACTATACAACAAAGCATTTCTACGTGGAATGTTACTGCGCAAGTATTATCTGTAATGAGGATAAAGAGAAGCCTTCTCAATACAATCAGGGGTGAAACAAAGATGCCCATTATTACCTCTATTATTCAATATTGTATTAAAAATGTCAGTTACAGCAATAAGGGAAGAAAAAAAACTTAAGGAATTAGAATAGGCAATGAGGAAACAAAACTATCACTTCTTTGCAGATGACATGTTATACTTAAAGAATCCTAGAGTATCAACTAAAAAGCTACTTCAGCAAAGTTGCAGGATACAAAATAAAGCCACATAAATCATCCATATCTCTATATATTACCAACAAAGTCCAGTAGCAAGAGACAGAAAGAGAAATTCCATTTAAAATAACTGCAGACAATATACGATACCTGGGAACCTACCTGCCAAGACAAACCCAGGAACTATATGAACACAACTATAAAACACTTTTCACACAAATAAAGTCAGATCTAAACAACTGGAAAAATATTAATTGTTCATGGGTAGACTGAGCCAATATAATAAAAATTATAATTCTACCTAAATTAATCTATCTATTCAGTGCCATACCAATCAAACTATCAAAAAAAGTAGGTTACAGCACTAGAAAAAATAACAATCTAGAACAAAAAAATCAAGGATATCAAGGGAATTGATGAAAAAAAGTGAAGGAAGGCATACCAAATCTCAAACAGTATTATAAAGCGGTAAATATCAAGACAATTTGGTACTGGCTAAGAAATAGAGTGGTGAATCGGTAGAATAGATTCGGTGCAAATTACATTATAGTAAATGACCATAGCAATCTGGTATATGATAAATCGAACGATCCAAGTTTTTGGAAATATTACTCACTATTTCACAAAAACTGCTAGGAAAACTGGAAAACAGTATGGCAGAAACTAGGTATAGAGCAACATCTCACATCATATACCAAGATAAGGTAAAAATGGACACATGATTTACACATAAAAAATGATACCACAAACAAATTAGGAAAGCATGGAATAGTTTATGTAAGATTTATAGATAAGGGAAGAATTCATGACCAAATAAGAGATAGAGAGCATTACAAAATATAAAATAGATAATTTTGATTATATAAAATTCAAAAGGTTTTGCACAAACAAAACCCATGCAACCAAAATTATAACGAAAGCAGAAACCTGGGAAAAATTTTTGCAACAAGTTATCTCTCATGAAGGCCTAATTTCTCAAACATATAGAGAACTGAGCCAAATTTGTAAAAATACATGTCATTCCCCAATTGATAAATGGTCAAAGAATATGAACAGCCAGTTTTCAGAGAAAGAAATCAAAGCTAACTACAGTCATATGAAAAAATGCTCTCAATCACTACTGATTATAGAAATGCAAATTAAAACAACTCTGAGGTACCACCTCACACCTATCAGATTGACTAATATGACAAAAAAAAGATAAATGATGGATGCTGGAGGGGATACTGGAAAACTGGGCCATTAATATAGTATTGGTTATGAACTGATATCCAACCATTGTGAGGAGTAATTTGGAGCTATGCTCAAAAGGCTATAAAACTGTGCATACCCTTTGAACCAGCAATACTGCTGCTAGGCCTATATCCCAAAGACATCCCAAAAAAAGGGGGGGGGGGAAGACACCTATATGCACAAAAATATTTTTAGCAGCTCTTTTTGTGGTGGCTGAGAATTGGAAATCAAAGGGATGCCCATCAACTAGGAAACAGCTAAACAACCTGTGGTATATGACTGTAATGGAATATTATTGTGTTTTAAGAAATGACAAGCAGGATAATTTTGGAAAAACCCAGACTTACATGAACTGATGCAAAGTGAAATGAACAGAACCAGGAGAACATTATACACAGTAATAGCAATACTGTTTGATGAAGAACTGTGAAGGACTTAGCTATTCTCAGCAATACAATGATCCGAGAAAATCCCAAAGGACTAATGATGAAGTATACTATCCCCCTCCAGAGAAAGAACTGATACTGTTTGAATACAGACTTAAGGATACTATTTTTCACTTTCATTCTTTCTCTTTTGCTCGACTCTTGCTATGCAAAATTACTAATTTGGAAATGTTTTATATAATTTCACATGTATAACCTATATATGATTGCTTACCATCTCAGTGAGTGGAAAGGGGATGGAAGGAAGGATAGAACTTAGAATGCAAAACTTTTTTAAAAAATGTTTTAAAAAATTGTTTTAACATGGAATTGGGGAGAAAACAAACTATTAAAAATGTTACTGTTACAGCCTACTGCTTGTCATCCCTCCTCAAAGCATTTGTATTTTTTGCTTTTTATTAAATGTTTTTGCATATGTCTTTACCAAGCTAAGGCCTCTTGGGGCTGCCTTATTGTGGCACGGAGTTGACTCTGGTTTCTTAAAGGCTACACCAACAAAACTCAAGCTCTGGTAGGTCCTTACCAAACTAGAAAGTTAATTACAGATCTGGCCATGAATTGTATGCTTGCTGTCTGAGAACCAAAGTTCAAAGAGTCTATCACTATGGTAGTCTCCGAGTGGTGAATATTATGAATACAGCAACTCTTGAAGGCTATCTACCAAATCAAAAGGATTATGAGTTAAAATGTTGAAAAGGGTATGCTGCCAAAATCATAAACTCTTTAAGTGGCCAAGAAATTGCCAAGTCTTATTTCTCTCAAATGAGATAAAGTTCCTTAAGAATAGTGATAAATGCTTGAACAATTTTGAACCTTGGTACAGTGCGGTGTTATAGGGGCAATGAGAACCATTTTAGGTGCTCAATGAATCAGTTAGTTGTAACTGAATTGTAGGGATCCATTGGATTTCACCCATCCACAAAATAGCCTACTTTCAAGATCATCTCAGGATCCAACTTTTGCTATCAAGCTCCCCAGGCAATGAAAAATAAGGTGAGGAAACCTCATTAAGTGCTTTAGGAACAAATTTACTTTGATCTTCTCTGGAGATAAACAAATAAAGTCACTTAAATGCAAAAAAACAAAAGCCGATTCAAAAAATTTTTAATGCTTTAACATTCATTAAACTTCTGCTTTTCTTTTTTCATAGCATCCAGCAGACTTTTTTGTTCATTCAGAAGCAATCTGGAATCAAGAAGGTCTGGATTCAAATCCTCCCAGCATGACCATGGTCTACTTACTTAGCCTCCAGACAACTCCTTAAAACTGTAAATGATACATCTGAACTGGAACCGTTTTCAAATGTGAGCATTCCCCATCCCCATCTCCAGATCACAAATCCTGACACCTCCCCCTGCAAAGAGCCACAATAATTCAGAAACGTCTCTGAGAGTCCAGAAGTTGGCAAGCATGAGGAAGAGTCTTATTTTCATTGTGATATGACTACCAACCCTAAAGAAGACAGCCTCACTAAAATACAAAGATTCCAACAATACTATATAGAAAACAACAGGAGCAGCTAGGTGGCGCAGTGGATAGAGCACCGGCCCTGAAGTCAGGAGGACCTGAGTTCAAATCCGACCTCAGACCAAACACTTGACGTGTACTAGCTGTGTGACCCTGGGCAAGTCCCTTAACCCCAATCTCCTAAAAAATAAAAAAATAAAAAAATTTTAAAAAACAACAATTACTCATTACATCATATTTAGAACTTGAGAGTATAAACATTTACTATTAAAGATTTTCCATCATTTTCCTTTCATATTTCATATTCCTTTATTTCTCTTAAAGACAGAAATAAGACTATATCAAAGATTACTAAAGTATAAATAATAAAGTCTTAATTTATCCTTGTGATTGCAACTGTAGTGATTGAAGTATGTCAGGCAAAGCATATCAGATCTGTTAAGCAAAACTGACAAATGAAATGCTTGACACATATTCAAGCAAGGCTTGGGGGGTGGGATGGGATGAGGAATAAGGAAATATCAAGGACAAGAAATTCAGACAGGCAGAAGAAGAGTTTTAAAAAAGATAGTAAAGAGTGTGCACTGAGCAGTCACCCAACTAGACATCAGACAAATGAAGATGCTCAAAAGGACAGATTTAGTTCATCCAAACAGATGAAAATGACAGCTGATGAGTTTAATTTTCATAAATAATCTTGTGCTAAAAGCAAATAAACATTTCTGAAAAGAATGTCAGATATTAAATTATGAAAGAAACATCAAACATCTTACATTTGTTCTAGTCTTTCTCATTTTGGAGAAGAATGTAACTAGTGATGAGACACAGTGTTTCCAGTATGACACAGAAATGAAACATCAAAGCTGACACTGGAAAATGCCAGCATCTCTGAAACTCATGTCAAAAAACATAAGAGAAGACCATGTCGATTTATTTCTTTGTCAGCATGACACTGCCTACAGAAAATTCATCCATGGGGTCAAAAAGTCAATGCAGTTTACTGTACAGAAATTCTTCAGCTTCAGTCCAATGCAAAAAAAAAAAAAAAAAATTATATATGGCCCAATGACTGATTTTATACAGAAAATGCCACAGTTCACAGTATACATTTTTTAACAGGTTTAAATTCAAAATAATCACTCACCCATTATTTACCACATACTTAGACTTCTACTTAATAGTGGTTGTTTCCAAAAATTCAATTCCCCCTTAAAAGATGAAGATTTGATGCCACAGTCAATAATCAGATCTCACGGAGTTATTAGCTTCATTTGGCCGATAATTTTCAAGGTGTAATTTTCTTCAGTAAGGTTTTCTACCTCTTTTTCCTTTTTTTCTTCCCTAGCTCTTGCTTCTTTTTTCATTTTTTTCTCTACTGTTTTCTTTTGGCTTTTTTTCAAATCTTGCTCTTAACTCTTCCAGAAATTCCTGTTGGACTTGTATCTAAACAGAATTTTTCTTTGAGGCTTTGCCTGTAGATTTTTTAAAAAGTCATTCTTTTCTGCGTTTGTATCTTGAACTTCCCTGTCACCATAGTAACTTTTTACCTTGGGATTCTTTTTGTTTGTTTGGTCAGTCTTCCAGCCTTCTTCTTAACTTTGAAATTTATATTAGTCCTGGCTCATACACTCCATGGGTGTAGGTGGAATGTCTAATTCTGTCCCTTTGCATCCTTCTTTTGCTTTCACAGCCCAGTCTAGGGGCCTGCAAGATTTCAACCCTCCCAAAGTTGTGTGATCTAGGAAGATGTCTGTTTGCTGTCCTCACCGAGTATAAGTTCCTGACCCAGGTTTGGGTCTATTGGTTTCTCCCTGGTTGGAAGTTTCAGTAAATTGCTGCTGGAGTCAGTCACTGTTAGCCTACTGCGATGCTGGGCAAGTTCAGAGTGTGTGAACCGCTGGTTCCCCTTAGGTCTGGGGCTCCAGTCCTGGTCATTCACACTGAGCTAAAGGCTAGAACTGAGTCGCTGCTCTGTTCCTGGGATCAAAGCCACATAGCTACATTTGCTTCCAGAGCTTGTTCCCCACTCAGTACGCAGCTAGAGACCACACTCACAACTCCCCCCTCCCATCCTATATATAACCCAGACTGGGGTGACAGGTGACAGAGCTGCCAGATGGAACCTGCTCTCAGACCCAGAGCTAGGTTCAGGGTTCTCCAGTCTCTCTAACAGGGTACTTCCTGTCCTGGTGCTTCTCTCAGCTTCCTATCAGTCCCTGAATAACTGAACGCACGCTTCTGACGAGCCCCAGACACCAGTGTCCACAGACCTCTCTGTCTCTCTCTCTCGGGTAGGAAAAACGACGGTGACTTTTTCCTTGCTTTGCCAGAGAGAATCTGGTACGAGGCATTTTTCCAGATCATTGTGGAGCCGTTCTACTACTTCCTCTTACTCCACTATCTTGACTCTGCCTCCACAGACAATATTCAAGAGGATGCAAAGTTCTAAAGATGATTTCAAAGGGGTGAACCCAAAGAAACATTTTGTGCAAAGTAGCATTTTTGGAATAAAAGTATAGTGTTGACAAGGGCATTCATTAGGATGTGTGGAATAGCAAGCAGTGCCTTAGGCATAAAAGCCTCCCTACCTTGTTTTTCCAATGCTTTCATCTCTATCCAGCTGAATTATAATCCTCTCCAGATTTATTCCATCATTGTTCAACCCTTGGCTAGCCCCTTCTAGTGAGCCTTATGAAAGCCTGGTTCTATTTTTTTCTTTTCTTATTGCTCATTGACAGGAATACACCCATGATGTGAAGTAGTATGATAAATCAAACAACCATGTATTTGCTAAATGCCTACCATAACTACATGCTAGGCTGTAAGGATACAAAGAAAAAAATTAAATAGCTCCTACTCCCAGGAGTTCAATATGATCAGGGAATCCAACATGTACACATATAAGTATATAAGGAATACAAAATAGATACAAAGCATTATGTACACAAAACAAATAAAAGTTATGACCAAGTGTTCCATGTTCTGGTAGTATCAGCTTCGGTGGAATATTTCCAATTTCTCTCTCCTAGCTGCTAAATCTGAAAGAGATAAGAAACAAAGGCCTCCTATACAATGTATAGTTCTCATCATCTTTCTTTGTTTTAAGTAATATTTGATGTATGGTTATTTTTTATTTGCATATTTCTTTCCTTGGAAGCTTATTCCTGGAGAACTATCTTCTGTTCCATTGGACCTAGTCAACAATTTTGTAGCCTGCGTCAGTAGAAGTTTCCTCACTATGTGTTCCCTTATATCAATGAAAATACAGTTTGACTCTCCCAAAAACATAAGAAAATGGAGAGCTATAGGTTCTTAAGAAGAACGATACAATAAAAATTGAAAATTAGCTTGGCAGGCAACAAATATGTAGGATGGACTAGATAGAATAAAGAAGATGCGTTAGGAGGCTGATGGTGGCAAAAGGTGATGGGGGCCTCATCTACAATGAAAGGCAGGAAACAGTAGATGCTGGTAGCTAACCACTAACCTATAAAAAGGAGGACTGTAGGAATTAGGGCTAAAAGGGACTTTAGAGGTGATATAAATCATCATTTTCATGCTACGGGTTCACATTACTAATCCTTGGATCACAAATTCACAATAAATATAGCCATTTCTAAAGCTAGAAACCACAGCTGGAGATCTGAAACCAGACCTCTAACCCCAAGGACAACCAAGAAATACAATCTCTTAAGAAAATCAATGCATTTCTTTCCTAGCAAATTCTTGAGTCATAGGCAATAATACAGAGGATCCATGTTTTCCAAGGATCTGCACACCCTCCCACACATGCACATATTTCTGAAATTGGTACAACACCATCAGCTGAATAAAAATGAATTTTACAAATACATACTTGGGCTGTATAGAAAAGGGGAAAGCCCAAGAGTATTATACATGCTCTTACAGAGACTGGATGACAGATAATTTTTATTCTACTAACCCTCTCCTACATGTTCTTCTGAAAAGTATTCGAGAATTTAATTTTCGCCTACACCTTCTCAGCAAATTAGGAAGTTCTCTCTACAGAACTGTTCACCATGACAGATTCAATCTTTACTTCACTCAGGAGACCATTATTTGGAATTTCTCCTTTATGCAAAGGGCAAAGAATTTTATATATTCCTGAGAGACATGTACAAAAACCAAGTTTTTATAACTCAAATCTTACTTAAAAGCACTAGAAGATCTGGCTGTCAAGACAGAAAGGTGAGATATGTATTTTTTTTTTTTTTACTGTGTCACCTTTTGTGACAGCAAGGATCCCAATGTCTAAGGAATTTGGCTTTCAGACAAGACCGACTGTTTCACTGGCTTAGAGAAGTTCCAAAGGGAAACTTAGCAATGCAGGATATGCTTACCACTCTGCAATTAATATTCTTAAAGAGAGCTTCCTAATGGCACTGTGAGGTTAAGAAGCTAACCCCAAGATTACTATGTGTTAGAGGAAGGAATTGAACCCACTGAAGACTGACTTGTAAATTTCTGTCCCCTATGCCAAAAAGCCTCTCATTTGTGGTACGCGAAGAATTCAGAAAAGCAAAGAGAGCCTTATATGAATTGACTCAAACTAAAAAAACAAAAACAAAAACAAAAAAACAGGAAAAAATACACGCGGCAATAAAGCAAAAAGAAAAATAATGAAACAAAACTAAAACTGAATGTAGTGCAACTATTTTGACCAAGAAAGCAATTTGGGACTATTCCCCCCACTCAAGTCACTAAACTGTACACGCTCCTTGACGCAGTGATACCCCTATTAGGCTTTTACCCCGAGGAAATCAAAGAAAGAGGAAAAAAGACACGTATGTACAAAAGTATTTGTAGTAGCAAAGAATCAAAAACAAAGGGGAACCAACTATAAGGAAACGACTAAACAAATTATGTTTTATGAATGTAAACGAATATTAGTATACAGTAAGGAATGAGGACAAGGATGCTTCAGAGAAATCTGGGAAGACCAGTATGAAATGATGCTGAGTGAACAGAACCAGGATCACAATTTATACATTAACATTATACAGATAAACAACTTTCCTTGAAAACTCTAAATTACACAATGACCAACTAAAATTTGAGAGAGCGTGTAATGAAGCATGCTATACACTTAATCAGAGAGGTGACAGACTCAAGATGCAGAACAAGACATCTATTTTCAGATTATATATTCTTTTTTTGAGGGGGCGAGGTGGGCAAAGGTTGGTAAAGAAGACAAAGGGAGATAATACAGCAGGAAAGTGAAAAGAAAAGAGCAAAGTCATTGAGCCTAAAGTAGGTGAGCCAGACAGCTTTAAAAGCTATAGGCTGAACTTATTAATAGCAAGTTGTTCACAATAAATGTAAATTTTCATATACATTTCTTTTTTTGTTCTACTACATATATGAAAATGTCCATTTTATTTGGTGTTTATTAAGAATAAAAATAAAAAGTGATAACTTAAGTGGGGCACTATATATGATATAACACATTCACTGTCAGATAAACACTTTACTAAACTTCTCTTTTTACTCTTTCTTTTCCAATTTCTTTTGAAAGAGATGACTCTCTTGAGCTGCGGAGCAGGATATATTTGAAAATGAGTGAATAAAAAGGATATCAATTAAAAATTTTTTAACAAAGAATCCTGTAGTTCATCCATCTGTACAGAGAAAAATCCAGTTATAAAGCAAATCATCATCTAATTTTCTCTTTTACAGAAATCTGAATTTTCATACATTAGTTTTGCTGAGAGTTGAAAAACTAGCAGTGGCCTATATGTAGATCAAAAAAAAAAAGAGGTTTGCAGAATACTACTTGAAGGTTCATGATCACCTTTTCTTGTTCTGCATAACCACTGTGAGATTATGTATAAGTACAATTTCTAGTGTTACCAGAAACATCAAAGTCTTTGGACATAAATGTTGGGATATTTTATTTTCATGTAATTGGTTACTCAAATAAATAGTAATCTGGAAAAAGACACAAGTAATTAATTTATAAATTGATATTTTTAAAGGCCAATTCAATAAATTAAATCATTTGTTCTTCATCTTTTATACTACTTTGATCAGAAAGTAGAACTCAATGCATTTCAATTCAAAAGGTACTCTAAATTATTAAACACTTCACTTACAACTTATTCAGTCATACAATAGGCACTGTGAGGGGTACAATAGCAATATTACATGATGTCCCTGACCTATATACCTCATGTCAAAGATAGAAAGAAAGGTCCCATTTACAATAATTGTTCATAGTTGTCCTTTTTGTAGTACCAAATAACTGGAAACAAAGTTGATGCCCATCAACTGGGGAATAGCTTTAGATACTGTGGCCTATATGTGCCCCATGTAATAGTATGGAGTCATAGTATTAAGAAATAATGAATATATGAAATGCAAAGAAGTATGAGAAGACTTGTGAATTAATACAAAGTGAAGCAAACAGCACCAAAAAATAAAATATGCAACAACATTGTCAAAACAAAAAACACAGTAGTAAGAATGATCAAACTTGGACTCTCCAAAGTTATTTACCTCTTAATTGCCAAATCTGGCAGTATTTTCTCAACACTCATCCTCCTTCATTCTCTTTGCTGAATATGACACCACTGGCCACTCTCTGAACCTAGAGACTCTCTCTTCCAAAACTGTTCTTTCCTGGTTCTGCTCCTCCCAATCAGATCTTGTCTTTCTCAATCTCCTTTACTACATCATCATCCATATCAAACACCATGACTGGATGTACCGCGAGAGTCTATCTTAGGTTTTCTTCTCCCTTCTCACTAGATCATCTCACCAGCCCCCATGAGTTTAATTATCCTGCAAATAACTCCCAGGTGCACTAATCAAGTTAATATAATCAAATGCCTGTTAAGACTTTTCAAAATGGGGGCAGCTAGGTAGCATAGTGAATAGAGCTCTGGCCTTGGAGTCAGGAGGACCTGAGTTAAAATCCAGCCTCAGACATTTAATACTAGCTGTGTGACCCTGGGCAAGTCACTTAACCCGATCTACTCACCAAAAAGCAAAAAGTAAAAAATAAAAAATAAAAATAATAAAAAAAAATCGATGTCCTACATCCACCTCAAATTCAACATGAGAAAAGGGAAGTCCAAATGTCCCCATTTACATCCATGGCACCATCATTCTTCTAGTCTCTCAGGTACACAACCAAAAATCAGTGCTTGATTCCTCAGCCTTCTTTAACCCTCTCAAGCCATTTGCCAAACCTTGCCATCTCTTCCCTGTGATCTCTGATCACATAGGCACTACACTAGTTCAAAACTTATCAGCATTAGTTTCCTTGTCAAGAGCTTCTAACCAGCCTAATCCACCCTCCAGAACTACCAAAGTGATTTTTCCCTAAGCGCAAGTCTTAGCATGACACATTCACTTGGTCCTTATATATATCTAGGTTAAAATATAAACTCCTCTGCTTGGCAATTAAAGTCCTTCCCACAAGCCAGTCCCAACCTACTTTTCCAGTCTCATTATACATTACCCATCAGATGTACAGACAAGATAAAGAGTTCATTACTAAACAAGAGAAAGGGTCACAGAAGGTAAAATGGACAATTTTGATTACATAACATTAAAAAGAAGAGAAGCAGGTAAATAGGGGGGAAAGTTTCTCTGAAAAAGGTATCATTTCTAAGCTACACAGCAAACTGACTCAAATCTAGAAGGATAAGAGCCACTACCAACTGATAAATGGTCAAAGAATATGAAGAGGCCATTTTCAGAGGAAGAACTCCAATCTATCAATAGCCACATGGGGGAAGAAATGCTCTGAATCACTAATAATTTTTGTTGTTCTTCAGTCATTTCAGTCGTGTCTGACTCTGTGACCCCATTTGAGGTTTTCTTGGCAAAGATACTGGAGTGGTTTGCCATTTCCTTCTCCAGCTTGTTTTAACAGATGAGAACACTGAGGCAAACAGGGTTAAGTGATGTGCCCAGAGCACACAGCTAGTAAGTATCTGAGGCTGGATTTTAATTCAAGTGTTCCCGATTCCAGGCCTGGCACTCCATCCACAGAACTACCTACCTATTCTTTACTAATAATCAGAGAAATGCAAATTTTAATAACTCTGATGTTCTACCTCATACCAATTAGAATGGTAAAGTTTATAAAAAAGAAAAATGACAAATGCTAGAAGGGCTTTGGGAAAATAGGTACGTTAAAGCACAGTTGGTGGAGCGTGAACTGGTCCAGCTGTTCCGGAAAGAAATTTGGAACTATGCCCCAAAACTCAAAATATTATTAAACTGTGCATACCCTCTGACCCAGAAATACCATTGGGTCAATACTCCCAAAGAGATTCAAAAAAAAAAAAAAGAGGAAAAGGACCCACATGTACAAAAATATATGTAACAGCTCTTTTTGTGGTGGCAAAGAACTGGAGATTGAGGAAGTGCCCATCAATTGGAGAATGGCTGAACAACTTATGGTATGTATGAATGCAACAGAATACTTTATGCTGCAAGAAACTATGGTGGGGATGATTTTGGAAAAACCTGGGAAGATTTTTATGAACTAATGCAAAGTGAAGTGAGCAGAACCAGAAGAATAATTTATATAATAACAATATTGTAAAGACAAACAACTTTGAAAAACTTAGGAACTCTGATTAACACAATGACCAACCAAAATTACAGAGGACTCATGATGAACCATGGTACCCACTGCCTGAGTTAGGTGACACACTCAAGAGCATAGTTTGTTTTGTTTTGGGTTTTTTGGACATGACCAAGGTGGCAATTTGTTTTGCTTTTCTTGCATTCTCAGTGGGGGGGGAGTAAAGAAGGAGGAAGAAAAGGCAGTTTCATGAAAATAAAATAAAATTTAATTTTGAAAATGCAGTTATGATATAAAGTATTCTATTATCTATTATTATTAAATAATATATATTATGCAGCTGTGATAAAGTATTCTATTATCTATTAAATGATTTAATCTATCAAATAATATATATTATTATCTACTATCTATTAAAGAATGTTAGTGAAATGTTCAAAAATCTTACAAAGTTAGACTTTTTTAAAAGGACCATCTCTTAGCTTTTCTAACCCAATGACAGATGTAACAAACAAAAAATCCTAAGAACCTTAATTTTTAAGTAGTTACAGAAATACAGAAGCCAATGAAGGAATGAACAACTTTACATTTAAGATACAACCACTTCAAATGTTTATAATGGAGAGGAGACTTTAGAACTTATTTTAAACAGGTTAAAACTTAGTACCAAACATTTAAAAAAAAACAACTCAAAAAAGAGTGGATTAACTTACCTACTGAATGATAAGATGAATTCTTCAAATCATATGCACAGATGGCACTAGACTCACATTTGGGAAAAGACATATTTCCACAGAGGTTTATTTTATAAAGTATACGTTTTTCAATATCAACTGCTTCCCATGTATAACTACAAAAAAGAAAAAATAATCATTATATTCTAGTAAAAGAGAGTGAGACAATTTTACATGTCAATTCTGTTTAAGAAATTCACTATAATTGATAAACATTTAATTCTTCCAAAGTTACCATACTGTTCTGACTGCAAGTATACACCAAATAAAAACCACATTCCTTAAAATGATAAATTTTAGGAGGGAAAAAGCACTTAAGTATACATGGAAAAATTCTACCAATTATAAACCACATTCAAGTTTTATAACAGCTAGATTTAAGAGAAAAGCACAGCCTATATTAAGACTATTATGATAGGCCCTCCAAAGTCATATTCTGTACCATTCTAGCTCATCTAATTATTTTCATCTCCAGGATCTAATATACAACTATCACAGAACCAAAAACTGATAGAGTTGGAAGGAACTTGTAAGGAAATCTAGCCAACTGCCTTCATTTTGCAGTGAGAAAAGTAAGACTCATTTAAGCTAAATGACTTCCCCAAGATCACAAAGAAAGGTTAAGGGCAAAACCAAGATTAGAATCTAGTTTTTCTTGACTCTCCGTTCAGTGTTTTTGCTAAACAACAAATATCTTACTTGGTATCTACTGTGTATGGAGCCCAGTAATATGTGCTTGAGGGGGAGAGAGGGAGAGAATTAAGTGGAAATACAAAGAAAATACTATCTAAGTAGGGAAACAAAGAATACTTATATAATAAAATAATACCTTAGAATTAGGCAAAAAAAATAACAGTAATGATATCTTGAATGAAATGCTAAATAACAATAAAGTAATAGTAATATTTTAAATCTGAGTTTAGACAAAAGTGTAAGACATGCCACAAGATTGACAAATAAGAGATATAGACTAGTGATAAATTACATGATTAGTTTAAGTCATGGTACTCATCTGTTTTTATTACTACTCCATAACACCACAATCTAAATTTTTGCTTCCCTTCACAAAGTATTAATCAATTACATATTTACATCAATTACAACTACAAAAAAAAAAACTATTTCCTACCCCACACTGCCACCACCTTAGTTCAGACCCTCATCACTTCACTCTTTATCCATTACAAGAGCCTTCTAGTTGATCCACCTGCTTCTCTCCATTCAGTACATCCTCCACTGATTTTTACAAGAGCCTTCTAGAGTTGATCCACCTACCTCTCTCCATTCAGTACATCCTTCACAGAGCTACCAAAATGGTCTTCATAAAGCACAAAATCTGACCATGCCATCCTTCTCCTGTAAAAACTCCAGTGACCCCCTATATTACCTTCAGGATCAAATATAAAATCTTGTTTGGCTTTTAAACCTTCTATAACCCTAACCACTTCCTACTTTCCCAGTCTTCTTGCACTTAACTCTCTACATACACTGAAATCCAGTGACATTGGCCTCCCCACTATTGTTCAAACAACTATGTCTTCCAACTGTGTGTTTTTACTAGCTATTCCCTGTGACTGGAATATCTCTTCCTCCTCATCTCTAGCCCCTATCTTCCTTGAAGTCTCAGCTAAAATCCCACCTCCTACCTGAGGCCTTTCCTCTCCGCATAATGCTAGTGGCCTTCCATGTGTTGATTACCTCCAATTTACCCTCTGTATAATTTCTCAGTATATAGTTAAAGTTTGCATGTTGTCTCCCCCATTAGACTGTGAGTTCCTTGAGAGCAGGGACTATGGTTCTGCCTTTCTTCGTATGCCCAAAGCTTATTAGCACAGTGCCTGGCAGGTACTTAATGCTTGCTGACATAACAGGTTCATTAGAACAAAGTTGACAAAAAGCTGGACAACAGGCCTTGGAAACCACCAAGCTGCCCAATCAAAGTAAGCATATGTGAATTTACCAGAGGGAAGGAACACTGAAAGAGAATAGCAAAAGCAGGAAAAATGGGAAAACACAAGGAATGTTCAAATAATGAGTTAGAGAAAACCCATTTTTAATAGTTAAAAGTGAAGTTAAAGCCCCCCTGCCACATTCCTCTGCAGAAGGGCAAAGTCCACAGGTCTGATTCACTGTATATATCTTCAGATTTTTTCAGTGTATTGATTGGTTTTGCCTACTTTTTCTATACTTTCTTTTCTTTAAAAAATATTTGTTATATGGCTCTCAGGAAGAGACAGAAGGGAGACTCGGAAAAATTCTGGTGATCTACAAAACAAAATATACAAAAAAAAAATTAAGAACTTTAAAATCTAGTTTGACTATCAAATCATAGTAAGAAAACAAGCCCAATCGGCCTTCCAAACTCATCACTCAACTGAAATTGCTGTCTCCAAAGTTACCAACAATATCTTAATTACCGAATCTACTGGCACTTTTTCTCCATCCTCATCCCTCTTGATCTGTCTTCAATACTGTATACCATCAATCACCCTCTCTTCCTGGATACTCTCGCCTCTCCAGGTTTTCATGACAGGGCTCACTCTGAGTTCTCCTACCTACCTAATTGCACTCCTCAGTTTTTTTTTTGTTACAAATGCCATCACACATTGGGGTATCCCCCTGGACCCTCTCTTCTTTATATATACTATTTTTCCTGGTGATCTCTCATTTGCTCCCATGGAATCAGTTATCATCTCTATGCTGATAATTCTCAGTTCTACTTATCCAGCTCTAACCTCAAGACTCACATTTCCAACTAACTATTGGACATCTCAAAATGTATGTACCACAGCATCTCAGACTCAACGTATACAAAGCAGAATTATCTTTCTCTCCAAATCTACTCTTTTCCTATTTCAAATCCTATCTCCTCTTCTCCACTCACCTCTCATCTGAGCAATTGCAATAGTTTTTTATTTGCTCTCCCCACCTCTAACTTCTCCTCTTTACAGTGAAGCCTCCACAAAGCCAAAATCATTAATCATTAATTTTACACTTAACCAATTCCAGGAGCTTCCTCTTATTTCTAAGAACAAATATAAACTCCTATGTCTGACATTTAAATCTCTTCATAATCTTGGTCCATTTCTACCTTTCCTTACACAGCAAGATCCAGACATACCAGCTTACCTGTTGTTCCACACACATGACACTCTCTCCCACCTCTGAGCATTTGTACTGGCTGTTCTCCTTTGACTCAGCCTGTCATAATCCCCAGTTTGCTTCAAGACTCAGCTCATGAACCACCTTCTAGATGAAGACTTTCTTGATCCTTGCAACAGTTAATGTATTCCCATACCTAAACCACCTTTAGTTGTTTTTATTTATTCTATATATACCCATCTTTGTACATGTTGTCTCTGCCCTATACAATACACATGGTCCTTAAGAGAAGAGACTGTTTCAATTTTGGTTTTGTGTTCCCCACATTTAACATAGTGTCCTTCATAAGGAAAGTGTTAAATGATTGCGTGTTATTTGATTAGTCCAAAGCTCCTTCCATTATACCACTCTGCCTCACAAAACTGAATATATCTTTCAGAAGGGAAAAGTTCAGAATCTTTATTGTCATTTTTAGATAGAACAATCACAATTCAATCTGAGCAACGTAATAGCCATGACAAAGTTTTTCAGAAACTTAAAGATACTGTCATCTTGATATAAAGTATCTTAAAGTCCAAATCCTATGTTATGAAGAGAGAAAACTAGCAATCTGACTCTGATTCATATTGGGAATGCGGCTTTAGATGGGTACAGAACTGTCCCAGAGATTTTTCTTCTGTTCATAGTGGTAAAAGTTGTAGATCATTCCCAGGTCTGTACCAGAAAAGAAGTGAACAACTGGTTGGGAAGACGGTGTCTAAGACAGCAGCTTTTATGAAAAGATGGTGGGATTTTAGTGTATCATAAGGCTGTTACCAGCAAAAAGGGTAATGAGACAGTCAAAACAGCTAATCAATTAAAATAATCACTGTGTTGATTGAGCTACACCTTCATTCAGTTCTTATCATCATGTTTTAGGAAGAATACTGATAAACTTAAGAACATCCAAAGGAAATTACAATGGTAAAAGGTCTCAAGATCATTCCATATGAGAAAAATTGAAGTGGGGGTTGTTTAGCCTGAGAAGAAAAGGCATAGTTGGGTACATCTTTACAAATGAAAAAACTGAGACCCCAACAAGGCTGAACTGCCAAAGATCACACAGGTATTAAAAGGCAGGTGCATGTGCCAGGTACCAAGAAACACAAGAATAAAAGCACAATCAGTCTCTGCCCTAGGGAAGCTTACAATGTAAGCAGGAGATAACTTGTACATCATGGGCATGCGCAAAATAGATACAAGATGACTGGGGGATTCAGAAAAGCAGAGGAGAAAAAGAAAGATTTTAAGGAACCAGAGACTCTAAAAGGCAAGGATAAAGTAGAAATGCATTCCAATTAATGGGAAAAGCACTTTGTCAAATGCAAAGGCATAGAAATGGGAAATGGAATGCCATGTTGAAGAAACAGTGAGAAGGCTATATTGACTGCATTACAGAATACAGAAAGAGGAATAATTAAGAAAAAGGAAATTTGTTTTGCTTGTCCCCAGAGGGTAGAACTTGGAGCCACATGCACAAGCCACAGAGAGGCATATGTAGGCTTGATTTAAGGGAAAACTGAACAATACAAGCTGTCTCAAATGTAATGGATCTCCAAGGAGCTGGTAGCTCACCTCTCACTGGAGATTTTCAAATAAAGGCTAGTTCACCACTTGTCAAGGATGCTGCTGCAGAAAGGACTCTGGTTCACAAAATGGGTCTGAAATTCTATAATCTGGAGTCAAAAGACTTGGCTTTAAGGCCTGGCTGATATTTATGATCTGTATGACCCTGGGCAAGTCACTTAACCTCTCTGAGTTGGATTAATTATTAAAAGTTGCTCCCACTTCCTTGATTCTAACAAGGTTCTTCTGGTAACCAGAGGCCCTTAAAGGATCCAAAACTGGCTAATTTCATATTGAGTTCCCTCCTAATTAAATATGCTTTGAAACCAGTATGTTGGCAAGGATTTTTCTCATTGAAACGATAAAATTTGATCATTAATAGCATTCGAGACCAGAAAAAAAAACCCCACAAACCTCTAGATTTTTAGTGCAGTTTCTGAAGTTAGAACAGCAAGCTCATTTCTTTATAAATTATAGGTTCAGGTATTGGCAATAACACATTTAGGGAATGGTCTAGACTCAACTGCCATTTTTAAGATATGTTTTAAATATTTCTATATGACCTTAGATTTAGAGCTAAAGGTGCCTTAGGCGCTCTAGTCCAAGCCTTTACTTTACAAAAGAAACTGCGCCCCAGAGATATTAAGAGATTTCCTTCAAGTCTCACAGAACGCAAATAGGAGGTTTGGGATTGAAATCTGGGTCACCTGATTCTTTCCACTGCTTTGTTTAGTGGAGGTAGGGGTGGGGGGAGTTTTGTTTTTGTTTTTGTTTTTAACCTAAGAAGTTCTATCTTTGACTCTGTCTTTTTATCAGTTTCGAGTCAGACCTGAATTGACAAAATAGAAAGCAAGAACTGAAGGCAAATAATTTCTGAACACAAAACAAGACAAAATTATCAATTTCACCAAAAATCATCTGGATAATCATCTTCACTTCTCTTCAGGGCTGTCTGACTTGAATTGCATTACCCTCTTTATAAAATGTGCTTCATCTTCCTGAACTTAAAAACATCTTCAGAAAAAAAGATTCTGTTCTACCAAGATTAATTAAACTTACCTACCAATAGCAGAGAGAAGATAGGGTATCAAATTCAATTAGAGAAAAAAGTAAGGCAGTCCTACCCAAAGGTAGAAGTAGATGAATAAAGGTGGAGTGTGATACCTATTCCAATTTATCCTATATATAGCTGTGTTTGTAGTTATTTGCATGTTGTCTCCCCAATTAGATCCAGAGCTCCTTGAGGGCAGGGATTGCCTTTTTCTTTGTATCCCCAGTGCTTGGCACAGGGCCTAGTGCATAGTAGGCGCTTAACAAATGTTTACTGAACGACAACTTGAGATTTCTTCAAGCCCTCTAATTTACAACCTTCCTCTTCCAGATACCAGAGTACAGTAAAGGTCAGTCATCTAATTGTGCTTTTTATTAGGACTTGTGATCTTATCAGCCTATGCAACTCCCAACTAGGAAAGAACAGAAGCCAAGCTGCATCTTACAGAGTTGCCTGAGGCATCGAGAGATTGACTTAAATGCCCAGGGTCATACCTAGTATCTGGGGTGGTACTACATATGAACTCCTCCTGACTCAAATACTGATGGCTCTCTATCTACTACCCCATACCATTTTTTTTAACCTAAAGCCTAAAAATAGAACAGATTTCCCATTGCATCCCACCTTTATTCAGCATCAAGCTCTGTGCAATGCTACCAGGCAACAGGCCCCTCACCACCTAGAAGCCTACTTCCCTGGTCTGCATCAACATATTTGGCAGTGAGTTTAAACATCAATAGTCAAACTAGGCAGGACTCCAGGCATTCCTCCTGGGGCCAAGAAGAATTAGGTGCCAATCAAAAAAATACATTATGAGCAAAGTTTTAAGGAAGCAATATACACTCTAAGACAGTGACAAAACATTCACCCAATTAGCTTTGAGCTTAACCAAATGTTACAAACGTGACATTCAGTAATCCTCAACCAAGCACCAGAACTAATATTCAAAAGCTTGTGTGCACTCTAGGAAAATTAAGGCTGTGTTTTTGTTAAGAGCAACATCAAAGCTTATAAACTAAGGGGGGGGGGGGAATCTGTTTCCTACCTAACAATGAAATTTTAGAGGTGGAATCACTAAATTGTTTTATACAACTTAAAGTACATGAGGGGTTTTTAATGGGGATGGGGGAGTAAGTAGGGGAGACGGGTAGCAATAGTGATGTGAAAAAAAGGGACAGTAAAATTGTTTTAATGCTCAGAACAGAAGGAAGCACAGATAAGCAGGACAGTTTTGAAAGTAATATGCATTTATTACATATTTTTTAAAAAGCAAGAAATATAAAATTCACAGTTTCAGATACATTCCTTTTTATGTTGTGCCATATATATGGAAATACTCTTTTGACATTTAAGTTCAGAATAAAAAAAAATTTTTTTTTTTTTTTAAGAAAGTGGATGGTGCAGCTAGGTGAACAGTGGACAGAGCACCGGCCCTGGAGTCAGAAGGACTTGAGCTCAAGTCTGGCCCCACACACAACCCTCACTAGTTGTATGACTCTGGGCAAGTCACTTAACCCCAACTGCCTCATCCAAAAAAAAAAAAAAAAAGTGGATAATGATAGAGGAAAGAAAAAATGGATACATATTCTCTCTTTTTTGCCAACTTACAATCTTGATGTGTTATGCATAGCCCCAAATTCTCTTTGATCAATACACAAATATTCCCTCGTGGCATCATCCACATCCTTTTTAATTGGGTATAACATATACATATTATTTTAAGTATATGACAACAGAACAAGTGGCAACCTTTCAGAACTGAGTAGGTAGAATTCCATTTTAAAGATCTTCAGGACATCCAAAGTGCTATACTATATTCAAACTCCATTAAAATAGAAGCTCATTGCTACTGTTTCCAGAAAGGTAATATTTTACTGTTTTATTTAAACAAATAAACATTCATTTAAACAAATAAAGTAAATAATCAGTGTACACAGCTGGGGAGGCAGAAGGCAATAAAGATTTTCCTGACTGGATGGGGGAGGGGATGGCAAGAAATCTGAATCCAATCATAGAAAATGAGCAGTAGCTCCCAGAAGAATAAACATTTCCTACTGCTATCTGAATTTAAAACACTCTTAAACTGTGATGTCACAAACACTTTTTGGAAGCAGACAGGGTATATATATATAATGTCCCGACTGATAAATTGTCAAAGGATATGAATAGGTAGTTCTCAGATGAAGAAATCAAAGCTATCTATAATCATATGAAAAAATGCTTTAAATCACTATTGATTAGAGAAACACAAATTAAAACAACTCTGAGGAACCACCTTACACCTATCAGATTGGTTAATATGACAGAAAAGGAAAATAATAAATGGTGGAGGGAATATGTGGGAAAATTGGGACGCTAAGGCACTGCTGATGGAGTTATGAACTGATTCAATCATTCTGGAAAGCAATAATGCCTCAGACACTAGCTGTGCAACCCTGGTTAAGTCATTTAATGGGTCAGTCTCAGTTTAGGGAAAGGTGGGAGAATTTAAAGGGGAGATTTCAAAGTGACAAGCTGCTTACTGTAACCTAGCAACGTTTCCTGGTTGAATGGATATGCATTGGGGAAATGGCTGCTTCAGTTTTTCTCCACTACCCTTTTTTCATTGGATTATTTCTTTATTTTCCTGGTCCCCTGGCTAGCTCATTAAAAGACCAGTAACTTCAACAACTTACTTCACCTCTCTTGAGCCTCAATTTCCTCCAATCTGGAAAAATGGGAGAACTGAACTTGCTGAGCCTTCCAGTTCTAAATCCTATCCCTATGATATATGCAAATCTTTCAATCTGGCTGTTTATCAGCCAATGGTGTCAAGCTGCATAGATGACATGAACATCAACAAAAGAAGCTAAATTCTGGACTTAAACTTTAATAAGTTATCTGAGTCACATCATGAGCAGGCAAAAGGGAAATGATAGGAAAAATATCTAAACCAACATATAAAGGAACTGAAACATGATAAGAGAAACTAATTAAACGCCACAGCAAGAAGCAAAACCCTGAAACTATTAACAATATATTTTGAATTTTTTAATGTTAAGTTAAAGTTTTTAATTTTATTAATTTATTTAATTTATGTTATTTATATAATTATATAATTTATATAATATATAATGTTATTCAACCTCCAAATCCTTAATGAAAAAAAAAATTAACTTTTTTTTTTTAATTAGAAGAAAAATATTAGAACAGCAATATCCCAAACATATATCCATTCACACAGGAAACACTGCTAGGCTACAGTAAGCAGCTTGTCATTTTAAAATCTCCCTTTCCATCTCTCACTCCTCCCCCAAACCCTGCCCAGTGACCGAGGATTGTGAAATTTTGCTTAATCTACTCAGAAGTAGTAGTTCAATCCTGGTTAGAACTGCACTCCTGAGCACAAAACAGCCTATTCAAGGAGTTGGTAGGTGAGCCTGGCTTTGGAATTCACAAAGGTAAGCAAAATTTTTTGCTGCCTAGCATCACTATTTGATGTACTGAACACAGTTAAGCATACAAAAACAAGCCTATTCCAAAAACTGAACCTGAGTATTCCAAACAGATATAACTGGCCACATAAACCTCTCCGGGTCACCTGAATTTTCCTTTTTCTATAGCACTTGCTGACTAAATACCTCTCACTATTAGACATTTATCTCATGTACTCATAATTATCTTTCCCATGTATATACACAAGACTGTAAGCTCCTTGAAGGTAGGGCAACATCATTTCTTTTTTTATCCCACGACACCCAGAACACAGTAGTTGTTCAATAAATGTCTGTTGACACTAAATTGAAAAAGAAATAGCTGAGTCACTTAGAATGACAAAAGGTGCCAGCCACCAGTTCTTACTATATCAAAGCATTGGACAGATTCCAAATGGCAATTCATACTATAATTTAGGTGAGATGTCATTAAAAGAAAAAAATTTCACAAGATCTTAATCTTGGAGCAGGAAAGAATCACAGAGCCCAGGACCTAGAACATAGCAGGCATTTAATAAACATTTGTTGATGAATCACCTGGTCCAAAATCATTTTATAGAGCTAGAATTTGAACTCAGGTCCACTTACTCTGAATCCAGCACTCTTTCCACAACACCATGATAACTTTCTACACGGAAAAAGAATTTTCCACCTTGTTGACAGGCTGTTTGTAGTGAATGGTCACTACAACAAAGTTTCTATGTAATACAAAAATTACGCCAATCCTTCAGAGTTCTTTATCATGGTATATAATCATCTCTATCCTTTCAATGTGAGTTCATCATAGATTGCCAATAACACTGGCTTGGTTCAAAGTGGCTAAGCCTCTCTGATGGTGTCTCAGAGAAGAGCTATGGATTTTTAAAAAGGGTAACCTTACATCAGATCCTATTGACCAAGAGATCACATGCTATTTTGTGCTCAAGTTCTTCCCTACCCAGAAAGCAGATTTCTACTATTGGCTCCTGAGGCAGTTCTGCTTTCTTCTTCTTACAACTCAAATGACCAAATCCGAGAGACCTTTATTACTAAGCCATGACTGCCCTCTCTAAAATAACTATCAGTTTACTCCCCTCCTCTCACATCCAAATTTAGGCTCTGAGCCCCAGAGAGAACACATCTATATTTACCTTAGTCATCTCAAATTCACACTTTGCAGAAAGATAACTGGTTAGCTACCAAATGACAAGTCTAAGCTAATGGGCCAAGTTACAACTGTCTTCACTAAATTTGGAGCCTTTCTTTTGGCTAATACATCAAGCACAGGAAGCAAAAGTTAAAAAGAAAAAGAAAAAAAGCTGCATGTAACTAAAAGCCCCTCGAATATCCAGAAGTCTTGTGGTTTAAAAGCTATTCTAGGTATCAAGTTGTATGCATCCTAAGCCAACAAGCTTTCCCTGTATCTTGCTAGCTCTGAAGCAACACCTTTTCCCCTCCAATTCCAACTTCCTTACTCCTGCTGAAACTGCCAGTAGGTGTGACCAACAATCAACATCTGCATGCAGAGCACAAGGGTTTCATTTTAATCTTATTTAGTTTAAGTTTCATAACATCCTGAAGATGTTGGCAGATTACCAAGTAGATGGAAATACACAAGTCCTACACTTTCAACCAACTCCGAGGAAGGAAGAAGTTGCTCCCTTCCTGATACTGCAACAACTTGGATGCCACATTTAATATAAAAACATAGCTGGTTCCATAATCAGGCTCATCTAATATAAGGGAAAGAAAAAGGGAAAAGGCATTTAGTAAGTGTCTACTATGTGCCAGGCACTATGCTAAGCACTTTATAAAGGCTATTGGATATTCAACACAGGATTTTACATCAGATCCTGGAGGTGATACGGAACCACTGGAGTTTATCGAATATGGGGTGGTGACATGGTCATATCTACACTTTAGGAAGATTATTTTAAGAGGTGAGTGGAAGATGGAAGGGAGTAGGGAGAGACTTAAGGCAGGCAAACCTACCAGTAGCCTAGCTATGATGTGATGAGAAGAACCCGAAGAGTAGTGGCCATGTCAAAGGAGAAAAGGGGATGTACACTAGAGACTTGGAAAAGGTAAAATCAACAAGACTTGGCAACAGTCTGGACATCACCACTCATAGTTGTAAAAACTCAGATAAACACGGGTTTTCCCAAAGATCTGTGAAAAAGACCCAAATGTATATTATGCCTCCCAACTTGTGTTCTCTTACTCCACCAATATGCAGAGCAAGAAAAGAAAAACGAGATAAGACAGAGGGAAACATTACTGAGTCGATACAGAATGTCAAAGTGTGAACATTTAGGTCAAAAAACAACCTACAATCCAGGGTGTTTATTAATAACTAAATTCACGTAATAGAAGGCACTCTCCATGTGCCTAGACCACCTTTTGTCATCTTATTTAAGTAATCTAAATGTTTAGAATTTTTTTTTAATTTTCCACTTGAATATCTCCTAAGGTTCTGACACTCCTTATTACACAGGCTAGTGAAATAAATTACTCATCAAATCCATCTGCTTAGTGCTGTCATTTTCTACAGTTAGTTTTCCAGGTCATAAACCTAGGGGAGAGGGAGAGGAAAGGAGAGAGAAAAAGAGAGTGAGAGAAAGGAAGGAAGAGAGAAGGAGGGAGAGGGAGGTAGAAAGAGAAGAGGAGAGAGAGAGAGAGAGAGAGATAGGAAAAGACAGCACACATGAATCTTCCAAATCCAGGGAAAGAATGGAAATGGGGAAGAGAACTGGAATGGACATTTACAGCAGTGTATTTACTTCATGATATATCCAACGTTGTCCACAAAGTGCAAAGACGGAAGCGAATATCCAGGGAGGGGGAAAAATCCACCTTATTGGGAATGATGGATTTCTGCCCTGATCTGGGGGTTATGAAAAACAATGCAACACAGCAGCTAACACTCATACAGGAAATAATTCACTTCCTATTTTAACAAACCCACAAAGCTGAGTATAGAGATATATGACCTAGACAGAAAGGCAAGGAAACATAAGACATTAATCTTCAATTTCTACGGATAGTTTTACGCACTGTCAGGAATCAGGATGTAAACATAAGTCGTGTAAGCTACTATAAACCAGGATTTGAAATCCTAAGTAAGAAATTACCCTCAAATATAGAACGAGAACAAAGAGGTGAAAATCTTTTTTCTTCTTTTTAAATACTGACCAAAGACATAGTTTATTATATAATTTTAATGGTACTATATTTCCAAAAGTGATCATAAAGTGAGTGTTTTATCATTTCAAAACATTTATTAAGCACCTGCTAAGGGTCTGGGTTAAGCAATTGGGACACAAAGGCAAACGTGACATAAACCACAGTATCAAGGACTTTAACATCTAATGGAGAGGAAAGACAGATAACAATAACATAAAAGAGGATATGATAAATAAAGGAGAGATCTAGGGGAAATGCTACAATAAATCTGTAAAGAAAAATTAATTTCAAGTGGGGTGGAATCAGGAAAGACTTCATGGAGAAGCTCGGCATCTGAACTGGATGTCAAGGGAGGGAAACACCTTCAAAAAGCAGGAATGGGGGAGGATAAGAATAGAGAAAGCTTCTTCCAGACTGTAGAAGAGAAGATGCAAGGTAAACAAAGGCTCAAAGATGGAATAGGACTGGATGAGAAAAGAAGATGAAGAACCCCATTTTGGTTAGATCTGGAAAGTTAGAGTGCATTCATATATAATGAAGCAACTTGAATGTCAAGATGCAAAATTCCTATTTCACTTGGTAGGCAAACACGGAAGGTTTTTAGAAAAAAAGAGTTAAGTGATCATAGTGGTATATTATAAAGCTTACACCAGTGTTGTGTAAAAGATAAACTTAAAAGAGAAAACAATTGAGGCAGGAAGATTCACATGGAGGCTATACCTATCTAGATAAGAAGAAAGTAGATGAATTAAGTTGACTGCAGTGGAAATGGAAAAGAGAAGAATGACATGAGCAAACAACAGACTTTGGAAATGTAAAGTGAGGGAAAAGGAAGAGTCAAATATAATTCTAAGGTTATCAGCTGGTCAAACGGAAAGACAGTCAAGGGAAAAGCAAGATTTGAGGAGAAGATAATGAGCTCAAAGTGCCTAAGGGACCAACAACATCCAAGCAGAAATGTTTATTTGGCAGCAAGAAATATGGCACTGGTGTTCGAGCCAGCTAGCAAAGTGGAACACTGGACTTGGAGTAGGGAAAATCTGAGTTCAAATCTGGCCTTGACACTTAGTAGCTATGTGACCATGAGCAAGTCACTTAACCTCCCTGTGTGTCAGTTTCCTGATCTGTAAAAGGGAGATAATGATACTTACTTCATAGGATTGTTGTGTAAATCATTAGTTAAAAATTGTATTTTGCAAATCTTAAAATAAAAATGCTAGCTGTTATTATCACAATAATATAGGGGTCCTGACCATCTCTCTTTCCTCACTTCAGTAATCTAAATAACTCCAGTTTTTCCTTTGAGTAGATAGAAAGTTCCAACAACTTAAGAAAGGAACACACAAGAAACTAATTTGGCCCAGTGGCCAAAGATACCCCAGGGTGCCAATAAAAGCATTGAGGCAAAGGATAATAACGACCAATCTGATAAAAAATCATAAGAGAAAGATGAGGGCCTTTTCTGTGACACAGCCTTTCCATTAGCTTTTCTGTTTTTCATGTCTAATACCAGGTTTAGTTATCTCTCTGGACCAGCTGGCTCCCTCAGAGTGATGTTAATGAGGCCCAGGTCAGGTGCTCTACCTCCATAAAGGCCAATTAGCTTCACAGAGAAAAACCAGGCAAGCAGGTTTTTCACAAGGGGAATTAGACAAGACAACATGGATGGCTAGCCACTGGAAAATACAACAGTAGATGCTTTGATGGTAGATAGATATCACAGTTTAATTTGATGACTGCTTTAAAACATACATACGCACTCACACATACCCACCCTAAGAAGTCTTTAGATGGACAAATACTAACTTATAATAAACCTTAATAGAAAAGCATGTACTGGATTGCTAATAGATCCGTTCTTAGAAGGCAGCAAAGGGCACAGGTTTTGGAGTTGGAAGACCCAAGTTCATACGCTATACTGCCACTTACTACTTTTGTGACCAGTTACTTCATCTTTCTGGGCCTCAGTAGCTTCATCTGTAAAATGAGGATACTGAACTAGGTAATTTAAGGATACTTCTAAGCTCTGAATCTATAATTCAATCCTAAAAGTTATTTAAGTGATTTGGTGGCAACTAGGCGGTACAGTGGATAGGGCACTGGACTTGGGAGTCTGAAAGACTTGATTTCAAAACTTGCCTCAAACACTAGCTGTGTGACTGAGAGCAAGTGGTTAACCTCTCAGCTTCAATTTCCTCATCTATAAAATGGGGGTGATAGTATCACCTACCTCACAGAGTTGCTGTAATGATCAAATGACATGACATAAATAAAATGTTTTACGAATCTTAATGTGCTACATAAATACTAGCTATTATTATTATTATTATTATTATTTCTATTATTAAATGTATAATGCAAAGGTCAAAAACCAACTGGTTCCTTGAATTGAGCCAGAGGAATTCTAAAAAGTCAAGAGTCTGAAAAGCCACAGCTGAGCTTGCTCTAAAAAGAACACCAAGAGAAGGCTTAAAGTCTGCATCTGTCTTGTGGTGAGTGAAATATTTAAAGGACAGGTGGAAAAACTACGTCAAAAGAGTCCTCACACCAACAAAAAAGATGACTAATTTTAGCTAGAATGGATTTGAGAGAAACACTTCCTCCTCACTTTTTTTTATAGAAAATATTTAAGTTCTAATGAAAAAAAATCAAAAAATTAAAACTAAGGCTAAAATAAAGACCACTTTTCCAAAATTACTCTTATCAAAATCCAATAGTTAATTCAGACCGAGTTATCTCAAGTTAAAATCCACTTCCATCCAATTAACTTTAAATAAATTTGCCCATTTTAAAGAGGACAAAAGTTACATACTTCCTCTTGCACTTCCTAAATTTTCAGCCGAAGTCACTCATGGGTATCTGAATTACAAAGGTCCCCTTTGGTTGCATTGTTATAGGTTTCCCCTTGTCTCAAAACAATGATTCATTAACACAAACTCCAGGTCTAGATTTCCTATATAACCTTTTTTGTATCAAGGGACACTTCTAGTCTCCTCTGCTACCCCCTAGTCTGGTGTTTCTAAATGCATAAAATAAAATACAAAGGATTACAAGGAAATCAAAGGTGAGTGAAAATAAAAATAAAAATTTTTCCCATTCAAATACAGTGATTCCCTAAAGTATGTCAGTTAAAAACTTGTCTCAGGCTCTTACCCTTCCCCCCAATTCGATGAATACCATTAACTAAATGCATCTGCTCTTCCCCACAACAGAATACTCTCCCTATTTTTAACTGTCAAACTATAGAAGACTCAAAAGGTCCCAGACCACACATAGGGAAAAGTCCTATTTAGGAGTTTCTCTTCAAAGGGAAGACTTCTAACAAGTTCCCAATCTGCATGACAGGCACAAAGCTAACCAAAGCACTCCACCGAATATAAGAAAAGTGTCCAACTATTCATCACTCAAAACACTAGTACTACCAGCCAAGAGCTTCTGTATTCTCTAAAATTTTATGGCTAATTTGGAAGAGGACTAGATTCATAGATGAGAAAACCAAGACTCAGAAAGGGGTGATTTAAAATCATTAGAATGCCAGAACTGGAAGGAACCTTGGGTACACAGGCCCTAAGAGATGAAGTGATTTGTCCAAGGTCACAGTGCTAAGACAAGGTTTCCAGATTCCCAGTACACTTCTCTTTGCACTATATTCAATCAATCAACAAGCATTTATGACTGCTAGGCCCTGTGCCTGACATTAGACATAAAAAAAAAAAAGAAAGAAAAACATTCTTTACTCTAAAGGACCTTAATATTCTACCAAGGGAGACTATGTACCTATGTAAGTATATAAAGAATATGATTGTTTAATATAAGGTAATTAGGGAGAAAGGCCACCAGAAGTCGGGATTATCAAGAAAGGTTTCAAGTTAAGGCAATGGTGCTTTAGTAAAGTCTTGAAGGAAAGAGTGATTCTATGAGGTGAATGAGAAGACAGTGCACTCCAGATATGAGATGGCCAGCACAAAGGTATGGACATGAGAAATAGAGGGCCATGTGTGAGGAATGGAGAGAAAGTCAGTTTGGCTAGACAGTACAGTGAGGGAAAAGAAGTAAAGTATTAAGAGACTGGAAAAATAGGTTGGGGCCACGGTATGAAGAGCTTAAAAAAAGAAAAAAAAAAGTTTATATATAGTTATCCCAAGGTTATTTAAGGATGAAAATGGAAAGAAAACAAACAGAAGAAAAATGAAAAAGATCTGCAAAGATTCTGACTTTGCAGACTCTTAACTTTTTAGAATTCCCCTGGCTCAATTCAAAGGACCAGAGGGAAGTCTCATGAACCCCAAAGGTTATTTGCATTTTGAAATAGGATCCATAGCACCAGATCTACCAAGATCCTCACCCAGCTAAACCCCTTTCATATTCTGTCACATGATCAATGTGATAAGATAAAAATCAATTTCTTTAAATACTACAGATTTTTTTTCCTACAGAAGAAAGCCATCTCCCCTGGGATTTGAATTAGAGTCTGGTCAGCCCTAAAGTAAAGTTCACCAACACTTAATGGTTTTACCATTTTGTTTTTACATAGCCTAATATTATTCACTATACTTTTATGATCCGTCATTCAACAAATTTTTATTATATGTCTATTATGTTCAAGTAATCACAGTGGAAATATATGTAATGCCCCACCAACTAAACTCTAAGTTTCTTGAGGAAAGGGACTGTCTTATATTTCTTTGTATCCTCCCACTGTTTCCAGTGTACGATAGTAAATATTCAATAAACACTTACTAAAGAAAAAAGGAAAAGGACCTATATGTACAAAAATATTTATAGCAACTCTTGTTATGGTGACAAAGAATTGGAAATTGAGAGGATGTCTATCAATCGGGGAACAGCTAAACAAGCTGCAGTATATGATTGTGAAGCAATTCTATTGTTTTATAAGGAATGATGAGCTGGATGGTTTCAGAAAAACTTGGGAAGATGCATACAAACTGATGCAAAGTGAACTGAGCAGAATCAAGAGAACATTGTACATAGCAAACAATATTGTAACCATGATCAACAATGAATGACAGACTTTGCTACTCTGATCAATACAATGATACAAGATAATTCCAAAGGACTTATGATGAAAAATGTAAGAGCACTGATGAACTCTATGTGCAGGTTTGAAGTATATTTTTTTCACCTTTTTCTTTTTCGGCAACATGGCTAATAAGGAAATGTTTCATATGACTTCACATGTATTAATGGGTGTCATATTTCTTGCCTTTTCAATGGACAGGCGAGGGGTTGGAGTGGTAGAGAATTTGGACAATTTTTTTTTAAATGCTGAAAAATAACTGGGAGGGATAGGGGTTGTATTTTATCCTAGAGGCAATAAGGAGCCATCAAAATTGAGCAGGGAAGTGAATGATCAAGCTACACTTAGGGAAAATCACTTTTGAAGATGTATTGAGTAGAGACTTGAGGAAGAGAGAATAAACTGGAGCCCCACTATAATAGTCCAGGCAAGAAATGAATGTCTGAACTATGGTACAAAAGAGGAAGGATATAAAAGATTTTGCAGAGGTAGTAGCAAGATTTTGCAATTAATTGTAAATGTTTAGTAAAGGAGAATGAGAAGTTGAAAACAAAACTGGTTACAAACCTGGGAGGCTGAAAGATTGGTAATGCCTTCAACAGAAATAATAGAGTTGTTTGGTTGGGGGCAGAGGTGGTTAGGGAAAGGAGGTAATGAATTTGGTTTTGGACTTGTGGGATTTGATATGACATTGTGTGTGTATATATACATACATTTATATACACACACATACACTATATACACATACATACATATATAAAAAATACTTCAGTTGATGTAGATAAATCAAACATTTTTTTCCAAGACTTGTATTGATATCTTGTTTTTACAACACCTAGCATTCTTCCCCCTTCACAGGGAGCCATCTCTTATAACACTTTTTTAAAAAAAAAGGGGGGGGGGACCCAATCCAATTCATACATCCAAAAAATCTAAAATTATCTTCAATATGTCATGTCCATTGACCCCCAGGTCTATGCAAGGAGGTGTCTTTTTGAAACTCTTCTTTGGGGCCAACCTTGTTCTTTGTAGTCTTGCAGCATTTGTCTTCAGCAGATCTGGTTGCTGCTCCTTCCATTACCCTGATGTAGTCACTGTGCACACTATTTCCTTGGCTCTGCTTACTTCATTTTGCAATACTTCACGTAAGTCTTTCCATGCTTCTCTGTAATCATCATTAATAATCACTTATTAAGCACCAACTATGTGCTAAGCACTGCTAGGTACTAGAGACAAAAAGAGTTTTTCTTTTATCCTTACTGTCAAAGAGATTACATTATATTATGAAGGGGGAAAAACATGTATCCGTAAAAGTATATGCAGAATAAATAAAAATAAATATAAAGTCAATAAATACGAAGTAGTTAGGAAAGAAGAATTGCATTAGCATTGGTGGGGAGCACAAAAAGGGAGGAGAAAGAATCAGGTCACTAGCTCAAATGGACTTATCCCCAAACAGCTGCTGCCTATGGAGTGGGCACTTTGGTATAGAGAATCTCTCAGATCTAATGTGGTCTTTCCATCTTGAGATTCTCAATCTCAAGATTATCAACACTGAAATGTACAACAGACTGCACAGAGCTCTGCTTGTCTCAGTAAAACTGACTACAGTTTGAAAACCAGCAACTTAACCTAATGAAAACACACAACAATTATAAAGCATTACACCTGAACAGCATTGTTGCCATTCATTATTTGACATTCATTAACTCACTGGAGCCTCAGAACACTCATAACTCCACAAAATACAGGCCTCTAGGCCTGAGGCAAAAGCCTAGGACTTCTGCCTTCGGGGGGAGGGAGTCCCCACATCAGGAGTTACTGATGAAATTCACAGATCCTTCATGTGTTCATGTATGCACACATTCCAGTTACGCTGAGATAGTTAACCTTCTAATTTGCTCACCCCTTGAAAAATGAAATTTGAGATGAAAGAACATACACTAGAATGGAATTAGAAAAGAATCCACATGGCATATTCACTTGTGGCCAATAAAGAAAATTCAGGTTTATTTTGTAGATTAAGTTCTAAACAAGGGTAGAGGAGGAGTAAGAAAACCTGTTTGTAAATAAGTACATGCTGACTCCACTCCAAAGTACTAAATTACTAAGGTATCCTCTAACCTGGGGGAGAAACAAGCTACTATGGCTGGCCTTCATTTATTACCAGATAACTGAGGCAGGCACTACTGCTACAAAGCTGTAGTGGAAAAGGAGTGGAGTTTGAGTCAGAGGAGCTGGATTTGAAGCCTGGCCATGCTACTTACTAGCTAGGCCTCAGTTTTCTCATCTACAAAACAAAAGGGGCTGGACCAAATTATCTTTTTGAACCCACTAGTCTGAAGTTTAAGATCTGGTAATCCCTCACCTGCACAAAGGGAAATTAGAGAAATCCCAGACCCACCCCAATGACTCAGAGGATCACTCCTCAATCCTCCCCAGCCTCCACCTACCAGTCACCACCAAGCAAAAGAGGAGCCAGATTTTTGGGGGGACAAAGGAGGAAGAGAAAAATGAAGAAGTAGCATTTTGTATCTTCTAACTAGTCCTTAATTTATTCCACAAACAACAAATACAAGCACTTCCTGAAGAATAATTTCACATTCTGCCTTCCCTTTCAAACCCTAAAGATTCTTTCTGACATCAACTAAACTGTCTTGGATCAACACTACCAACTTCTGACCGATATAAAAATTGTTCTATCCACATCAAGAGCTGGAAAGGATAGCATACAGTCCCAGAGGGTCATTTAAGATAGGAAACTAAGGCAGATCTTTTTCTACTACTTGCTTTCTCCCCACATTTTCCTATGGTTTTCCAGTGCTTACAACTCAGTTAATCCTTCTCCCTAGCCCTTCAAGGCAAACCAGAGAGGTCCTTAAAGGAAAATATAGAGTGCCCTAGTCAACAAACAAGAAAATAACAAAGAATTTCAAAATTAAAAAGTACCTTAGAAACTATCAAATCCAACCCCTTTATTTTGCAGATGAGAAAGCTAAAGTGGGGCAGCTAGGTGGCGTAGTGGATAGAGCTCCGGCCTTGGAGTCAGGAGGACCTGAGTTCAAATCTGACCTCAGACACTTAACATTTACTAGTTGTGTGACCCTGGGCAAGTCACTTAACCCCAATTGCCTAGCCAAAAAAAAAAAAAGAGGCAAAAAAAGCTAAGGAACAGAAAGGTTAAATAATTTGCCCAAGGTTATACAGCTAGTTGCTAATAAAAGTGGAATGAGAATGATGACAAAAATAATGGCTCATATTTATATAGTTCTTTAAAGTTTTCAAAGTGATTTCTTCACTGAGGCTGGTTTAGGTATATTATCCCGGTTTTGCAAATGAAAAAATTGAAGCTGAGAGCAGTAAAGCAACTAGCTCAGAGTAAAACAGCCAGCAGACTTCCAAAGCAGCACTCCAACCCAAGCCAAATTCCACTACTCTACCTCACCTCCTATATTAGACAGAACCCATTAGGCCTCTTCTCAATTACTACCCCATCCCCTTAACTAGAAATTTCCAATTCTACTTCATTTCATGTCCTTATGGCAAATACATAATGTTCTTGATAAACTCATTATCCAAAATTCAGCTTTGGAGGAGAATCTAAACCCCAATACCTTTTTGCTAGAACTCGTCCAAAATCAGTACAATTTAAAATACCTACACTTGGATAGAATAAAAATACTTTAAATTATAAAATAAGACCCTAGTAAAATACTAGAGGAAGAGCTGAAAAACATCATACATTAACATTTACACACTTACTCAAATACTGCACTGCAGACATAATTCCAAAGTAATATGTAATTAGATATTCTCATGTCTTCTCTTATAAACCCAGAGTTATCTTTTATCCAGTAGTTAAATCCCAGAGATTAGGAGGATCCTCCAAAATTGAGCATTTATCATTGCTTCCATTAACTGTAGGAAGTAACTTTCTTTCATATTCTTTATAAGTGTTTTAAAAGAAACAGAAAAATTCTCCAATTCACCATGTACCTAAGTGAAATGCTAGGTGCAGAGCCAGTAAAGAGAATGACCAGAGGGAGACAAGCCCTTTCTGAATTCCAAAGGGATTATTACATAAGTCTAAGAAACCAGATGGCAGCTGGTGAAGAGATACTAAGGCAATACCTCGGTTATAATACAAAAACACTTACCCACAATGAATTCTGGCACCAGGATTTTAAAGGGCCAACTTAGTGGTATTTAAATTTACTCAGTATCACAGAATATAATTTGTAGAAATCAAAAAACATCCTCCTCCAAAACCCAATTAGGTTTCAGATTATTAATCAATTCTCTACCATGCCCCAAAAACCTCTTCAATCAGCAAGATTACTTCAGCCCAGGATTTCAAAAATACCCTCTGCCCCAGGCCCCTCCCTTTGACTGGAGGGCTCAACCCAGACCCATTTAATCCATTTAAGGAGAATGCTTAAGTAGCCCATCCATCCTTTCATTTCCCACCAGCTAGCAACTTGGGATAAATTCCCCTCTCCTCCCCTCATTTCCTTTTATGTGTTATCTTCCCCATTCAAATGTAAACTCCCAGAGAGCAGAAGATACTAGAGTGACTTGCCATTTCTTTCTCTAGAGTGTCCCCATTTTACAGATGAGGAACTGAGGCAAAAAAAAAAATACATTATTTGCCTAAAGTCACACATAAGTGATTGAAGCAGGATTTAAACTCAGCTACTCCCAACTCCAGGCCAAGCCTCTATCCACTGCACCATCTAGCTGCCCCTGACTAGCACATAGTAAGGGCTTAATAAATATTTTTACTGACTAATCAATCAATAAGGATTTGGGGGGAGGGGGGAGAAGAGATGTGTTTATTTATATTAAGTCAAGCACTATGCTAAATACTTTATAAATATTACCTCATCTGATCCTTAAAACAATCCTGAGAAGTTAATGATTATCCTTATTTTACAGTTGAGGAAACTGAGGTAGAGAATGATTTGCCCAGGGTCACAGAGCTAATAAGTACCTGAGGCCAAATCTGAACTCAGGTCTTCCAGTGTCCAGGCCCAGGTGCTTTACTCACCTAGCTCATCATGGAGTACTTTGACATTCAACCTGACATTCAGAGAGTGCTAAAAGCTCACAGTCTAGTTGGGGAGATAAAATCATAAGCAGCATCATGAAACAGAAAGGACCTGGGAGATCATCTAGCCCAAATGTCTTATTTTACCAACGAGGAATCTGAAGTCACAAAGTAGGAAATTACGTGAGTAAGGTCACAGAAAAAGTAAACAGCAGAAGCCAAGGAACCTCCAACTTCCAAAGGTTCTCCAATTTCCAAATCCAGGGCCCTTTCCATTAAACTGCCCTGAGAGCAATTTGACAATTCATCCACACATAATTAAATGTTAGCAAACTGTACTAGAGGTCAGAGAACCTTAACGTTTGGGTACATTAAGAACTAGACAGGTAGAGAAGGAATGACATTTTTGACAAGGGATACAATATAGACAAGTGCATCGATACAATGTGAAACAACAAGGAGCTTGGCATAAAACAAAGTATACTGGAAGGCAAGGGGGGTGGTTAGAAGCAACCTTTGGATTGGTTAAATGGTGCCAGACTATGATTGACCTTGAAAACCAAACAGAGGAGTTTGGACTTCATGTGGTACATAAAGGTGGGATGCCACGCACTTTAAGACAAACAAGCCAAATCCTCATTTTCCAAAAAGAATGCTCAATTATACATGGGAAAACTTTTTAAAATATGCTCTCCAACAATTATGCATTTTTAAGAACTAGAAATATGACCATTTTAGTAACAATAAAAAAAAATTTTTTAAATCAAGGTATTTACCAAATCTTCCTTTTCTCCAAGAATGAAAAAAAAGCATCACTTGGCAACTCTGAAAATATTTGTCTGTGTAAAATTATATCCTTCACAATAGCATGACAATTTTCACTGTTTCAACTGCTTGCCCTGGCAAAAATGACTAAGCCAATTTAGAAGTGGGTTAGAAGGTTTATTAAAAGTGACTCTATAGCAAAGTCTGAAACCAAACAGGTATTTTTGAGAACTACCCAAATAAAGCTTTCTGATTGCTTTAGCCTCTTTGTGACTATCACTATTTCCTTCCCAATGCCAATGGAATCTCACAAAAATGAGAACATTTTTGTGGTTATTCTCTCTTACTTTCATCACAGGAGCTTTATGTTCAAAAGGTATAGAATACAAATAATTATTAACATATTACTTCCCCAGTTCAAGAACCTAAAACGGCACCCAATTATTCTTTGTCCTTATTACTATCTTTAATCACTCCATCCTTCCCCTCTCCCCTAGTTGTGGCCATCACTCTCGCTCTATCGTCAGGCTCCTTCAGTCCTAACAAAATGGTTAATTAAACTATACAAGATACTCAACCCTTGAGTCCCTTGTCCCCTTTCCCTAGCGTGACTTATGTCACAGCAAACTCCAACATTTGAATTACCTCTACTTCATCCCTTCTCTGACCCTCTCCTAAAGACAATGGAAGAGGTCAATTGCCAACTGGATCCATACAAGTTTATCTGACTTCAACTGGGCCTTCTCTACTTCACAGAAATAATTTATTCTTGTTTATTTGACTCTGCCAGAGGCTGTTCCAAATCTTCCTCCTCTTGCCCCTCTTCCCTACCAGTAAAGGATTTTGCTTCCTACTTTACTGAGAAAAATGGAGTCATCCATCCCTCCTATTGTGAGCTCTCTCTTTATTACATTCTTCAAAACATCCATCCTGCTCTTCCTCTGAGCCAGTCTAAAAGAGATGGATGGCCCTTTTCTTTATGAAGGCCAACCCTCTACTTAGATAACTGATCACTCCTCCTCTCATCTCCTCAGGGTGTCATTCAAGTTCCCTTGATCACCTCAACTCTTTCTTCTTCAATTTCTCTTTATCTGTTAGCACAATACCTACAAACAGGGTCAGTTCTTTAAAAACCTCAAGTTGGAATCATTATTGATTAGAGAAATGCAAACTAAAACAATTTTCAGGTACCACCTCACACTTATCAGATTGGCTAACTTGACAAAATAGGAAAACGGTAAATGTTAGAGATGTGGGAAAATTACAACACTAATACATTGTTGATGGAGTTGTGAACTGACCCAACCATTCTGGAGAACAATTGAGAACTGTGCCCAAAAGGCTATAAAACTGTGCATATCCTTTGATCCAGTAATGCCACTACTAGGTCTGTATCCCAAAGGGATCATAAAAAAGGGAAAAGGACCAACATGCACAAAAATATTTGTAGTACCTCTTTTTGTGGTGACAAAGAATTGGAAGTTGAGGGGATGCCCATCAACTGAGGAATACCTGAACAAGTTGTGGTATATGAATGTAAAGGAATGCTATTGTGCTATGAGAAATGGTAAGCAGGCAAATTTCTGAAAAACCTGGAAAAACTTACATGAAGTGATGCTAAGTGAAGTGAGTAGAACCAGGACATTGTACATGGTTAACAGCAACATTGTGTGATGACCGATTTTGATAGACTTAGCTCTTCTCAGCAAAGCAAGGATCTAAGACAACTCCAAAAGCCTCATGATGGAAAATGCTATCCACATCCAGAAAAAGAACTATGGAGTCTGAATGCAGATTGAAGCATACTATTTGCTCTTTTTTTGTTGTTGTTTTTACTTTCTTGAGGTTTTTCCCTTTTGTTCTGATTCTTCTTTTACAACATAACTAATGTAGAAATATGTTTAATATGATTGTACATGTATAGCCTATATCAGATTGCATGCCATCATAGGGAGGGGAGATGGAAGGATGGGAAAATTTTAGAACTCAAAATCTTACAAAAGTGAATGTTGAAAACTAATAATAAGTAAATAAGTATTTTTTTAAATGGTTAAAAAAAAAACACCAAAGTTGGCCTGGCCATCCCAACAAGATCTTGTCTGAAACCTCTCCACTCATTCACTGCCAAATTCCTCTTTTTCCTCACATATCACACACTTCTCAGCTCCAATGTGACTTCTAACCCCACCAATGAACTTTATAAAATAGCTTTGTCCAGAGTTACCAAAGGATCTTTTAACTGCTAAACCCAATAGTCTTTTCTACCCCAAAAATGTCAAAGGCAGAAAGCTCCCATATATACCAAAATACTCAAAACAATACTTTCTGCAATATCAAAGAACTTTAATCAAAGTGGGGTCCACAGATTCGGGAATGATTAAATAAACTATGATGTATGACTGCTATGGAATATTATGGTGCAGTAAGAAATGATGAATATAAGGAATTTGGAGACATACAGGAGGATGTGTATGAACTGGGAAAGACTGAAAAAATCAGAACTAATAGAATATACATAATGTCATCAAAAATGTAAATGAAGGGAAAAACTAAAAGGAAGCTAAGTAACTCCAAGAATCAATATTGACTCTAGAGAATAGCACCTCCCTCCTAGCAGCCAAGAAGTGGAACATTACACACATTAGATGAGGTCACTTTGTCAGTTGATTTTGAGGGTGGGCACCAGGAGCTTAGAAATAATTTTTTTTTTAATCACCAGTACAAGTTGTTTTAAAAAATAAGTAAATCCAATGGCCTCTTAATCTTCATCTTCCTTGATCTCTATTCAGCTTTTGACACAGTGTGGAATTGCAGGGAAAAAAAACATATCTGAAGTCAGAGGACATGGGCTCAAATCCCACTTTACGACCTCTGTGACCTTGGTCCACCCTCTTCCCTGTGCCTCAATCTATTAAATGAAGGGTTGGTTTAGACAGCCTCTAAAATATATTCCCCTTCCTTCTTGAATATTAACAATTTTTAGAAAGCACAGATCTGGTCATGTCACCTCCTCTCCTATTCAAACTAGTTCCCTATTACCTCTAGGATCAAACCTAAAACCCTATTTGTCATGTGAAGCCCTTTACATCCTGGTCCGTTCCTATATTTTTACCCTTCTCACACTCTTTACTGCCCTCTCCACACACTAAATCCAGCTACACTGGATTAACTTGCTGTTCCTCACACACTACACTCTATCTTGTGATTCCATGCCTTCACAGTGGCTGTCCACAATGCCTCCTGGCTTTCCCGGTTTACTTATACCTGGTTTCCTTCAAGATTCAGCTCAAATCCCACCTTCTACAGGAACTCTCTTCCACTTCCCGTCATCTCTATAGTCAATCAGTTGTCAAGTATTGTTCATTCTATTTTCATGACATCTTTCACATCCATCCCATGCTCTCCACTCACATGGCTGCCAACCTAGTTCAAGCTTTCATCACCTCTTACCAGGACTACCGCACCAGCCTACTTGTTCAGTCTTCTTACAATTACTCCCCTCTGTACACTTTACAATCCAACACTGGCACTCTTATCTCCATACTCTGCCTTTTCACTGGCTATCCCCATGTCTGAAGTGTTCTCGCTCTCCTCACCTTTGCAGGATTCCTGGCTTCCTTTGAGATTTGGCTTATATCCAACTTTTGGCAGGAGGTCTTTCTCAGTTTCCTCTCCCCTAAAAGACATCCCTCTGAGATCCCCTTCCATCTACTTTGTATATCTCTTTTATGTGCATAGTTATTTGCATGTTGTCTCCCCTATTAGACTATGGGCTCCTTGGATGCTGAGAAAATGTATTTGTCTTTCTTTGTATCCCTGACATTTAGCACAATGCCTGACATATAATAAGCATTTAATAAATGCTTGTTGGCTAACTGGACTACTGGTCTCCTTGCTTCCTGTATCTCTCTTATCCAATCTATTCTCACCTTTGACAATCTTAGTACTGCCTTTCCAGGCTTATTGTATGTTATTCCCCTTTACAAACTCCATATTCCAGATAAACTGGCCTATTTGCTCTTTGCCAAACTCTGTATCTCCCACTTCTGTGCCTGTACAGGCTGTCCCTCATAACTGATACACATACCCTCCTCATTTTAGAATCTTTATCTTCCTTCCAAAAACTCAGCTCAGATGCCTCTGCCTATGGCTTTCCTGATCACCTTAGTTTAAGGTGATCTATTCCTCCTCAAAATAACTTGTATCCACTTATTGTTATACTCCTCCTTGTCCAAGGATGAAAGTTTCTTGAGGTCTTTTTTTGTCTTTTTTTTTTTTGTATCCCCAAAGTAGGCACTTTGTACAATGTAGGCCCTTAATAAATGCTTGTTCAACTGACAATTAATTGAATCTACGTAATCACATCCAAATTACTTTCCCATAACATATAACCATCACCCTGTTATTATTTTGCAGAGCATTATTTTAGAAGCAGCTGGGTGGTACAGTGGATAGAACTGTGGGCCTGAAGTCACAAAAACCTGGGGAGCCAGCCTCAAATACTTAGTAGCTGTGTGACCCTGCACAACTCACTTAATCTTTGCCTGCCTCCGTTTTCTGAACTGTAAAATAAAGATAACAGCACCTACTTCCCAGGATGTTGTGACGATCAAATGAGATATTTGTAAAGTGGTTAGCATAGTCCCCTTGCTTGTTCCTTCCCTTTTTTCTCTACTGCTGCCCATCAAAAACCTCCTATCCTAGTCAAACTAGCCTGCTCACTACACCTATCATGTTCTCTTCTGGATCTGTGCACCTGCTGTTCCCTTTAACTAGATACAGGGGTGGGGAACCTTCGGAAGGGTCTTGAGGCTACAGGAGACCCTCTAGGTCCTCAAGTGTGGACCTTTGACTGAACTTGTTCTATGAAGTTTGGATTCAGTCAAAGGCTGCAATTGAGGACCTAGAGGACCACATGTGACCTCAAGGCCGCAGGTTCCCTACTCCTGAACTAGGATGTTCTCCCTCCACCCTCACATTCATTTCTTAGAACCCTTACTTTCTTCCGGAGCTCAACTCAAGTACTGCCTACATGTATGTGGCCTTCCATGATCTTCCCCAACTAACAGTGCTTCCTCCTCAACATTACCTTATATTTATCTATATGTACATATTGTCTCTTCCACAGAATGTAAACTCCTTGAGGGTAGAAGCTGTTTCATTCCTTGTTATCTCTGACACCTAAGCACAAAGGAGCTGCTAACTAAATGTTTATAAACTGAGTGTTCAAAATTCTCTCCCCACCGTGCATGGAAAATCAGGAGACTCTAATTGAAATCCCAACCCTACCATTAACCAGCTAGTCACTTAGCCTTACTGAGTCACCATCAGGGGACAGCATAGACAGTTTCAAAAGGTACCTTCCAACTCTAGCATTTCATGATTCTATTCAGCCCACACTGAATTCTCCTTCTTCTTGGAACACCTATTAAACTGTGTGGCACTCAATTATGTACTAGTTTGGACTGCCCTAATTGTTCATCTTGTCTTCCTGACTAGTATGTGCTCCTGACAATTAGAGACTTTACACTTTTCCTTTTTTTATCTCTGACCCCTATCCTACTCCTCCACCACCACACACAGAGCAAGTGTTGAGCATGCTGCTGATCCCATAGCAGGCATTAAAGATACATGTTGCTTAGTCATTATCATTCTCTTCAAGGGCACAGTATTTAGCATTAAGGACTACAGAATGTTTACTTTATTTACTTTTAAAAGATTAAATACATTCAAAATGGCAATACAAAGTTAGGTATACTCTGGGAAACCTTTGTTTTTATTTCCCATTACTCATAATGTACTCCCCCCACCCCCAAAAAGAGTCAAGTCCAGGTAACATGAGAAAAGTCAAAAAAAAAGGGAGAATGTTTAGCTCAAAGAAGAGAAGGCTCAGGAAAGAATATGACAGCCACCTTCAAGTATACGAAGGGCTGTCATCTGGCATTGAATGAGACTTGTTCTGCTTTGTCCCAAAGGGCAGAGCCAAGAACAATGTGGGAAGTTTCAAAAAGGCAAATTTATGTTTCATGTCAGAAAAAATTCTCTCAACAATTAGAGTTATCCACAAGTGTAATGGGTACTTCCAAAGGGCTTCAGGAGGCTCCCTCTCTTCGATGGTCTTCAACCAAAGGTTGGTTACTTGTCAACTACATTATGGAAGTAACCTAAGTGGTCCCCCCTTCCAACTCTAAAATTCAATCATTCACCAACATCTGTTATTGATAAACTGGCCAGGGACATGGTTGTGAGAACTCCTCTTCAGTAGCATGATCTATTTTCCTCCACAGGAACAGGAAACTATAGTTCTATTAGTAAAGCTCAATTACAGTATGAGTTTAGGTGTTGAATAAGCAGGAGGAAAGAATAAAGAAGGTAGGGTTGCACAGGTACAAGAAGGTTAGCCAAATGTGGAGAAGTCGTCCCTAAAGGGTTATATAGTTAGAAGAGATTACAAACTAAGAGCTCTGTCTTAAGAAGGAGCTGGAGAAGGAAAAGTTTAAAATCAAATACTAGCGAAGAACAAAGGCCAACCTTGTGGAGCAGAACATCTCTGTGGATGACAACAGATATAAATAAGTATTGGCCAGTTCCACGAACCCAAAGAATGAGGAACTGGCAAAACCAGTCCTGTCCAGAACAAGGGCAAACCATGAGGGGCTCCCAGGCTCCAAGTTCTCAGGGCACTCAGGTGTATGATTATGTTTTCTTAACCAGAGGGCATGCTGGGGGCTGAGCAGTTATAACTCTCTCCTCTTCTTCTCTCCTGCCTAGTATTACCGCGGCATTTCCTCTTCTCCCAAGGACAAGACATTTTGTTTATATGCAAGACATGCAGTATTATTGTAAAACACAAAATAATGACTCTAAATAATGAGGGGAAGGGAGAGACTTCTTGATTGCATGGTTCCTGGAGTCATATAGGACATGTCCGATCTGTTTCCCCCTGGAGAGGGAGCAAAGGCCTGCCCAACCAAGGCTTAGATTCCCAGCCTTAAGAATTCAGCCAATCAGTCTATTTTTTTTTTTTTAAGGCAATTGGGGTTAAGTGACTTGCCCAGGGTCACACAGCTAGTAAGTGTCAAGTGTTTGGTCTGAAGCCGGATTTGAACTCAGGTCCTCCTGACTTCAGGGCCGGTGCTCTAATCACTGCAACACCTAGCTGCCCCAGCCAGTCAGTCTAAAGGTGTAATTCGTATGTACAGAAAGGGACAATCCAGGGACCATTTAGAAAGCAGTATACTACTGAAGTACTATAACTCTGGAGATCCCCTCCCCTCCCACACCAACACTGTCATCTGAACCCACACACAGCTGGTTGTGGATCATCAGCCCCAGAACACCTGCACCCAGCTCCCTGCATTTTAGTGACTAAAAAATTGTATTTTATAAACTCAGAAAATATAGTACTATGCATCCTTCAATATCGAATTCAAGTCCCATCTCCTCTATGAATACAGTGTGCCACAACATAAAGATTAATAACCTGCAAGTGAGGAGATGTCAGGTCTAATGCCAGCTCTACTATTTACCTGTTCGAAGTTACAGAGCTAGCAACCTAACCTTACTGTGCCTCAGTAAGGCAATGGAGAAGGACTGTAAGGTAACATGACGACTAATGATTAAGTATGACTCTGAGAGATCATATATACTAAGGGCCAAGCAAATTACCTAGCTTTTAGACTATATTAATAAACTAGAAACAGATTATAATTGAAAAGCTGCAGAAACAACTCAGGCATCTGCAGAGTTTAAGATACCTTTCCATTCATAGTCAGTAGCTAGTTTGGGGGGGAGGGAGATAGTGCAAGTATGAATATTTTAATGTCAACTATAAATGCTGTACCACCATACCAAATAGCTATCTTACCACATCCTGCTTTAGCAGTACAGTAAACACTCAGCACTGCCACCTGGATTAAAAAAAAAAAAAAACCTGATCTGATCACATTCTTCAAAAATATACCACATTCTTATTGTTCTACAACGTGAAGGTCACACATTTCTTAACAGAATCAAAATATTATACAGGCATGAAATATGTGTATTGGAGGAGGGGGATAAAGAGCAACACAAAATATCGTATGAATTTATACAACATTATAAAGCAACTTTGACAAACTTCAGCACTCTGATCCATACAGTAACAATCCTCATTTATTTCCAGAGAACAGAAGATAAAACGTGCTCCCCATTGCTTGTCAAGGAGGTGATGGACTCAGAATGAGACATACACTTTTGGACATAGCTAATAAAGGAATCTGCTTTGTTTGACTAGGCATATTTGTTACAAAGTTTTTATTTTTCTTCTTTTTTAGACACAATAAATACTTGTTAGCTGAAAAATAACAAAATTAATTTTTGAAAAAAATGGTGTATGTATCCAAAGCTAAGGGAAGAGAGAGAGATGATAATCACTATAGTAAGTATAGAGAAGACATATAATTTAGAATAAGGGCAAACCTGAGACATCATCTTAGTTAACGCCCTCATTTAACAGGTGAGAAAAATATAGGAAGTCAGTGCCAACAGGTCACCACCAAAGTAAGTTAATCTTTAATTACAACTCTTTGAAGGTTGTCTTTTATATAAAATGGATAACCCTCATCTTTCACAGAGTTATGTTCCCATAACCCCAGGGCCTATAACAAATAATGTAGACTAAATATGCATTCAACTAAATTCAGCTAAATATAGCTGAAGGGTGGAAAAATGTCAGAAGGATTGTTGTTTTCTTTTTCACAGAAGGTGAACTTGCAGAAAAGCATGAACACCTCTCCCTCTACTATACTCTAAGATTACAATAGCAGATCTTACCCAATTTTGATTTAATATTTTTAAACTTTCATTTAACTTTCATTATGAACACTTTAATAAAACTATTATCTGCAGCACAGTTTGATCTGTAATTTAGGCACAAGTGTGATTGTAACTATAAGTCTTTAAAGACACACAAAAAAAAATTACTTCCTACTTACTGAAACATTAGCAGAGTATGAGCTAATACACTCATGTGACTATCACAATGTAAAATCAAGTGTCTCATTTACCAGAGACACATGGTACTATCACAAAGTAAAACCAACTGTCTCATTCACCAGAGGCACATGTACACTGATTTACCTTTAAAATCCACCTATAAACTTATAAGATAATGGGTATAATTATCAGGCCTGAGGATTCAAAGTGATTAGCATATTCTCAAATTCAAACTCTGAACGTTCATCTGAGTGAACAAGTCTTAAGTAGTTTTTCGGGGCTCCGTTTCTCCTTTTGACAGGTTATAATACCTTTGTTTTTGTTCATCTCCTTTTAGGTCACAGAATCACAGGGGAAGGGGCCTAAGAGATGACTGAGTCTGACCCTCTCATTGAACTGAGGAGAAAACTGGGGTCCAGAGAGGTGAAGTAATTGGCCAAAGTTGCCCAGCTGATAAGTGACAAAGCTGGTCAATTTCTTCTAAGTTTGAGGCTCTTACCACTATGAATCCAATGATATCATGACCTTGCTTCAGAAGTCATCCTGTACAGTATTTCAGGATATCTTCTGTACAGTACATAATGCATTTTAGTGCCAGCAAGGAGCTACTCCTCTATATGATAATATAAGCTCAATAAAATGATGGCCCCTAACAGAAATGAACCTCTCCATAGTATTTTTGCTACTCTTTCTAAAATAGAAATCAGTCCGTGAACAAAAATATCTTAAGCTCCTACTATGTGCTAAGTACCTTGCCAAGTGCTGGGGATACAAAAACAAAAAACAGTCCCTGGTCTCAATGAGCTCACAGTGTAATGGAGGAAATAAGATATAATCAACTACGTACAAACAAGATATACAAAAGATAAATCATAAATTGACAGAGTTAAGAGGGATCAGGAAAGATTTCTTGTAGAAGGTGGGACTGAAAGCTCCTACAAATACTAACTTTATGGTTCCTCAACAAAAAATTCAACCAAAATTTTAGTAAGCATTTACAATGAGCGATGTACTATGCCAGAAGACAAACAGAAATAGGGACACCAGTGATTTCATCGATGTAGGGAACTCCCTGGTGGAGCAAATTCTATCTACCAATGCTAGTCAGCAACTTCTCTGCAATTTTTAATCTTAGAAAGCTGACAAGAGCACTGATAAATTAAGTGACTCGCCCAGGATCACACAGCCAGTATGTGTGGGGAAACAAGACTTGAACACAGGTCTTCCCAAGCAGTTAGTTCCCTATCCGCTATACCAACAGCTACCCCTTAAGAAAGTGAGCCAATTACCCAAACCAAAAAAGAAAAGGAGAAATAGTCCTTTCCCTCGAGGAATTTACATTCTACAAGAGTAATAAATGGTCATAGATAAATATATACCGGCTCAATAATAATAAACTAATATTTCTGAAGCATTTAACATATTCCAGACACAAATATCTCAATGTGATCCTCACAACAATTCTGGGAGTTAGATGCTGTTATTATCCACATTTATAGATAAGCAAACTCATCATATACAAAATAAAAACACAGAGAGGGGCTAACAACTGGAGAAATAAGGAAAGACCTTTTGTAGGAGATGGCACTTGAATTGAGCCCAGAAAGGAGCTAGGTATCCCAGGAGGCTGTAGGACAGTCTTTACTGGCAAGCAGTTTATAATCCACTAGAGTGGGAGGCAAGAGCAACATAGATGAGTATACAATCCAGGATCTAACAGGCATTCATAAAATTTCTATTATGTTCAGGGTTGGGAACACAAATGGGCGAGATGATTCAGTTCAGAATGTCTATGGAGATTCAAGCAGGGAAGAACCACTTCTAGATGAGGATCTCAGCTGAAAAACCTTAAGATCCCAGAAGGAAGGAAAAGATGATATCAACTGATTGAAATGAAGGAAGCCATTCCAGGCAAGAAAGATGGTCCAAAAAAAAAAAAAAAAGCACTGTATTAAGAGAGAGCAGGACAATATCTGGAAATGAGTAGTGGTACAATTTGGCTGGAACACAGTGTGTAATGGGTAATATTGGGGAGAGAAAAAAGCTAGAAAAAGTAGGTTGGAGCCAGCTAATATAACTTGAATACTAATATGATGAAAATTAATAACACCTAACATAAGTTTAGAGTAAAAGTTCTTCCAGACTGGGTCTTACACATCTTTGTATTCTGCTCAGTTCCTAGCACTGTCTTTATATTTATAGCCAGCCTTCCATCTCCTTTTCAAATAACATAAACACAAAAGTGTACCTAATTGCACACAAAAGGTGCCCAATAAGTGTTTGCTGAATAAACAGAACGGATCTTATATATTCAAAGTCTCATTTGTAGGTCCAACTACATACAGCCTTTTGGAACTCTTCATACTACTTTGTTTTAATAAGTTTAAAAAAAATCTGAGTTTCACTGTTTATTTTACATAGCCCCAAAAGGGAAATACGATTTAAAAGACCTTGCCAAAAGAATATCCTACCAATATGAGTCATTTAACATCACACAACAGATGCAGCAATAATACATTGTGGTTCCTGGGGCAAATAGCCCCTAACTGGAATAATCCTCATCTAAGCAAGTGACTGACTTATCGACCATGATACAAGAAAATAGCTACCAGTTGGGTGAAGGTCAATTTCTGAAACTCAGAGTTCAGATACATTAATTCCTCTCTTCCTGCCCTCCTTCACCCATTTCACACCTAGAGCAGGAAACCCACCAGTTACTTGAGAAAAAAAAAAAAATCCATGGTGCAACGGGCAAGTGAAACAAAAAGCAGTTATTACGAATTTCTGGTGGGGCAACTTGTTCTGTCTTAGGAGACTCACTAGGAGAGCCTCTACTTAACAACACTGAAAAGAAGTTTCTATCTTCTTTCTACACACACACCCCCACACACCCACCCACCCCTTCTCCTTGCCTCCCCATTCCTTCTTCCCACTCCTACACACACCCCTCCCTTCTGCTTGTCTACCCTTTCCTTCTTCCCACCCCTCCTATACACACACACACACACACACACACACACACACGCACACCCTTCCCTTCGCCTTGCCTCCCCCTTCCTTCTTCCCACCCCTCCTACACACAGTGACACACGCACACAAAGAAACAACTTTCCCAGATGCGCCGTGATGCAAAGCAGGCGCTACACGGCGGTCGCCTGTCATCCAGATGGGCCACGGCAGCCGGGCGAAAGTGCCCCTCCGCCTTCACACAAAGCAGCCCCACACTTAATGACAGCCACAAGTGGTCAGGGCCCCAGGGCTGCTAGTCCCAGCACTCCGCTTCCTCTCCAGGCCAGGTGAAAGAAATCCTCAGGGTCCGTCCCCCCCCCCCAAAAGGTAACAACTTAAAGGGAAAAAAGGTGAGTGAGCCCGAGCAGGGCCCGCGGCGGGGTGGAAAGGAAGGGGGGGCGCTACCCGCGCCCCCCCGCCCCGGGGAGCCAGAGGCGGGGGCTGGCGCAAAGGTGGGGGCGGGTGGAGGAGGAGAGCTCGGGGAGACGCCGCCGCCCTGGAAGCAGGCCCCCACCCCCCACCTCCCTACCTGCACAGCTCCGGGAACTCCAAGCTCTGGGCCTCGGCGACCTCTCCGGCTGAGAGAAGCAGCAGGAGCAGCAGCAGCAGTGGAGGCGGCGGCGGTAGCGGCCGGGGCGGACGCCGCGTCCAGGGCCGCAGGTGGGCGCTGGGCGCCGGGGCGGCGGCGGCGGCGAGGGCGACAGCGGCGGCGGCGGCACCTCCCATCGTGCTCAGGTCTCCGGCCGGACTGAGGACTGGACGCGCGAGCGAGGGGCTAGCGGTGCGCGGCGGCTCCAGGCTGCTCCTGGGTCATGCTCGCGCCGCCAGGGCCGGAAAGGGAGGGAAGGAGGAAAAGGAGGAGGAGGAGGAGGAGGAGAGCGCGGCTCCAGCAGCTGCAGCGAAGACCCAGTAACTGCGCGTCACATGACCCGCAGCCGTCCGGGCACCGCCCCCTCCCCTTCGCCTCCTCCCCTGTCCCCCCTCCTTCCCATCAACCTCACGTGACCGTCTTATTCAGGTGATGCGCTCCCCTCGTTCGTGCTGGGCCTCCCTGGTCACTAGGGGCGGAGCTTTCGGGAGCGGGGAGAGGTCCTGCGCGGCGTGGGCGGCCGGGCCGCGTGGGACCGGCCACCTGGTCACCCGTGGCGTCCTCGTCGGGACCTCCTGGGCCCCGCAGTGAGGGAGGGCGGAACGGCGTGGCGGCTGCCGCGCTGCTGGGAAATAATGACCCCTGGCCCCAGGCTTCCCAGGATGCCTCACGGACGCCGGACGGACGGGTTTAAATGGCCCAGGCTTCCAAGTGGAAACTAGCCCTTGCTTTTGTTACCTTCCCCGCCCGTCAAGTTTGAATTGTCGTTTGGGGCTTTTTTGGCCATTCTAGCACCTGCCTCACAGCGATGTTAGGAGGAGGAGATAAGATAACTAGTGGAAACCCTTAAAGCGCAACATAAATGCGCCCTTTGTATCAACAATGCCTGCCACGCAGCAATCTCTTAAATGTTTGTTGACTGGCTGGATCTCTTTCACCCGCCCTTTGACCTGTAGCCCCTGTGTGCAAATGTCCTGATAATCGAAGCTTCTCAAGAATACCCTGGTCCACTCATCAAACAGTTACTGAAAGCCAGCTTTGAAGAAAAACAAATGGATAACAGAATCAGGAATCCAAAAGATAATATAAGCACACGTTATGTGCTACCTGTGTGATATTGGGCAAGATAGGTATTATCTCCGAGAACCCTGGCAAGTCACTTAATCTCTCTAGGCCTCTCCTCATTATCGAGTGATAGGTTTGAGTTAGATGGCCTCTCAGTGTTCTTCCAGTTTTAAAAATGAGTTTACAAACCTTTAAAAAAAATAGTTTAACAGAAATATATGTGAAACTCTTCAACTGAGTAACAAACAAAAACAAAAAAACCAGCTTCCTAAGGCAAGCATAGAGAAGACAGCCTAGAGTTTTGTTTTGATTTGTTTTGGGTTTTTTTTTTTGTTTTGTGTTTTTTATGTAAAAGATCTGGGGATTTTAGCGGTCTGCCCCCTGAGTCAACAGCTTGGCATGTTAGCCAAAAATATTAATGTGAACTTAGGCTTCAATGACAGAAACAGTGTCCAGAACAAGAATGGTGACAGTGGCCTACTTTGTTCAAACAGCATCCTGGAGTATTGTGTTCAACGAACAATTCAATTTAATAAGCTTGTACTACTTAAAGCCATATTGGGGAAAAGAGGAGGAACAAAGAAGGGAAAGAGCCATTGTTGGATTAGGACAACAATAACATGAAGGAGAAGAGGCAGAGCTGCTCCACTGTTATTTTGTTTCTGCTTCTGTGCCAACAAGAATGCTCTTTGGACCAGACAAGAGAATTTTAAAAAATGGATATTGGGAGTTAATAGCCAAGATAAGTAAGGAGATAGTATGACTACCTAGATATCCTTGATGAGTTTGTCACCTGATCCAGATAAACTGCACCCTTGATGCAGAAAGAATTGGCAAATGTTATTGCTGAAACGTTGTCAGTGAACTTGGAAAGATCTTAGAAGGTGGGAGAGATACCAAGGATTAAAGAAAAGCAGAAAAGATGCAGCAGTTGTTCCTTCAGCCTCCCACTCTGCAGTGTGGCAAGGGGGGGGGGGGGGGGGGGGCGTGTTTTTCTGTTTTTAGGTATCAGAGCGAAATGGAAGTGTGAGTTAGAAAAGGCTTTGGGATGTGGTAAAGGACACCTGTTAGATCATGTTTTATTGCTTGGTAAAACTTTTAAAAAGAGCAGATTCGTGTCCTTGTGGCTCATAGTGCTAGAGGCATTTTTCTCTTGCTAACTGGGGTGGGGTGTGAGGAGGCAGCAGCAGCACTGAGAGAAGTCTCAGGCATTTGACCACAGGGGAGGCCCGAATCAGGAAATTTCCTGGGAGCCAGTTCATGGAATTACCAAGCAAATGAGAAGCCCATGTGCTTCCAGCTTGATTAGTTAAATACGACTTAATCTAAAGTTCAGTTAAGATGTTTGGGGGAGAGGGAAGGAAAGCAAGTTGTCTGAATCTGACTCAAGGGCAGTCTGGTGCTTCAGCTTCAGGAGTGGAATGAGAGGAGACACTTGCAGACCATTGAGAAGCTGACAAAAAGGACCTTTATTTAGCCTGTGGCATGGAAAGGATGCTCAGCAAGGATATAGTACTGATTCAGTTGAACACAGTTTCCCTGTTTCCGTGTTGGATATGCTAGAGTGCTGTCTCAGAGTAACTCTTGCAGGCTGGCTTTTGTATTTGAGCAACCAGGAAACTGTGTCAATGCCCCAAGCCTTAGTCCCATGAGCCAATAAAGTCTTGAGGATATTTTCAATTCCTCTTAAGGAAAATTTAACTTAAAGTACAAGGCAGATATTTTTCTTACCACAGGGACTGTGTTGAGTAGGAAAGAAATATTTAGATTCAATAGGTAAGGGCAGTGAGCCAAGTGAATTATGAATTATTATAGGGATATCTGTGTAGTGCCCTCTCTGTGTTACTCCTCAACTCATAATCTCAGATTGAGTAGCCTGGGTAACAAACTACCCAAGCTTCAAGGTACTCTGTGGATCCAGACTCTTGAAACTATAGCTCACAAGTTGCACTGATAGGTCTGCCTTTCTACTAGCTAGCCAGAAGACACAATGAGCTCATAACAAAGGTATTTATTAAAATAGCATATTATAAAAAGTAGCAGTAAAAACATGTTTCCATAACCTGGGGCTCACTCTCAAATAAAATACATCTAGCATCAGTAAGAAAAGCTGTTACTCAGAAAGGTGACAAGTAGAGAGGCACCTATGTAGGGAACACATGTGACTAAGGTATATTTCAAGGTATAGTCTAGGAGGGCTAACTCACTCCTCTGATGCTGCAGGGCTGCAGGGCCACAAATGTTTTTATACTTTTCTGATAGACCTTGATCTCAAAGTTTCCATTGGGTGCTATTCTACTAGTCACTGCTAGAAACTGTTCCCCTGGATGCTGCTATATGCCACTCCCATGGATTCTGCTTCATTTTTTGGCTGTGGTCATAACTATTGGCTTAGCTGAAATCCTTCATAGTTTTCTGCTTCAAGTAGAACGCTGCACAGGAACTATGTCAACTGTCTTCTTCCTTCTCCAAGGAACAGGACACATTAAGAATTTTCTCCCTAGAACAGGAGTTCTTAACCTAGGATCTGGGAACTTTTTTTTTTTAATATTATGATAACTATTTCAATATAATGGATAAAACATTGGGCCTGAAATCAGGAAGACTTGAGTTCAAATTTGGCCTCAGGCACTTACTAGCTGTGTTTGCTTCAGTTTCCTCAGGTGTAAAATGGGGATAATAATAGCATCTACACCCCAGCGTTGTTGTGAGGATCAAATGAGATAATTTTTGTAAAATGCTTAGCACAGTGCCTGGCACATAGTAGGAGCTATATAAATACTAGCTATTGTTATGAATATTATTGTTACATAATTGGTTTCCTTTGTAAGTCTATATATTTTATTTTATGCATTTAAAAATATTATTCTGATAACAGGTCCATAGGCTTTACCTGACTGATAAAAGGGTCATGTCATGACACAACAATGTTAAGAACTCCTGGTCTAGAAGATCTAATACTTGGAACTTGAGTTACAGAACTCTTGAACTTGGAGTTACCTATGAAGCAGTTCTCAAATCTGGTACTTCCCTGGAAATCTCCTCTTTTTACCACTATCTAAAGAATTCAGAGTCCTCCCTCCCCTGCAGGGAAGACTGTAGTTCAGGAAGTAATGTCTTCAAAGTCTCTCTCAAGCTTCGTGTAAGCACATGTCTCCTGAAGCCATGTGTTTTTACTGTAAGATTCAATTGACAGTGTAATAGAAGAAGGAAAAGAGAAATCCCCTTTCCTTTTCCCCACCTCACCTCCCAGGTTGCTAAATTTTCCAGGAGACACAGGGGAAAAAATGAGAGACAAACTCTTTGGACCTGACTCTTGCTTTTTAAAAACTTTAAAAGATAAAGTCAATCCTTCAGCCAGCCAACTGGTAGGCATTCCCTTGTCATGTCAGTTGCCTTCATCCAGTGGTGAATGCTTTATAATTGCTCAGGCTTACTGAGGAACTTCTTCAATTTGGTCAGTGTTTTGCAATGGCTAATATGTGAGTATAGAGTTGTTTAGGGTTATTTAAGAGAATTCCTAAACACCTCCTTTATAGCCTTGCCCATATATAGGCCCCCAGAAGCATAAAGGAATTTATAGAGATTTGGAAGATTTAGAAAACTAGTGCTATCTGGTATGTGTAGAGTGAATGAGCTCATAGCTCAAGGATGAAGACATCCTTGTGTTGCACAAGCCCAACTGAGCGAGCTGGCACAGCTCAAATTTGGAGTATCACCTGATAGCTTACCAAGATATAGCACCCTGAGAGGCTACTACAGGCATGCTCTCTAGTACTAGGTGAACCACTGGCCTATGAGGGAGTGTTTAGCAATTTTGGTGCCCCAGGCAATCACCACAAGAGGAAGTATGAAAGGTGCCCTAATATTAACTTAAGACAAACATTGTTGAGGAGAAAGGAGACCTTGAGAAGATACCTCAGAAGTCAGGACATCATGCCCTATCAAGCCAGAGATCCAGGGAAACAGTAAAGCAACTACTGGGGAGCTGCTGCTGAAGGAGGGAGAAGGGCATGACCTGGTTGGGAAATGACCCAAATGTAGTTTGGGAAGATCCCTAGCACCCACCCTCTGCCAGTATGCTTTCACCTTCATTGCAATAAATGGCTTTTATACAACTTCTTGACTCACATATGTTAGATTCCTTGGCTAGCAATTGCAGATGGATATTGTTGACAACTGCTGAAATTCTCAATAGCCCCGTCTTTGGGTCCCCAGGAACTAGCAGCACAATAAGATCAAGGAGCATAGAAAAGAATAGCTAGGCAGCTCTTTGAAAAAGATTTGGGGGGTTTAGTGGACTACAAACTCAACATGAGTCAGCAATGTGATGTGGCAGCCAAAAAAGCTAATGCTAATGAGATCTTAGGATGCATTAAGAGAAGCAAAGCTTCCAGGAATAAGGAGGTGATAGTCTCTCTGGAACCTGCCTTGGTCAAACCACATCTGGATTAGTCCAGTTCTGGGCACTATGTTTAATAAGGACATCAATAAGCTTGAGAGCATCCAGAGGAGGGCAACAAGGACAGGTGAAAGGTCTTGAGTTTGTCACATGAGGATAAATGAAAAGAACTGGAAAAGTTTCGCTCAGGGAAAAGAAGACTTAGGGGAGACATCTAGCTATCTTCAAGTGTTTGATAAGCTATTATATAAAAGAGAGGTTCAAATTGCTTTGTTTGGTCCCAGAGGACAGACCAAGAGCAAAGGGTGAAAACTACAAAAGGGCAAATTTTGGTTTGATGTTAGGTAAAACCCTCTAACAATTAGAAATGTCCAAAAGTGAATGGGCTGCCTGTAGAGGTGGTGGGTTGCCCCAGATGTTTGAGCGGAGGCTGGCCATTTGTCAGATGAGTTATAGAAAGGATTCCTTTCCTGCTGTGGTGTAAATTAGATAGCCTCTGAGGTCCCTTCCAACTCTAAAATCTAGACTCTCATGCTTTTTCGATTCTGTTATTTGCAGACAGATGTGGTTTTGCAGCAGCACCCTTCAAATCATACCTCATAGATTTCTGACTGCTCTGCTCATGCCTTTGAAGTAGTCAAAAGAAGAGCCTGCCAATGAGAACAAAAATCAAGAGATAATCCGCATAGATGTTTAATCTACGTTGAAATAAACAAATTGGACCCACGTGTACAAAAATGTTCATAGCAGCTCTTTTTGTGGTGGCAAAGAATTGGAAATTGAGGGGATGCCCATCGATTGGGGAATGGCTGAGCAAGTTGTGGTATATGAATGTAATGGAATACTATTGTGCTGTAAGAAATGATGAGCAGACAGACTTCAGAAAAACCTGGAAAGGCTTGTATGGTCTGATGCTGAGTGAAGTGAGCAGAACCAGAAGAACATTGTACACAGTAACAGCCACGTTGTGAAAGGACTAATATTGATAGACTTAACCCTTCTCAGCAATACAAGGATCTAAGACATCTCCAAAGGCCTCATGATGGAAAATGCTGTCCACATCCAAAGAAAGAACTATGGAGTTTGAATGCAGATCAAAGCATACTATTTGTTATTTTTTTCTTCTGTTGTGTTTTGTTTCCTCTTTCTGGTGCTTCCTCCTATTGGTTCTAATTCTTCCTTACAACATCACTAATGTGAAAATAAGTTTAATAGGAATGTATATGTATAGTCTATATCAGATTACACACCATCTTGGGGAGGGAGGTGGAGAGGGAAGGGGAGAAAAATTTAAAACTCAAAAGCTTATGGAAGTGATTGTTGATAATTCAAAATTAATTAATTGAAAAAAAAGAAATAAACAAGTTGGCTCTGCTGACCTGCATTATTTAGAGGTGGTGATTATATTATTTGTAACATGCTTTGAAAATATGAAGACTGGTTATGAGTTTTGCGGAACTCCTTTTTCCCTCTTTTCAGTATTCTTTGTTACAAGGGTGACTCTGGGAAGGGTAGATAAATTTGAAAAAGAAAGTGATAAAAAATGCCAAAAAATATTTTTCAATAAAATATTTTTTAAATAAAATATGAAGAAAATAATTGTAAAGGATTAGCTACATTTGAGAAATATTAATGACAAAGATATGGCTGTAGACTTCACCTAAGAGAAATGTAAAAAGCTGGACCTTGCTCAGAAGGACATATATAGGGTTGCTATGATAAAGGATTTTGAAAAGCTTCTCTCCTTAGGGCTTCCAGTTTTGAAACCAGGTATGATCTCCGGTTGGAGAGAGGACAAATACCACTGAAGTCAGAGGGAGAATTCCCAAGAGGTTTCTATCCTGATAAGCATACTCCATAACTAGCCCAATCCAAACCAACTACATTCATTGCTTACTGCTCTCCAGCTATCTTCAAGCAATGTCTTCTAGCCTCCAACAAGACTCTACCAGCTCCTGCCCTGGGGCTCTACTTTCTCCTAATTTATGAGAGTTCTCTATAATTAGCCCCACCCAGACCCACAACTTCTGCCAGCTATTCTCCAACCATCTTCATGTTGAATATTCTTGCACATACTTCCTTCCCTCCTTTCCCCTCCTAGCTCAGGGAACAGATATTAAATTAATATTACCATTCCTGGAGAGGACATATTAATCAGTTTCCTTATAATTTAACTCACCATCCCTTTAACTTCCCAGTCCAAAACACTTCCTCTTTTCCATTCCTCCCTGGTATGTATTGGCTTCTCCTATAGAATAGAAGCTCCTTGAGAGCAGAGACTGTCTTGATTTTTTAAAAATATTATTCCCATCACTTAGTACAGCCCCTGGCACATGAGCAGGTCTCTCCTTATGAAAATAAGTCTGAGAAAATATAGACACACTTAGCAGCTAAGAAAATGGAGACCTGAAGTAGGGAATGTATAAAGTGTGGAAAGTATAAAGTAGCTTTAGAAGCATCCAGTCCCCCATTCCCCTACTGTAGAATTATTCCTTCTTTGCCCTGACATGCTTGGAAAACCTGACAGGAATTGAGATTCTTTGTCATCAACACCTTTATTAAGCTCTTAAAATGCATGGAGCTCTGTGCTAGGCACTATGGAAATGCAAAGGTTTTAAGTTGATCATCTATTTTACCCTCATAATTTTATAAATGAAGAGACTGAGGCCTAGAGAGATTGTGACTTTCTCAAGGTCATACTGGTGGTAAACATCATTGCCAGGATTTGAAACAGATCCTATGACCCCAAATCCAATTTTCAATAAACCTAACCATCTAGTTGTTATTGGATTCACTTTGGAGGCTGTCTTTCTGAGTCTTTATGCAATACGCAGCACACCATGAGGATCCTTACTGAATCTTCATCACTTTGATACAGGAGTTCAGGAGGATTGGTGGTCTTCTTCTTCTTCTTCTTCTTCTTCTTCTTTCTTTGGAAGAGGATCAGAGGGTGCTGTCTTGGCTCACTAGTGAATTGGATTTAAGTGAGGCAGAGTTGCACAGCCTCACTCTCGCTTCCAGAGTCATTAAAGCATAGTGGCAAGATAAAAGTCAAGATGATCCAGGATGCAGTGCAACCTTGGCATCTTTGATGTCTGACCAAGCTCTGAGCACTCCACAGTGCCTTCTTCAGCCTTCTTCATGACCATTAGAACAAATTGTTCTCATTTGCCCATTCTGCCAGGGGAAGTCTTCCCATGCTTGGAATAGATCCAAGACCCCCTCCTCCCAACTCACTGATGGTTTTGAGGCCTGGCAGTTACCCTTAAACTGGTTTATTAGTCTATCTGCTTGAGACAGGTTTACTGGGGTGTGGCTGCTTTGAATGTTGTAGCTTCTTGGAGCCACAGGTGAGAGTTGGGTGAAGGTGGACACCAAAGGTGAATGAACAGCCCTATAAAGGGCTCGGCAAACCCTCACACCAGACTTGCAAATCTTTCCTGAACACCCTATACACCTCATTGGTGGTTTTAGAACACTGGCATCAGAGGTCTCTCCTCAACCCCACCCAGTCACTGGGGAGCAAATAGTCACATTATATGTTTCATGCCTATATTCCACTAAGATATTTAACATCTTGTTTCTCCAATTACAAAAACAAAGTCACAAAATTGTCTTTATTATGTATCTTAGTTTGAGTTTCCTAACCCACACCAAAGAAAAACCAGTGTGTGGGGGAAGTAGTAGTGATTATTAACCTGTCAAAATGATGTGGCAACAGTATTCTAATAGTCATTGTGGGTGTGATGAGATTCCACATGCTGGGAAATAGTTGAGTGGGTTAAGGATGAAATTGTGGGATGAGGATTTTCAGGAGAAAGTAGGCCTTCCATAAATGTCCATCAGTTCTGTCCCTAACATCTAAAAAATGTAAATAGAAACTTGTGTATTATTATTTACTAAAACCAACAATAGTAGGTGTATTGGTCATACCTCTTGGAAGAGGACAGGTCTTTAACAAAGTTTAGAGCTCAGGGTAGAGGGAAATGAGTCATTTAGAGGTAGCAACAATCCTGCCAGCTGCACAGGGTCCTTGTCCCAGGCAACATACCTCATAAGAATGGAAATACAAGCAGTTATCATGTTGCATTTATGGCCTCCAAAAGTATTAGCTGGCAATATGTAGGGTTTTACATAAACCTTACATGGACATTTGTGGCTATCCATTAGCACCATCAGAGGAATGTATAAATATGAAGACAGGTATAGGAGCTCCTAAGAAGCTGACTTTCTTCTGTATGTGTATTCCAGCTTTAAGTTCAGATAGAACTGGTATTGGCCCAATTTCCAGGAAGTCTGAAGGTGCTCCAGGTTTTTATTATTGGTGTTAGATGCTAATGAGATATCATACTCCTTCAAGATGGTGACCTCAAAGCAGTCGAGTGTTTCCTTCTCCTGTATTGTGTATTTAATTTCTGTGGTAACTGCAGAAGTACACAGGACTAGGGCATAAAAGAAGGCAAGAAGGCCCATGGGAAGATGGCTCCAAAGCTGACACTAGATTATTATGGCTTTAAGATGAACCATTAATATGGGTTTGGGTAGATTCAATTAAATTCAGTCCTCTTTAACAAGCATTTATTAGGCACCTGCCCTTTGCTAGGCACTATCCTAGACTCTAGTGATAAGCCAACAAAAGAAAAGCTACCCCTGCCCTCAAAGAACTTACATTCTACTGGGGGAAAATAACATCAAGTTAAAATGTAAATTCAAAATGTATATAAAATAACTGGTGGGGGTGGGGGGTAGAGTATTAACAATTGAAGGGATCAAGATGAGGCCTAAAGGCATATCTGTAATTGAGCTAATGGAAAGTGCCTTCTGCCTCCAGTATCCACTGAAAAGTCTTGGAGCATTTCAGCTGGTCGATGAGAAACACTTCCACAGTGGAAAACTGTGGAAGGAACAGCAGGAACACTAAAACTTGAGAAACCACTACAGTTATTTTACAGATCTCAGGGGTACTCAGCAGTGAGGAACAGCCGGTGAGAGAAGGACAATGACATCACCAGACAACATGGATGGCCCTGCAGGATGGGAGGAATGAGTTATTCCCTCCTCGAAGGTGTCCTGGCCTCATATGTTCCCCACATGTATGCCCTACAACATCTGCGATATTTATGTGTGCCACTTTGCCCCTTAATGACGTGTATATTGGTTGGATAGTACCTCCCAGATTTATGGAGGGAGTGTTCTATTGTGGCTTTTATTGTTACACTACTTCATTAAATGTCTTTTCTATGGACTTTATGTGTCCTTTGGTTAACTAGAAAAAAAATAGTAAACACACAGTGGGAGTTCATGAGTTATAATTTTGAGTGGATTCAGACCCACAAGCATACTTTGAATTTGGGGCAGCTCATCTGGAGGTGCCACAGATGACGAGAGTGCTCAGGGCCTACGTTATGTATTACCCTCAATTTTACAACTACCTTCTTGAAAGTACTGCATAATTTGATCCCTCCGTATATGTTTTTGGCCCTTTTAAAAGGGGGTCACTTTATTTTCTATAGGCAGCAGGTGGCACTATCAAGCAAATCAAGCAAAAGCAAGCTAAGCTGCCAATGTGCTGGGGAGAGGGGAGAATTTTCTTCTCTAATTGCTCCCTTGTAGCCTGTCACTCTTACCAGCTCATATTTACTTCTAGGAGTACGTGAATCCCAAATTCATATACCAGCCTTTTATGGTCCTGTATCACTCTTGTCCTAGTAGATCCAAGCCCCAGGTCAGCTACCACTGACCAAACCTTTTGTCTCCCTTATCTTTTCTCTATATATGACCTTTAAAGAAAATACACATATAAAGCTGATGTGTCTGCAGTCCTACAGTATTTTATAGCAAGTAAATAAGTTCTATAATGAAAGCAACAGAAACAGATCAGACCAGCTAGCACACCTGGATATCCAGAAAAGAGAAAAAGTGACCTTGCTAGGAAGGAGAAAGGACACCCAGAACAGTCTTCTCCCATTGGACTGGCTCTCACCACCCCAGAGTTGTGCATCCTCTGACTGCTGTTGCTTCCACTCTCACTATATCATGGGATAGAATCAGGCCAGATTTTCAAATAGGTGTCTCTCATAGCTTAATTCCCAGCATCTGCTTACTTTCATCTCAGATCTCTAGTACTCTCTTCCTGCTTGGACATAAAGGTTAATCCTTCCCCTCAACTCTCTCAACCCCAAGGTAGGTTACATCTTCCATATCACGGAAAAGCTGCCAGTCAAATCCCCTTAGCCTTATTGGAGATTTTAAGCTAATGTGAGGTAGTTCAATGTAACAAAAAGGGCACTGACTTGAATAAAAATTGTCAAAAGACCTATTTTCTAGTCCAGTATCCATGATTTATGGACCTTAGGAAAGTCAGTTGTCAATAGTCCATGAACATTTATTAAGCACCTACAATGTGCCAGGCATTGTACTAAACTCTGGGGATACAAATATGAAAAAAGAAAGACAGTCCCTGTTCTCAAGGAGTTTACAGCCTAAAGGGGAAAGACAGTACACAAAAGGAGGCAGAAAAGGCAGAAAGGGCAGAAAAGGGGGAAAGTATCCCAGGAGAGGCATGATGGAGAAGTCAGAGAAGTCTCAAAGTAGTAAAGCCTGGTGGAAAATAAAGAGATTTCTGTATTGCCTCCTCCTTAAATGGAGATTTTGGAGTTCATGGCTCTCCCCTCCAACCACAGGAGCAGAAAACAATGATGAGGTATGAGTACCAGCTAGGTGGTACAATGGATAGAGTCAGGAAGACTGATCTTCCTGAGTTCAAATCCGACCTCAGATACTTACTAGCTTTGTGACCCTGGGCAAGTCACTTAACCCTGTTTGCCTTAGTTTCTTCATCTGTAAAAAGAAGGGGCTAGACTAGGTGACCTCTAAGGTCCCTTCCAGGTCTAAATCTATTACCCGACGACTATATGATATCTGAACTCCCTTTTAGTTCTGACATACGATTCTAGACACATTCATTATACTTCTTAGGTACAAGAATCTTCTACCAGGATTGTTCTAGCAAAGAGCTAGGAAATACTTACATATGAAATCAACCAGTATTCACATTCCTTCACATCAATACTTGTATTTTCTGTAATATTTTTATTTTCTAAGCTATTATGTATAATGAAGGAAAAGGTAAGGATGTCCTCTGACATTAAACAATGTATGATTCAGATATGTTGCCTACAGTGATACAACTTAAGCCTGTTACCATTCCTTTTTAAAATTTAATTTGCTCCACAGTTAAAACATCTGTCCCCAACACCTCCTGAAAGTTCAGTCTCTCCTTTAAGCATCTTAATAAATACATTGAGTCCTGGCCTTGCTTCTCCTTCAGGGGAAACTAAGGGAGTGAAGGCCTACAAATGCTAGAGTTTAGCAGCACTTCTTAATTAGCCTAGAGTGAGAGGGTGCCTGGTTATAGAAAGAGCACTGTCCGAGCCAGGATCCCAGGGAGTAAACAAAAAACCAGGTCAAGGTCAAAGTCAGGAGCTCACAAAGGGGCCAATCCACAGAGCTAGGTGTAAAGTCATGAACTGCGTTAGAAAGAAACAGTTCCAATGCTAAGAGGAGGTTGGCATGGAGAGAGATCAGGAAAAAAAAGCCATGGAGTAGGAGCTGCACAAAGTGGCTTACAGTTTGTCTCAAACAAAGAATTAGGCAGGACAATGCCTTTGTATGACAGTGGTATGCTAACCTCATGGGACTGTTGCAAAAAAAAGCATTTCATTAGCCTTCAAATGCTATCCAAATGTGAGCCCTTATTATCAACTATGCCCCCTTTTAGCATCATAGGATTTAACCCCCTCATTTTACTAATGAAGAAACTGAGTCCCAGAGTGTAATTCTACTCCTAAGGTCACATAGGTAGAATACACAGTCAAACCAGGAATCAAATGGGGGTCTTCTGAATCCAGTTCCTGGGCCAGCCTGTTTGGCTGCATATGCCCAGCTGTGAGCTTGATGTTCACAAAGTGTTCACAATCACAGGCTTCCATTGCACAGTAAAACCACTGGAAACCAGCTGTTTTAATTGTTTTTCCTATCTGGGCACTTATTCTCCTTGCCATAGATAGAAGTTGTACTTTACTTCTCTTAGGAGCTTGTGAAATATTTATGATCTAATTATGGGGTAGCAGTTATAGTGACTTCCTCTTTCCCAAGGGTTTTCTCCAGCAACTGTGGTTATAGATGTTAGAAAAGACTGGGTGGAGTTTGGGAGTATTGTCTGTGGGTTATTGCATCATAATTGTCTGCTGACTCAATGCAGAACATGTGGACTTCCATGCTTCATGGACAAGTATGCAAAGGAAAAGGCAGGAAATTTAGGACTAGGTTCATAGGCACACATGGTGTATACTTATAAATGAGGGAAGGAGGCCATCCCATGACATTCTCAATACAGAAATGGGCATAGGTTATTGTTGAAGGCAGAAACACCAGCATCCCCAAGATAGTTTTTTTTTTTTAAACCTTAACCCAGGTTAGGTTTTTAAAAATTAGGTACATCCCAAGAGAAAATAATTCTAAGTCTGTCCTAGAGGTTTCATTGATTATTCAGTCAGAGATCGAAATCAACCAAGATTGTGTTTAGGAGGGGGAAAGGGGTATTGAGTTTTCCCCATTCTACTTGATGAAATGACAGTTTGTAAGAGGAAGGTGGCAGAGTCAATGAGGTTTTATAGTTTTAAAGGAAATGTGAAGAAGTTTTTACACTAAATTACTCTTTAGGAAAAGTGTTAATCTTTAATCAACTTCTTGAAAGAATTGTAGGACTACTAGCCATGGGCTGGCTGAAGGATCTGTCACACCCCAGGACCCATAAAAAGGTAGAACACAGTTCTGAAGAGAGTGAGCTCAGGCAATGGAAGAAAATGAGGGAAGCAGTAAGGGTGAGATTCCCCATTGCCTCTGCCTCCCCAAAATCAGTGGTGTCTTGCTTGGGAAATACTTGCAAAGACTGGGCCCCAGAAGTCTAGGTGCAGAGTCAGTCCAGGAGGAGCTCTGTGAATCAAGAATTAGCCTAGCAGTCAGGAATTGAGCTGCACAGAGGAGCAGGCTCTGGGACCAATACTTGCACATCCTGTCAAACAGTCACAGCACCTAGAGGGGAGAAGAGAAGGCATCAAAGGCCCAGCAGCATTGGAGGCATCAGTTTCTTTGGCCAACGTTCCTTTGAGCTAAATGTATTCCTCTCACACAGATGTATTCTACATGTGTGCCTGCCCTTTCCACTGCTGCTGTGTGTATTTACAGCATAGTACTCCCAGATTTATGAAAGAATACTTTCTTATTATTGTTCATGCTGTGCCATTTTCATAAATGCTTTTGCTTTGAGCTAATTATATCAACTGGCTGACTATTGAAGGTAAAACCAACTGTGGGTGCTCATGAGCTATAGTTTTAGGAGTGTGGACCACAGAATACTTTGAACCTGAGGTACTTAGCCCCCAGAGGACCCAACCTGCAAATCCAGTTAGGACAGTATCCCAGAAGGGAAACTATATTTACAAAATATATTTAACATTTTTTCAACTATTTATTGACATTAATCAAAAGCTGGGAGGGAAGACTAGCATTTTAGGGAAACAGAATAGAATTCAAAATGACCTTGAAAAGATGAGAAACAGCATACACTGAGGTAAGAGTAATTCACTTAGGGAGGGGAAATGAACTTTACGGCTATAAGACAGGGATTGCACAAGTAAGGCAGAAAAAAAAAGGGACATCTTAGTTAAATATCAATCTGGAGTATGCAAGCACATTCTCATTTGATAATGGCGATTGGTTCTATTAAAATACATTAGTGGGCAGAACGATGTTATAAACGGATGATTAGCTGAAAAATATCATAGCAGGTTTCATACTACCATACTTTGGTAAGAATGCTATTGTAAAATGATACCAACTGGGGCAATGGCAGATCTCTTCAGGTATCTTTGTAGTACCACTAATAGAGGAAATGTGATCCAGAGATATTTAAATAGGTATAAAAAGTGGTTGACAATTCATTAATGAGTAATGAATTAATTATAAGAGTAAAATGAAATTATTACTCTTCCATTGAATCATTATATTGTTATATAGCTATATATTTATTATAGCTATCATAAAATTGAACATATTAGGGAAAATAGCAAATAATCACATGGGCAAATTAGAGTATGATTTACTTCTAATGAAGTTAGAGTATTGTGGAAACTGCACAATGATTTTGTTCTATTAGTTTGTGGGGCAGTTATCTTTAAAAAGCAATGTTACCAAGTTTCTCAGATAAAGGATTGAAATGAATGTTATAGAGAATAAGGAAAAGTACATAATAACAAAGGAAGAGGAAACAAAAACTATTCAAATAGAGGGGGCTGATTGCCCCAGACAGAGAAATTTTATGGAAAAAAAATATTAGTATGGCAAAGTCATAAACAAAACTTACAGGAAATTTTTACATAAAATGATCCAATAAAATGGAGTTCTCTGAGGATTTCAGCAGGCATGTAACTAAAGCTGCTTTATCTCTGCAATTCCTCTACTCCCCCTTACTGTAACCAGGGTTTGCCTCCAGTCTACATGAGCTTTAGGTCATCAGGTAAATAACCCTGTATAAAAATGTATGAATAAATGAATGAGTGTATGTCATTGTATGAACGTTATTATTTTTGTGAGTGGAGCAAGGACTATTTCCCCACATATAAATCATGCTCAGAGATGTTCTTACTAGTTCCAGTCCTTACTAGTTCCTTACGGTTCCATGGATGACTCATTACTGAGGAGTAGATATTCCTCTACAACTGAATGGCTTGCTCAGTTATGGATAGATAGATAGATAGACAGATAGATAATATAACTCTGTTTTATTGATCTATGTATCTATCTATCTGTACACACACAAGGTATGACTGATTCTCTTAGCCAATTACAAGGTATTTCCTTTGTGACGTTAGTCACTTTCATCCAATGACCAAGCTTCTAATAATCCTCTCAAGCTAACAGAAGGAATTTCTTCATGCATTGTGGTGTTGTGGGAAAATTCTTTTTTTTTATTAATTTATTTTGATTTATCAACAATTACTTCCATATGCTTTCGAGTTTTAAATTTTTCTTCCCCTCCCATCCCCCATCCCTCTCCAAGACAACGTGCAATCTGATATTGGCTATACATATACATTCCTATTAAACACATTTTCACATTAGTGATGTTGTAAGGAAGAATTAGAACCAATAAGAGAAACCACAAGAAAGAGAAAACAGAACAAAACAGAAGAAAAAAATAGCAAATAGTATGCTTCGATCTGAATTCAGACTCCATAGTTCTTTCTTTGGATGTGGATAGGATTTTCCATCATGAGACCTTTGGAGATGTCTTAGATCCTTGAATTGCTGAGAAGGGGAAAAATTCTTTAATATCTTCTTCATACTTTTTAATTACTTTCTAGCTCTTTGACCATCTCAGCTGAAGTGGGGAGGGGAACTCCATCTCCTCAGATAAATATTTGCTATTCCAAGCAAATCACCTGGAGTACTTTTGGCAAAGTCCATAATTTCAAGTTCTGGATAGATCTCAATTGACTCAGGAAGGCTTAAGCATTGTCTGTTAGGAGTGTTAGGAGTGCTTTCCCCCAGAGCTTTGTAGTAAAGAGTCTCAAAAGAATCCATGTGGAACTGTTCACAAATAATTAGAAATTTACATTCTTCCATACTCCCAAACACATTGTGTTACAACTTAACAAACAGATGTCAAATGCCTCTCCTGGGGTTTGCAAAAGCCTTCCCTAACCCAAAGACAATGAAAAAAAGAAAAAGGAAATGAAAATCGAACTTCCCCACTCAGAGAGAAAGCCAGGATCCTACAGAGCTCTGAGAATGCATGGAGCTCTTCCATGGGGATTAGAGACCCATGTGCCTCACTCTAAGGTGAGAAACCAAACTCTTACGCATGAAAATTCTTCAGTGGTTCTCTTTAGCATACAGGGAGGTCCAACCAGAGATCTAGATAAAACATCTTCAGGTGTCTCACGCAGGGCACACCAAAATGTCTCCAGGGATCCCTGAAAACAGAAGGCAATCCCCCTGGAGGTACAAACAATCATTGCCTCTGGGTCCCTGTACCACAGGGCATCTGAAATATCCCTAGGGCATTTCTGCCAATGCCGAGACCAATCCAGATGGCGTTCCTAACATGCATCATTAGGATAAGCAGTTAACTCAAAAAGAAAACCAACTTAGACCCCAAAGAGATATAGGACTCTCCAAAAGGGATTAAGCAGTTGGGGTTGATCACTTGGGGTTTCTAGGTCAGCAGGCAAACTTTATTCTATAGATCTGACATTCATAAAGATATCAGAGAAACCATCTGAATTCCTATCATAAATAAGGTAAAGTCTAGTTCTACACAAAAATAATATTAATGAGCTTCCAAAGTATTTTTTGAGTAAATTACTAGGTACTAGTATTCTAGGGATGCAATTCATGCTGCTCATATTAGCTTCCATATTACTAAGTAATACAACAGACATCAGTACATAAACATTCAAATAAAAGTTGTCTCAAAGAAACTTCTCTTACTTAAAGAGGAAACACAATTTTTGTTGTTGTTCAGGTGTTTCAGTCAAGTTGGACTCTTCATGACCCCATTTGGGGTTTTCTTGGCAGAGATACTGGAGTGGTTTGCCATTTCCTTCTCCAACTCATTTTACAGATGAGGAAACTGAGGCAAATAAGGTTAAGTGACTTGCTTAGGGTCACACAGCTGTTACGTGTCTGAGGCAAGATTTGAACTTAGGAAGATGAGTCTTCCTGACTTCAGGCCTGGTGCTTTATCCCTTGTGCCACCCAGCTGCCCCAGGAAGACAATTATAGTTTTTGTAAAAGAAGAAAAAAGTGTGATTCTGCTCCAATGGATCCCTGAAAAGTTAAAGTATCCAAGAGCAAGAATCCTAGATGGAAAATTTCTCTAGTGGGCACCTGCAAAGATATAGGAGATTCCAATATATCCCAGATGAACCCCCATAGGGTAGCATTGAGTGAGCACTATAGGGACAACAGCAGCTAGGGAATTAAGCCTCTCTCTGTACTATACTCAGGCATATGATACAGTCCTAGAAAACATGCCTCTACTTAAAGGAATGAAGCTCCCTTTTCTAACACTCTTTGGCTTATTAAGAAACCCCACTTTGATGACCTCAGGGATGGTTTTCATTTATAGCTTCAGTTATGGTTCACAGGTCAAGGATTTCCCCAAAATGGGGGAATACAAAGGTATAATGCAAATCAGATGTGGAACAGGTAATTTATCCTCACACACAAAAGAGAAGCTAACAGAAAAAACTCATGTGTCTAAATTTAACCAGAATTAACAGGATTCAGTAACTTAATTTATAACTATTGTTACAGTCTTCTTGAGGCTAATATTTAAAGCTCATTAGAACATAGAGCAGTTTGCAGAACTGCTAATTAGTGATTTTACATTTCACCTCAACTCAGCATTGTCTGATCAAAGTGAAATAGTAAAGAGCAAGGTTTCCTTATTTAGGGTTCATTGAACCCATCCCCTCAAGGGGTCTGTGAAGTTTGATGGGGGAAAAAATTACATCTTTCTTTTCTCAAGCTTCTTTTTGAAATTTAGCATTCCTTCAATTGTTTAAAAAAATTCTGAGAATGGGTCCATAGGCTCCACCAGACTGCTAAAGGGGTCCATGATACACAATGAAATTAAGAACCACTGGTATAAAGTGAAAAGAGAAAGAGGCCCACGACAGAGCTTTACGGAATATCCACCATTAAGGGCCATGACATGGATGAAAAACCACAAAGGAGACTGAGAAGAAATGATTAGAGGGATAGGTTGAGAACTAGAAGAGAGTAGTCTCATTAAAACCTAGAGAGGAGAGATGATCCAGCAGAGAGGGTGATCAACAGTGTCAAACGTTGCAGAGAAATCAAAAAGTATTAAGACAGGAAAAAGGCCATTAGATTTCATAATTAAGAGATTGCTGGTAACTTTGGAGAGGCAGTGATAATAGAATGATGAGGTTCTAAGTCTTATTTCAGAGGATTTAGAAGAGAGGAAATGGAGGTACCAATTGTAGACAGCTTTGAAATATGGGCTCTACAGATGTTCCCATTTATGAAGGTGTTGGAAGTAGCCCTAATGCCAACACCCTGTTAGTTCAGGTTCAACTTTAGGACAGAATGAGGTACTCATAAATCATTGAGTAGTTAATAAAAGGAGGTTTAATATGCCCCAACACAGTAAGGATATGCAACATGGATACAGTGTCACTTAGGTTCCCTGGACCTGGTTCCCTTTGACTTCATATGGAAATGCATCTGCTCAGTAGGCAGAATAGAGTGATTTATATAGTCTTCAGATACCTACCAAGTCAGAAGTGCCCTGACTCAATTTTGATGTTACCTTTTATATCCTTAGGTAAACTGGAGTTGTATCAAGGAAGGTAGGGGCTAATCAAGAACCAGGGACAACTTTCTTGACTTTTAGGGAAAACTCAAGGTGGCCCAGTTGATGAGTGCCAGGCCTGAAGTCGGAAAGACTCAACTTCCTGGAACAAATCTGGCCTTACACTTAGTATCTGTGTGACTCTAGGCAAGTAATTTAATCTTGTTTGCCTCAGTTTCATCATATGTAAAATGAGCTAGAGAAAGAAATGGCAAACCACTCCGGGATCTTTGCCAAGAAAACCCCAAATGAGGTCATGAAGAGACGGACAAAATTGAAATGACTGAACTACAACAACAATCTCTCTAGTGGGGAAATGGAGAACACTAGTGCTATTGCGGAAGTATATTGTGTCAGAGAAAATATACAAGTAATTATAGCTTGGAATGTGAATGGGATGAATTTACCCATAAAATGGAAACTGATAGCAGATTAAAAATATGAATTCAACAATATCTTGCTTTCAGGAAATGCTATAAAAAGGAGGGATATACACACAAATAAAATAAAGGTCAGGAGTGGAATTTATTATATAAAAAAAGCAGGGGTAGTAAACATGATTTCAGAAAAAAGTTAAAGCTAAAGTAGATTTAATCAAAAGAAAAAAACAGGGAAACTACACTGTGTCAGCCATATTATTCAATATTGTTTTAGACCATTTAAAACAACTAGGCAGTATAAAATACCTGAGAGTATACCTGCCAAAATAGGTACAAGAACTATATGAATATAAACATAAAATACTTTTTATACAAATAAAGTAACTGAAATAATATTTATTTTTCATGGGTAGGTAAAGCCAATATAATAAAAAAAATGATAATTTTACCTAGCTAATCTATTTATGTAATGCCGCCCCAATTAGCTTACTAAAAACTTTCTTAGTGAGTTAGAAAAAATAATAACAAAGTTCATTTAAAAGAACAAAAGGTCAGGAACTTCAAAGAAACCAGGGGAAAAAAGATGTAAAGGAGGCAGATTCAGTAATATCAGACCTTAAACCATATTATAAGGTAGGTGAGAGCACTGTTGAAGTATAAAATGGATAATTTTGATTATTTTAAATTAAAATTTTTTTATATAAATAAAACCTATGCAGCCAAGAAAAGAAGGACTGCAGAAAATGGGGGGGGGGGGGGGGGAGGAACTTCCATAGATAATCTCTCAGAATGTGATTTGGTTGGAATATTGCTGTGGTATAGGAAATGATGAGCTGGTTGATTTAGAAAAACATGGAAAGACTTGGACTTATGAAAAAATATGCTCTCCATCTTCAGAAAAAGAAATGACAAGTAGAAATAAGCATACATATGTGTATGAGTATATGTATATATATTTATAGATATCTGTATATATCTATGTATATAAATGTGTGTATGTATATATGGGTGTGTGTGTGTGTGTGTGTGTGTGTGTGTGTTTATCCACACTTAATTATAGCTTTCTTGGGGGGAGCGAGAAGATGGAGGGGAAAAAAATATAAAGTAATAAGTGCACAGCAGAGAACAAAAGAAAACCTATAAGAAAGCAAAGGAAAGCTGGATAGCTTTGAAAACAATGTGTATTATTTATTATATGGGTTTTCTTTAAATAGAAATTTATTGCTTTATAGTGAATCCTCTCATGTTCTGCTGTGTACATGGCAGTGATTTTTTTTTCTTTTCTTATTTTGTACTCAAGTTTAAAATAAATTTAAAAAGAAAGAAAGAAAGAAGTATATAGTGTTCACTTCATTGTGTTCCAGAACATTGTAGGGTCTTCTCAATAAAGTATATAATCACTCAAAAGAAATTAGCTTAACCATCCACAAGGAAAAAACAAAATGACTAAAGAACATGTATTGCTCAGATTATGATATATAGCTGTAATGTCTGATCATTGAATTAGTCTATCAATATATATACCATAGACAGGCATATATCAATAGATATACCCTATATACCATAGACAGGACAATCAGATGAACGAGAATTAAACAAGAGGAAGAGACTGGGCCGGCTTGCTTTTGGGAAATTTTCTAGCCATGTCAATGATCCCAGGTTGCTTAGGTCTGCTAAAGCCTTTCTTTTTAATACCTATAATATTCTGGTGATGTCACATGGCAACAAATCATGGGATACTATCATCTCAGAAAAAGTATAATTGCTGGTGATTGAAAGGGAAATGCTAGTGTTAAAAGACATGAATATTCCACCATGAGGGATTTAGAATAAGCATTTGAAAGAATTTTTTTACTTTAAGGATTGGTCTATATTAGGATTGCTGGAATAATCTTTTATGATGTATCTATTACAGAGTTGAGATTGTCAATCAGGAAAGTATTTAACGAGATTTTCCTTAGTCTAGATAAATGAATTTGGCCAATCTATAAATATTTATTGAGTCTACTCAGTTTCCAACACTGTTGAGCACTATGCAGAAATAAAAAAAAGTACAAGGCATGTTGTCTGCCCTCAGATAATTTAATTGGAGAGACAAAATCAACACATATGAAACAATCAAAGAACAATGAGATGTAGTCTATAATTATTTTGAGGACAACACCCTATTCTTGTTTTTTCAAGTTCATGACTCCTTCCTCTTCCCTCCCCACCCTCAAACATTAATGTTGTATTGTGTTTAACTGAACTGAAATTAATTTCATCTTGAGAATTTCACAATATCTCATGCAATAAATAACTGGAGGTACTCTAAAGTGTCTCTAAAAAGCAAAATTGTCAATTTATTGAATTTAAGTACAATTTGGAAGAAGTATGGCTAGATAGCAGTTTGTCTAAAAACATCTGGGGGTAGGAGGAGTTAATAGATTACAAGCTTAATATTATACAACAGTGTGCTAGAGAGTCAGAAGATCTACTGTAATCATAGACTGCATTTAGAGAAGCATAATTTACAAGAAAAAGGGGATAATAATCCTGTTGTACTCTATCCTGGTCAGATCATATCTGGAGTATTGTGCCGAGTTCTGAGTACCACATTTTAGGAAAGGTCTTCATCTTGATGCTGATAAAACTTATTAAGGATGTGGTATAGGGTTAGTCAGATATAAGTTGAACTAAAAAGCCACAAAGGTCATGTCTAACTTGGGATTCCATGATTTAATAATAATAATATCTATCATTTATATAGCACTTGAAGGCATTTTACAAATATTATAGCATGTGATCTTCATAACAATCATAACAATCTTCATAACATAACACTGGAGGTAGGTGCTATTATTATCCTCACTTTTACAAATAAGGAAATTGAGGCAGAGGTTAAGTGACTTGCCTGGGTCATACAACATAGTAAGTGTCTGAGGTAGGATTTAGAACTCAAGTCTTCCTGACTACAAGTCCAGCACTCTATCCACTGTGCCACCTAGCTAATCTAAACCCACCTAGCTAAACCCCTGATCTCTAAATATAAATCTCACGGATCTCTAGGTAATGAAATTCCTAAGTTGCTCCCCAAGCCTATTTGAGTCTCTGGTTTAGAGGTCTACCACACATGACTCCTAATTACTTTTCTCTTTTCTATTGTTGCATTTTTGAGCTCATTTCTAACATAAAATGGTGCCCAAAACTTGGCAGCTCATCTATTCTTTAGCTAAATTTCAATTGACCTCACTTGGTCTATGATTTTCCCTAGCCCCCTTTGCCACTGCTTTGTGGCTTCAAAATCAAAATGGCAACCTTCATTTCAAAGCATCATTCACTAATTTGGGTTTCACTCACAAGGGAATGTTAGACCGAGATGATTTGTTTTATTATACAAGCTGACTTTCAGCCAATCAACTCTCCCAATTGCTAGAGGACTTTAGTTGATTCTCCTATATTCCTGTTTTGTTCAGTCATTCCCAGTCATGTCCAACTCTTTGTGACCCCATTTGGGGTTTTCTTACCAAAGACACTAGAATGATTTGCCATTTCCTTCTCTAGCTCATTTTACAGACAAGGAACTAAGGCAAACAGGGTTAAGTGACTTGCCTAGGGTCACACAGGTAGTAAGTGTCTGAAGCCAGAGGTGAACTCAAGAAGATGAGTCTTCCTGACTTCAGGCCCAGCACACTATCCTCTGCACCATACCACCTAGCTGCCTAACCACTATGTCACATTCTTTCCTCTTTCAAGATTGTAAAGTATATAATGTGTCTAAATGTATAGACATGACTTGAGGGTGACTTGAATAGGTATGATCTGAGGCCTAGTCCATTTCTTTGGAAGGTGAGCCAAGGACAGTGCTTATACCACCAGCACAATAGCTGGGCAAGAACAGGTAAGCTCCAGGAAGTCCCCAGAGGCTAAGCATTCTTTTCTCCTTCAAGAGTGTATCAGTTAGAATGATATCTATCTGCCACACCCTACATCTGTTTAGTTTAGGGTTACAAAGTTTAGGACAAAGGAGGCACTGTTCCTCAAGGGATAAAACTTGTTATTAATATAATATAACTTGTTATTAGCAACAACAAATCATTATTATAAACATGATTATGTAATTATATAATATAAATTATAAGTATAATATAAATATAAATTTTATAAAATATGTATTATGTAATATATGTAATTATATAATATATTATGTAATATAAATTATATATCACATTATATAATATATTCATTATTATATAATATAATTAATCACTATGAATAATTATTATTATTATTAATACCTTAAGGAAGAGGGTAGCACTTAATTTACACCAGTTCAGATTCTTCCCACTAAATTCTGGTTACACAAAAGACCATTACAAAGAGCAAATAGTGAGCAAACACATTTACTGAAGCAAAAAGTAAACAGAAACTGGAGATGTTACACAGATTAGACTACAACCAAAGAATATCCAAGAATGAACAAGCTCTTCCGCTAGGAAGGAGATGACAACTTGGCTCAAGGAAAGGGAAAAGAAGTAACCTCATCCAAAGGAGAACCATTCTAGCAGCCTCTAGAATTTCAAGCAAGTCCAAAGACATGATGGGACCAGTCTCCCATACATATCTGCTATTCCAAAGTCCTTCTCTCCTCCTTGGAGTAGCCTCTGTCCTAGTTTTTTATTTTTTATTTTTATTTTTGTTGTTGTTGTTGTTGTTGTTTTCCAAGAAATGCCTCCAAGGAACGTTTTAGGAACCAGCTCAGTACCTGCCTCATGCAGGTATCCAGTGTTTCAGTCAACATTGTCTCCACCAATCAGGAGTCATGTCTGCCTCTTCATTCATAACAGCACAACAAAACGCCACAAGTTCAGGTGGAAACCAGCATCTATGAGAAAGAATAATACAAATGCTAACCTAACCCAGTAAAATGAATAATTCAACCTAACCCTCATTTTCCTCTGATGCTCATAAAAGATAATCTTTTTCACTATGGGCCCCCCAAGCAATAAAATTTAACAAGGATTTTGTCCTTTCTTACTGGGTAAATAAACAAATCTCCAGACCCTTTATGAAGCAGTCTCTTTAAGTAACATTTATACTTATGCAGAGAGAAAAAGGAGGCAGCAGCCAGGATAGTCTACCTTGCTCTGACTCTACCTTTTTCTCCATTGCCTTTTGCTTGTTGACCACAAAGATCAGGCCTCTACATAATTAATCAGATAATCCTGTCTGGGTTCATTTCAGCCGATGTGAGATTCTTTCGGGTATTATAACAGAGGATGGGACATCCAGGCACTTTTGGTAGCCTAGAGAAAGTTGTTTTTGGCTAGCAGATCTTTTGGTACACCCCAAACATGTCTAATAGCAGCAGTTGTAATTATGTAGGGGTTCAGCCCTATTGCCACCGTCCAATACATCTCCTTCTACATTTCTTCTCCCCTACTAATTCTATTTTTCAATCTCTGGTTTCTTTTCTCATCAGTACTCTTCTGTGATCCATTTTCCAATTAATCAGTCTTTTTGGTTGTACTAGCTAAGTTCCTTTCATCCATTCAGGGGCCTTTGGCATGTAAGTTCATTTTTATCAAAAATCATTTTCAATCATTTCTCACTCAAATACCTTATCCCAACTGTCTTCATTTCCTAATTCTTTTTATTTGGGGGTTGGGAAGGGGAGCTAATTTGGCCTGCTTACTGGCTGATGAGTTGGGCTTAGGGTATGCTATAGGAGAGCAAGTTTTGAATTCTGGTAAGAGAAGCACATAGTAACAATAACAGCAATAACAACAATGATAATCTCTGACATGAATATTGCGCTTTAAGGTTTGCAAAGCCTATCATCTTATTTGATTTTCACAATAGCTATGTGAGACTAGGTGAAGTAGCAAACATCTGGAATTTCTGCTAGTGGGATGGCAGCACCAATATGGTGAGCTCCTGGGAACCATAGTCCAGGTCAGAAACAGAACAGGCTGGAAGGTATGTAAGCCTCCTGCCTCCTCCCTCCCCTTCTTTCTTGCTCTTCAGTTGGGGTCACTCTCCAAGCACCAAGGCTTGAAGGTGCCTTTTGGGCAGACGGTTACGAGGCTGTCTCGCACTTGGCCTGATGCTCTCAGGCTCTTGGTCCACTGGGTCAGTTCAAGGCCATGGACCTGGGTATACCTTCCGCAGCATAGAGGACAAGGACAGATGCCCCATCTATTAATTCCCTCGGCACTAGGGAATTGGGGAAAACTGCAGTTGCTTTTTGGTTCCCTGAGGCTTACTTACTCCCTTCCCTCTGCACCTCTGAATCCTCCTTCATGGAGGTTACAGGGAAAGTTAGAACAGCTAAAAATAAGATTCTGGAGGTTTTGTGATTGATCATTATGGAGTTTTGAAACACCTTTGATTTTGCCCTCCTCCACCTGGGAAAGGAAGGAGCGGGAAGGGGCAGCAGCTACAGCATGGGCCCCCCTGGCAATGGCCTTGGGCTCTGGGGCAACCTTTGCCTGGAAGCATCACCCAGGTTCAGCACATCCTGCTCAAGGTAAAGAAGCTGGCCTTCGAACTTAGGTAAGCATGCTCTTTTAAATTTGTAGTTTTAACTGTTAAGATGTTGATTCTCTGTGTAAAGTAATTCTGAAGTGCATTTAACAAAACTGAAGTCACCTGATTGGCAATGGGTTTGTTTCAAGTTTCAAATTGGTGAATTTTCTGTATCAGTTATGTCAAACAACTTTTCATAATTTGGTTACCGCTAAAATAATTTAGCTATTGTTGGTTATTGTTTCAATGTGTAAACTAGCCAAAAAGCTTGTTTGGGTTATGTATGGCTTGCTGAGAATTTGCAAGTGTATAGAAATCTCTAATGATTGGCTTTTTACATTAGGATAAATTAAGTTTGAGATGTAAATCCTGGAAAAGTTTTTCCTAAACTGCGATTAGTAAAACTTGCTGTTTGAGGTAAAAGCTCATAGGATTTTGAGTTGTTTGATGGGTCATAATCCATCGATAATCAATAATCCACCATCTGAGAAATGCCACAAGCTACTCAGAGAAGGTGATACTGGTGGGAAGTCAGCATTGGGAAAAGCTGAGAGGACAATTTTAGCCTCAGTCTAAGATGGGGTCCTCCTGGCTCAGTTTCCCCATTATGTTCCTTTGAAAAGGAATGTTACCCACCTGGCTATTCCTGAGTCTGGCTATGAGGTGGATTTGATACTGCATGGTTGGAAAACTGAATTACCTGAATCCAAACAGAGCTAAGGATGTTTTATCCTCTCAAAGTTGGGCCCTAAATCTAGTCCTTGCTTTATATCTGGGCCCTGAAGTTTTTTCTGTCAGATTTGTGTCTTCCAGACTATGGGCCATTCACCTACAGTTGGTAGCAAACAGTAAGTACCAGCCAAAGTCCCCACATGGTTCCCTGGATGCAGCCTGTGCTCAGTTCCAGTCAACCTCCTCTTTGGGACCCCCTCGAAGCAGGGACAGCTCTACGCCCCTTGCCAGCAGGAAGCAGTTTCAGAAGCCGAGACCTTCGCCTCTTACTCCAAAAGAATTTGGGTCCCATTTGTTTGGGGGGGAATGATGGGGTTGGGATCTGGGCCCCAGAAAAGAAAAACCCTGGACTTTCCCACATGGCAGAATCTCTGGTGGTCCCCTGAGGCTATAATCCCATCAACTGGCCTTTCATTGTGGACCTCCCTATGGCCCCAGGCCACTTCTCCATTCTCCCTTGGCCGTGTGGTCCAGGTCTCTGGAATTCTGTTACTTCACAGACTACTTGGCCCCTCCTAGATCCCTCCCACAGTCTTTCTGTATATAAGGTCCATCTGGTCTCCATTAAGATGCTTAGATAATTATAATCGAGCCACTGCTTAGATTCTTAGAATCTAGCCACAGCTTAGATTTTTAAAATCTAGCCATAGCTTGCTAATGTTCAGACTCCTTAAGAGTTTGCCCAATATGATAGATGTTCCAATAAACCTTGTCTTTGGCTGCAAGAAGGCTTGGGTCAAATTCATTTGGGCAGGACCTATGTGTTGTGATTTTGGGGTCCCAGCACCTCTGAACCCCTAAGCCGCATCATTCCTACTCTGCAAGAACAGTGTTGAGTGGTGCTAGGACCCCAAAATCACAACATGTAGGTCCTGGCCCAAATGAATTTGACCCAAGGCTTCATTCAGCCAAAGACAAGGTTTATTAGAACATCGATGAGGGAAGGGTGAGATTTAAAGAATCCGCCATATTGGCCAGATTCTTAAGGAATCTAAGCATTTGTACCACTAATTTAAGTGGGCCAGATCTTAAGAATCTGAGCATTGGCTAGACTTTAAGAATCTCAGCACCTGAATGGGGACAAGATGAATCTTATATAGAAAAGACTGTGGGAGGGATCTAGGAGTGGCTGAGTAGTCTAGGGTGACTGGAGGAGGGGGCTAAGCAGGATCTGGATGGGAGTGGCCGGCAAGCTGGGGTGATCAGAACTTCAAGGACCTGGACCATGTGGCCAAAGGAGAATGGAGTCTAGGTAGGATTAAGGGTGGGAAGTGGAGCAATGGGGAGGTAACAGAACAGAATTGGGAGATTAGTAGCCACAATGAAAGGCCAGTTGAGTGGATTACAGCCTCCCTAAAACTCCAGAGATTTGGGAAAAGTCCAGGGATTTTCTTTTTTGGGTTCCAGATCCCAAAGACACGGTATGTGTCTTTTAGGGGTTCGGATCCCATCCCCATCAATAGTATTAATAAAAGATTTACATGGAGTTTTAAGATTTACAAAGTACTTTCCTCCCAAGAGCCCTCCGAGGCTAGTAGTCTAGATAGTATTTATCCTCATTTTACAAATGAGAAAAGGAGACTCAACAACACAAGGGAGTTACCTACAGACACGCAGCTGCTAAGTGTTAGAGCTGTGATTTGAACACAGGTCAAGTCAAATCAGGTTAAATCAACAAGCAGTCATTAAATGCTTACTATTTACTGTGCTAAGGTCTTCTGACTCCAAGTGAATTATCATTCCTAGAACATATACTATAGGACAGAACATTAAAAAAAAATTCATAGACCACAAGGTGGCAGAATTATAACACTGTACAATGCTTTTTTTTAATCTCCAATTCTATTACATAATAAATATCCTTAAGCTGTCCATACTCATATTCCCCTCCCCACACCCTCAATAGTCCAAGAGACTAATAATATCCGTAGAGCACAACCTTTGTGTCATAATTAGGTTCTCTCTGCGCCTTCATACTTTCCTCCTTTTGCTGTGCATGATTTTGCCAAAGAACAACAGGAATTAGTCAGCTAATAAGCATTAGTTTTGCACCTGGCCTATACTATAGAGTAAGAATGGGGTGAAGAGAGAAAGAAAAACATACAAGGAAGCTTCCAAGAAGCTTCTGCTTAGAGAGAGAAAATCTAAACAAATGAAAAAGTTTTAAGAATGTTGACATAACAGATTAAGTGATGTCTCAAAGTCACACAGTTATGAGTAGTAGGGTTTGGACTGTGACCTAGGTCATCTGACTTAAAGTACAGATACCACAAGGCCCCACCACAGAATGATAAAAGATTCTCCTTCCTCCTTAGTGGTTCCCCACCCCATCCCTACCAAGAGCTATCTTCTGCAGTCCTGCCTACTTACCTATTTCATTAGTGGTCTAAATTAATCTCTAAAGGTAGAGATTAAACCAGCAGATAGGATCTTCCTCTACCTTTCCTTAACCACTAGCTTCCCCTTTTCTCACTTCTTCTGTTCTGCATTCTTTCCTCCTATAAAACAAAAGGTGTTTGGAATAGATAAACTCTAAAAGTCCTTTCCAGTTCCAATATTACATTATTGCATGCATTTGTGATTTGTAATTTTATTATATGGCTTTAATAGGCAATTATGGAATGCCAAATATAGAAAATATTGTCAAAGGCATACCTAGGGCAGGGGCAACTAGAGCTTTATGTCAGGGTGGTGAAATTTAGAGATCTGATAGCACAACATAGAAATAATTTAACTGGGGCAGCTAGGTAGCGCAGTGAATAGAGCACCGGCCCTGGATTCAGGAGGACCTGAGTTCAAATGTGGCTTCAGACACATAACACTTACTAGCTGTGTGACCCTGGGCAAGTCACTTAACCCCACTGTCTAGCCCCCCCCCCAAAAAAAAGGAAGAAAGAATTTAACTTAACACCTAATTAGCAAGAAAAATTAATTAAACAGGAAGCTATTGGATGGGGTTAAATCCTAGTTGAGCTCCTCTGTGGCCAACCCAACCCTGTTCTGTCCCCCTCAACCACAGTGATCTCCCCAAAAGCAACCTTAGAGTGTCCTGGGGTCTTAACTAAAGAAAATCAGTAACCTGGTCTCTTTATAAGAAAACCACACCACAAACTGAAGTATCTTAGGTGGCAAAATCCCTAGTTACAGCTGGTTCTCAACCTGTTTTGGGGTCATGAACCCCTTTAGCAAATTGGTGAAGCCTCAAGACTCTTTTACAGACAAGTTTGCAGATGCATAAAATAAAATATATAGGATTACAAAGGAAACCAATTTTCCTGAAATAAACTTACCAAATTTTTTTTGAAAAACAAGTTTACAGACTCTAGGTTAAGAACATCAGATCTGGGGCAGCTAGGTGGCACAGTAGATAGAGTGCTGTCCTGTAGTCAGGAGGACCTGAGTTTGAATCTAGTCTCAGACATTTACTAGCTGTGTGACCCTGGGCAAGTCATTTAAACCCAATTGCCTAAAAACAAACAAACAAAAAATAATACCAGATCTAATCCAATTACCCCAACTATATTTTCTACCTTTTCCTACAGCCCACCTACAGATCCTAAACCAAAAGGCCTCTTCCCTAATCCTCTGCATTTTATATAACTGGAATCAGAATCATAGGACCTTAAAGTTGGAAAGGACCTTGGAGATCACAGTTTTTGAGGAGAGCAGAGCTCATGTAGTCTTAACCCATTTATTTTACAGTTGAGGAAATTGAGGCCCAGAGAGGTCAAGTAACTTGCCGGAAATTGATGGGGTGATGGGACATGGACCCTGAATTTTCCTATACATTTCAGTAGCCCAGGTCACTGGTGCCTCTATCCAAGGCATCTGGGTCACCCCAGCCCACCTTGATTACTTAATTAGCTTACTTACCATTCTTTAATTCTATCAAGATCTTTTCACTGACCTTTTTCTCCTTTTTTTGTATATAAGTATCAGTCCCATTCTCATCAAATTTGAGGACTTATTAGGAACTCAGCCCTCTCCTATTGGCGATACAATACTGCATATTTACCAGGAATCTTGCCTGCCTAACTGGTGTTATAATAAAACCTCGCTACTCTGACTGAAAGAAGGCTTGAGTGGTTGAATTCTTTCCAGGCAGACTCCCTGTACCCTTGCATTTTGGGGTTCCCAGCACCCCAAGCAAAATCACACAGATTGTAATTGGTCATTTGAACCAAGGTCCTCTGATTCCAAATCCAGTGGGTTTTTTTTTGCCACCGAGCACAACACTGCCTTTTGTCTTCTAGTCCAACTCCTACAGGAAACATAAATATCCTCTACAAAACCCCTAATGAGCTCCTACGTCTCGGCTGTTTGTGTTTGAAAGTGATACTGCTGACCCTGACTGCTTATCCTAATATGTGGCAATGGATGGAAATATGGGAAGGCAGCCTTTGGTTTGGGCGGCAGTAGCTTTGGGTGAGTCGGCGGCTTCTTTGTTTTGCAGACTCTGATTCCCTTTCTTAGAAAGGGCAGCCTGTATATCTGATGGCTGGTGGCCACTCTGGTCTATCTGCCACCTGTGGTTTCTCATAATACCACAGTTCTACCACATCATTTAAAGCTGTGTGCATCCTTAGTGTGTTCCTTCTTCCTACCTTATTTGTGGTTGTTCCACTTGAAGTAGCAAATGTGTCTCTGCTTGGAAATCCTGCTACCAGTCATTCATTCTCCTCTGTCCCACCTAGGGGAATCATGTTGCAACAAATGTGATTTCTTTACTTCTGGGTAACCAGCCAGTATACCAAGAGTTTTCTGTCATCATGGAAACAAAGAATGGTGACTGAATCCAAGAAATGGAAATTTCTCAATTGTTATCTAGCCTGACTCATTACCTCTACCACTACCCAGAAAGTGCTCATTCAGCCTCTGTCGGACACCTCTAGGGAAGAGGAACTCAAGTCATTACCACATCTGTAGATTTAGGGAGGTGACTTTATTTCAATGAAGCATGAACCTGCTAAAATCCGGATAGTACAAAAAAAGATGTAAAATTTGTTAAACAGACCTCATACATTTCTTTCAATGCTTCTCATTTCTCTTTCAACGTCCCTCAGTGTTTTCTTCTTTTGGCTCCTGCCATTCCCTATTCATTGATGCCTGAGTATCTCATTTCCATGATTTCTGTCACTTAGTCAATATGAGGTAAAATTTCAGAGGTGTTTTAATTTACATTTAGTTGGTTACTTGAATATCTCTTTTTTTGAACTGCTACATACATACAATATACAAATGTGTATATATTTGACCACTTCTCTATTTTGATATATTTCCTATATATCTTGGATATTGTACTTCTATCAACTGTTTGCTACAATGATTTTTTCCCCCAATCAACAGTTTCTCTTCCTATTCCACCTGAATTGATCTTGTTCATGCCAAAACTTTTTAATTTTATGTAATTCACTTGTTTTATCTTCTACGATTATCTGTATCTCTGGTTAGGAATTATCCCACTAGCCATATTTGTATAAGGTGTGTCCTCTCATTCTCTTATAATTTTTTCATGCTGTGACCTTTTATATTAGGTCATATATCCATTTCTTTGCTTCTCCCTTCTTTATCTAAGATTCTTGGTCATACTACCTGGGTCTGCTATATCTATATCCTCCTACCCAACTCATTCTGACATATAGAGGCATCTAGGTGGTACAGTTCAGGGCTAATTCCAAAGCCCAGGACCTAGAATCAGGAAGACCAGAGTTTGAAACCTGGCTGAGTCATTAATTGTGTGATGCTGCGCAAGTCATTTAACCTCTCTGTATCTCAGTTTCCTCATGTGTAATATGGTAATAATAGTAGCACCCATCTCATAGGATTGTTGTGAGGATCAAATGAATTAACATATGTAAAGAGCTGTGCTTTGCAAATCTTAAAAGCACTATACAAATGCTATCTATTCTTATTATTATCTGTCTTTTCCATGCCAGAACCACATCTGCTACAGTTTTCCACATCCTCTTCAGTATGTGTCTGAGGAGTGACACCAGGCTGCCTCTCCTTAGATAGAAACCCCTTAAATATTTGTTGAGTAATTAAATGAATGAAAGAATGAATGGTTAAAGGTGCGGTAAAGTAGTGATTGAACTTTAAGACAAAAATGTTATTTTGCCACACCCATCAGATTGGCCAACATGACAAAACAGGTAAATGATAAATGTTGGAGAAGATGTGAGAAAATTGGAACACTAATGCATCGTTGGTGGAGTTGTGAAATAATCCAACCATTTAGGAGAGCAATTTGGAACTATGCCCAAAGGGCTATAAAAACGTGCATACTCTTTGACCCAGCAATAGTACTTCTAGGGCTATATCCCAAAGAGATCATACAAATGGGAAAAGGAACCACATGTACAAAAATATTTATGGCAGCTCTTTTTGTGGTGGCAAAGAATTGGAAGTTGAGGGGATGCCTATCAATTGGGGAATGGCTGAACAAGTTGTGGTATATGAATGTAATGGAATACTATTGTGCTATAAGAAATGATGAGCAGGCAGACTTCAGAAAAACCTGGAAAGACTTGTATGGTCTGATGCTGAGTGAAGTGAGCAGAATCAGGAGAACGTTGTACATAGTAACAACCACGTTGTGTGATGACTAACGCTGACAGACTTAGCTCTTCTCAGCAATACAAGGATCTAAGACATCTCTAAAAGTCTCATGATGGAAAATGCTATCCACATCCAAAGAAAGAACTATGGAGTTTGAATGCAGATCGAAGCATACTATTTGCTCTTTTATTTTTTCTTCTGTTTTGTTTTGTTTTCTCGTTCTTGTGGTTCCTCCTATTGGTTCTAATTCTTCCTTACAACATGACTAATGTGAAAATATGTTTAATAGGAATGTATATGTAGAGCCTATATCAGATTGTACGCCGTCTTGGAGAGGGATGGGGGTAGAGAGGGAGAGAAAAATTTAAAACTCAAAAGCTTATGGAAGTGATTGTTGATACATCAAAATAAATTAATAAAAAAATTTTTTAAATGTTATTTTGTACTGACAACATATGGCTAGCATTTCTCTATCTCTCCTTAGTAATGGAAATTAAGAATTGGTTATATTATAAAAATGGGGGGTAGGGAGGAGTTACTATGCTTTATCTCCTGTGCAAACCAAGGACCATGATATTCATAAGATTTTATGTGAGCTAACTATGGGCACTTGGGAAATATCAACAGAAACAATAATGCAAAGGAAAAGACTTACTTGCAGTTCTAAAGGGCTACCATTTGCATTTGTCTATTTCCTTCCCAACTAAAAAATGCCTTTGAGCTTTGAATATCTCAGCTATTCAAACTAGACTATATTTGACGATTTTTTTAATTTAGTAAAGAAATAATTCTTTGTACAAGCTTAAAAAATAGCCTTCAGACTCATGCATGAAACAGAAGTGGGTTTGTTTTGGTGTTTCCCCCACCCCTTCTCTTCTCAGTCCAGACACCCATCCATCTGTTCCTCACTGCCTTTCAACCTTGTTCATGTCATCTTTCCTGGTTTAATCACACATGAGAAAAAATAAAAATAGTGAGAAAGCCATCAAAGTAGAGAGTTAGGAGATGATCAGTGGTTGAGGAAGATGGAAAACATTTTAGAAATGAAAGATAGGAATTCCTGTCGACCTCCAGCCACATTTTAAAAGGTGACCACTTGAGTAATCAAGGCTTCTTGGTAAAAAGAAGAACTCTGCTGAAATTCATTCAGCTGGCTCAAAGGGAGAAGGAGGAAAATACAGTCTGCAGGAACAAGGTAACTCTAATGAACTGGTTGCTAGGACTGCAGGGAACCAGCTCTATACGACAAAAGTCAACCCAGCACACAGGTACTAAAGAGGAGCACAGAACTAGAGTAAAAGAACAGGAAAGTATATTAGAGGCCATCTAATCCACCCCACCTCAATTCATAGGTGAGGAAGAAGTTAAATGACTTGCCCAAGATCACACAAGTATTAAGTGGCCTAACCTTTGACTTTCCACCATAACCAATACAGTGGCACCCAGCTACTGGAGCCAGCAAATTCCTGGGCTGTGGAAGCAGGCTAGTACTGTGTGCTATTGAGTAGAATTTACCATATAACCCTTCTATCAAAGGCTCCTTGAGGACAAAAAAAGGCCCAGATACATGGTGAGAATCTCTCACTTCTTGGTTCATTGCCCCCACTGAGGTGGAACCTAGGAATGATAGGATCACGTGATCATAGATTTAGAACTGGAAGGAGCTTTAGGGCCATGTAGTCCATTTTGCGGCAGGTAGGTGGGTGTACTAGATAAAAGTGCCAGGCCTGGAGCCAGGAAGACTCATCTTCCTGAGTTCAAATCTGCCCTCAGACACTTATTAGTTGTGTGACCCTGGGCAAGTCATTTAACCCTGTTTACCTCAGTTTTCTCATCTGTAAAATGAGCTAGAGAAGGAAATAGCGAACCGCTCCAGTATCTCTGCCAAGGAAACCCCAAACGGGGTCACAAAGAGTCAGACACACTGAAACTACTGAACAAGTCCATTTTACAGATGAGGAAACTGAAGTCTAGAGAACTGAAGTGACATGCCCCCAGTCACATAGGGAGAGTTGGAGACAATATTTGAACTTGGTTCTTTCTCACTATAAATCTATTACTCTTGTCTGCCACTCCTCCGAGGAAAGCCACCAGCTCCTTTTAAAAGCACTCATACTCACAAAGTTCAAAACAAAAGTTTTGATTACAAACTATGCAAAAAAGAATCCTATCTCTGAGCCCAGATAACCAAGTGCCCTTGTCTTTGGGTCACCACTTCCTCAATGAGCTGCAGAGTCTTTGCAACTTGCAGCCCTGCCCTGTGGAACGTTCCAGCCTCCGTCAAGCAAGGGAGAGGCAAGAATTTACTTCTCTAAGGCTCCTTTGTGCCGGGTTATTCTTTCCCTAGCAACAATCATCAATTGCCACCAGTCACTGACCTCCATAACATCAGTTCTTTTGCTGGTTTCTACAGTTCTAACATTCTACAGCAGACAGGCATTTCCCCTTAGACTGATCTCCTTGACACAAAGACTTTGGTTTGTTTGTTTTTTAAATAATATTTTATTTTCTCCCCCAAACATGTAAAAACAATTTTTAACATTCTTTTTTTTAAGTTTTGAGTTTCAAATTCTATCATTCCCCCCCTCCCTCCCCGAGATGGGGAATCTGATATAGGTTATACATGTGTAATCATGTAAAACATATTTCCATAGTAATCATTTTGTGGAAAAAAAAAAACTTGAACAAAAAAGGAAGGAAGGGAAAGAAAGAAAGAAAGATAATATGCTTTAGTCTATATTCAGACACCATCAGTTCTTTCTCTGGAGGTTGACAACATCTTTCACTATTAGTCTTTTAGAACTGTCTTATATCATTGTTTTGCTGTGAGTAGCTAAGTCATTCACAGGTCTTCATCATATAATATTGTTGTTACTGTGTGCAATATTCTCCTGGTTCTGCTCACTTCACTCTGTAACAGTTCATCTAAGTCTTTCCAGGTTTTTCTGAAATCATCACAGGGACTGTTTTTTGCCTTTCTTTGTATTCCCAGCACTTACCTCAGGACCTGGCACACAGTAAGTGCTTAATACGTGTTTTTCAACTGTCTGATGGACAGCATCATCACCTTTCCCAGGTGAAAAGCTCTTCAGCAGCTGAGCCTGCATACAGAGACTACTCTGGAGTCACTGCATGCTCAAAACATACCTCTGGGTCAGACAGCTTCTATTCTTTTGAAACCTTCTTTTTATAAAGATCAAACAGCTACTATCCTCACACACAAAGGATCATTTAGTGGGGTATGGGAATACTTCCTTCTTGCCCACTGAAATGATATTTATTTTCAACTGATAAGTCTGACCTCTCTGACTCCAAAGTCCCTAAGACGTTACCCAGTCATGTCATTAACTCCTGTTCAGTCTTAGGGCTTGAAGGGACATCCCATTTTCTCCCCCTTTGTCTTTCTGTATCTCATCTTCCTCTAGAGCAGCTGGGCTTTGTAATCAAAATCATTTCAGAGCTGCTTTACAAAATATTTCCAAAAGGAAGGGGAGAGAAGGGACAATACCTGCAGTTCCTACTGTCCCAAGACTGAAGGGCATTTGTAGCCCTTGGTAGTGTTAGGGCAGTTTCATCCTCGACTACATTCAAAGGATTTTAGTTACTGGAAAATGGGGGTAAAAAAACAACCGCAACCCAAAAAAACAACCTCAGTACAAGTTCAGGGCCTTTCACAGGTCAATGATATAACTGCTGGGCTCTACACACAAACAACAATGAATCATAGAAGATTAGCTCTGGAAGAAACACTGGAAATCATATTGTCCAACCCTCTTATTTTACAGATGAGGAAACTCAGTCCTAGCAAAGTTTAAATAATGTACCAAAGGTCACATAGCTGAGGTCCAGGACTAGAGAAACTAGGTTGCTTGAATCCCAGTCCAGAATCCTCTCTTCTATAGTATATTGCCTAATGTTCCTTGGGAATTTTATTTTTATGCTCAGACCTATCTGAACATCTTTTTAAAGTATTAAAAAAGTTACCCAGAGCAATAATGAATGTAGATTTGCACACATAAAATAAAAAAGGAGAAATAATTAACTGTGCCCAGCTTGTCATTCAGCATGGCATGAGGAGAGAAACTCCCATTTGGCTGCCCTTTTCAAAAACTTCCAACTGGTTTTTACATACTTAGTCCTTTAAATTACTCCCACAGTCAAGAACATCAGAAGAGCGTGTGTGAACCTATTAACAAGAAAGAAAGAAAAAAAAAAGAATTAAGTTTTTAATTTCCATTTCTCCCCTTTTTGCTTTCTTACCTGTTAAATGGGATTTTTAAAATCCAGTAAATAAATCAACAAGTATTTGATGAATGCTTCCTTCATACTAGGCACCACAGTGAGAATTGGTAGCAGGTGGATGGCTGGGGTTGCTTGTAATGCTTCCTTTCTTTGTGTTAGAATTTACTTTATTTCTGACTGTAGTGCAGGTTTCAACCATATTAGGGAGTTTGGCTCAAATGGCATTGCACGTCAAAAATGGCCTTTCTGATACAATAAGGTGTATCTCACGGCTGATCGATCTCACTTTAAGTGTTGTTGTATTGGTACAGCTACTGGACAAGATGGAGCAATGGTACAAATACAGTCGCCATCTGGCTCGCACACAAGACCAGCTCCCACCTCCAGTCTCAATATCCTTACACTGGGTGGCCCCATCCTGGGTATAAATACACACTCTCCTCTTCTCTACCTATGGGAAACTTCAAGAAAACTCAAGCAGGCTTCTGTGGAAGCCTTTCATGATCTTCCCCCTTGCTTGTGTCTTCCTTCCCTCCTGCTCTCCCTCCAGTTACATTGCATTCATTATTCATATGTTGTAGGGATTTGAGAACTGATGGGCATATTGGGGATCAAGCTCTCCCCGCTCCACTCTGAGATCAGTTTGAGATCTATGGCATCTTTGAACTCAAAGGTAGAACTTAGGCACACCCTGGGATTCTTAAAGGTACACATACAAGGGGAAGAGAATAATCATTTATTACGTGGTGCTTAGGAACTAAGTGCTAGGTTTTTCACGAGTATTATCTTATTTGATCTGCAGACGTACTGAGGGAAAGGAGTGAGGACCTCAAGAACTGAGCAGCAGCCACACTACTAGGCCTACTGCCAGACTTAATGATCTTAACCAGAAAGAATCAGTGACCTGGGGGCAAACAGCAAAAGGAGAAATGGAAAGAGCTGTTGGCCCCATCTCACAGGCATCTTGGAGCAGAAGACTCAGGCTGAAACTGCCAGTTGTATACACATCTGCAAGGACTGAAGGATATTCCAAGAAAAAGTCTGCTCTTTCCCCAGCTTCCCCCTCTTAATTCCTGTCTGGTAAAAGACAGAGATAAATATGCATTTAAATTATGGCAGAGAGCTAAACTTCTGCCTGGACGTTAGGAGCTTTGCTAACTGAGTAATCCGAGCTATTACAATTTTTACAACCAACTTTTTTTCCAACATAAATTCCATGAAGCAGTAGAAGAAAGGGTCACATGGACTCAAAGGGCCATTATATTGCCCCTAGGCTGAAAAAACAAGTTAATTGTTATAACAGGTTGTAGCTGGTAAATCTCTTAGAGGCTAAAAAGAGAAAGGAGCAGAGGGTGACCAACTGTACCTCCACAATGACACCCACAACCACGGTGTTACATATGTATTACATGTATGTTTATATATGGACATATTGCCTCTCCTACTAAAATGAAAGCTCCTTAAGGACAGGGATAATTTGTCTTGATAACCCAAGCATTTAATACAGGGCCTGGCAAATAGTAGGTGCTTAATAAATACTTATTGATTGAGATTACTGAGATAATAGTATTTGAGGTGTGATCCTTAGCACAGTGTTCAATTCTTCCATTAATTAAAAATGCTGTATTCCATTTTTTTAAACTCGTATTTATTCTTGGAGACACTCAGAAATTCATCTAATTCAGTAGTATTTTAGGTATATAGTATTCGTGTGTGTGTGTGTGTGTGTGTGTGTGTGTGTGTGTGTGTGTGTGTG